>NC_079211.1:67648461-67984461 GCF_029633865.1 Lampris incognitus | reverse complement strand
CCATTTCTGCTATCACTAGTGGTATTGTTGTGGTTTTTACAAGTCCCAGGGCTCCTATCACTACTGGTATTGTTATGGTTTTTACAAGTCCCAGGACTCCTATCAATACTGGTATTGCTCTGGTTTTTACAAGTCCCAGGGCTCCTATCACTACTAGTATCTTGTGGTTTTTACAAGTCCCAGGACTCCAATCACTACTGGTATTGTTGTGGTTTTTAGAAGTCCCAGGGCTGCTATCACTAGTGGTATTGTTATGGTTTTTACAAGTCCCAGGGCTCCTATCACTACTGGTATTGTTGTGGTTTTTACAAGTCCCAGGGCTCCTATCACTACTGGTAATGTTGTGGTCTTTACAAGTCCCAGGGCTCCTATCACTACTGGTATTGTTGTGGCTTTTTACAATTCCCAGGACTCCTATCACTTCTCGTACTGTTGTGGTTTTTACAAGTCCCAGGGCTTCTATCACTACTATTATTGTTGTGGTTTTTACAATTCCCAGGGCTCCTATCACTACTGGTACTGTTGTGGTTTTTACAAGTCCCAGAGCTCCTATCACTACTGGTACCACTGTGGTTTTTACAAGTCCCATGACTCCTATCACTACTGGTACTGTTGTGATTTTTACAAGTCCCAGGGCTCCTATCAGTACACGTACTGTTGTGGATTTTACAATTCCCAGGACTCCTATCATTACTGGTACTGTTGTGGTTTTTACAAGTCCCAGGGCTCCTATCACTACTGGTATTGTTGTGGTTTTTACAAGTCCCAGGACTCCTATCACTGCTGGTACTGTTGTGGTTTTTACAAGTCCCAGGGCTCCTATCACTACTGGTTTTGTTGTGGTTTTTAGAAGTCCCAGGGCTCATATCACTACTGGTATTGTTATGGTTTTTACAAGTCCCAGGACTCCTATCACTACTGGTATAGTTGTGGTTTTTTACAAGTCCCAGGGCTCCTATCACTACTGGTATTGTTGCAGTTTTTACAAGTCCCAGGGCTGCTATCACTACTATTATTGTTGTGGGTTTTACAAGTCCCAGGGCTCCTATCACTACTGGTATTGCTGTGGTTTTTACAAGTCCCAGGGCTCCTATCACTACCGGTATTGTTGCAGTTTTTACAAGTCCCAGGGCTGCTATCACTACTATTATTGTTGTGGGTTTTACAAGTCCCAGGGCTCCTATCACTACTGGTATTGTTGTGGTATTCTACAAGTCCCAGTCCTGCTATCACTAGTGGTATTGTTGTGGTTTTTACAAGTCCCAGGACTCCTATCACTGCTGGTACTGTTGTGGTTTTTACAAGTCCCAGGGCTCCTATCACTACTGGTATTGTTGTGGTTTTTAGAAGTCCCTGGGCTCATATCACTACTGGTATTGTTGTGGTTTTTACAAGTCCCAGGGCTCCTATCACTACTGGTACTGTTGTGGTTTTTACAAGTCCCAGGGCTCCTATAACTACTGGTATAGTTGTGGTTTTTTAAAATTCCCAGGGCTCCTATCACTTCTCGTACCGTTGTTGTTTTTTCAAGTCCCATGACTGCTATCACTGCTGGTACTGTTTTGGTTTTTACAAGTCCCAGGGCTCCTATCACTACTGGTATTGTTGTGATTTTTACAAGTCCCAGGGCTCCTATCACTACTGGTATTGTCGTGGTTTTTACAAGTCCAAGGACTCCTATCACTACTGGTATTGTTGTGGTTTTTACAAGTCCCAGGGCTCCTATAACTACTGGTATTGTTGTGGCTTTTAGAAGTTCAAGGGCTCCTATCACTTCTCGTACTGTTGTGGTTCTTACAAGTCCCAGGACTCCTATCATTTCTCGTACTGTTGTGGTTTTTACAAGTCCCAGGACTCCTATCACTTCTCGTACTGTTGTGGTTTTTACAAGTCCCAGGGCTCCTATCACTACTGATATTGTTGTGGGTTTTACAAGTCCCAGGGCTCCTATCACTACTTGTATTGTTGTGGTATTTTACAAGTCCCATTTTTGCTATCACTAGTGGTATTGTTGTGGTTTTTACAAGTCCCAGGGCTCCTATCAATACTGGTATTGCTGTGGTTTTTACAAGTCCCAGGGCTCCTATCACTACTAGTATCTTGTGGTTTTTACAAGTCCCAGGACTCCAATCACTACTGGTATTGTTGTGGTTTTTACAAGTCCCAGGGCTGCTATCACTAGTGGTATTGTTGTGGTTTTTACAAGTCCCAGGGCTCCTATCACGACTGGTATTGTTGTGGTTTTTACAAGTCCCAGGGCTCCTATCACTACTGGTACTGTTGTGGTTTTTACAAGTCCCAGGGCTCCTATCACTACTGGTATAGTTGTGGTTTTTTACAATTCCCAGGGCTCCTATGACTTCCAATACTGTTGTGGTTTTTACAAGTCCCAGGGCTCCTATCACTACTGGTACTGTTGTGGTTTTTACAAGTCCCAGAGCTCCTATCACTACTGGTTCCACTGTGGTTTTTACAAGTCCCAGGACTCCTATCACTTCTCGTACTGTTGTAGTTTTTACAAGTCCCAGGGCTCCTATCACTACTGATATTGTTGTGGGTTTTACAAGTCCCAGGGCTCCTATCACTACTGGTATTGTTGTGGTATTTTACAAGTCCCATTTCTGCTATCACTAGTGGTATTGTTGTGGTTTTTACAAGTCCCAGGGCTCCTATCACTACTGGTATTGTTATGGTTTTTACAAGTCCCAGGACTCCTATCAATACTGGTATTGCTCTGGTTTTTACAAGTCCCAGGGCTCCTATCACTACTGGTACTGTTGTGGTTTTTACAAGTCCCAGGGCTCCTATCACTACTGGTATAGTTGTGGCTTTTTACAATTCCCAGGGCTCCTATGACTTCCAATACTGTTGTGGTTTTTACAAGTCCCAGGGCTCCTATCACTACTGGTATAGTTGTGGTTTTTACAAGTCCCAGAGCTCCTATCACTACTGGTTCCACTGTGGTTTTTACAAGTCCCAGGACTCCTATCACTTCTCGTACTGTTGTAGTTTTTACAAGTCCCAGGGCTCCTATCACTACTGATATTGTTGTGGGTTTTACAAGTCCCAGGGCTCCTATCACTACTGGTATTGTTGTGGTATTTTACAAGTCCCATTTCTGCTATCACTAGTGGTATTGTTGTGGTTTTTACAAGTCCCAGGGCTCCTATCACTACTGGTATTGTTATGGTTTTTACAAGTCCCAGGACTCCTATCAATACTGGTATTGCTCTGGTTTTTACAAGTCCCAGGGCTCCTATCACTACTAGTATCTTGTGGTTTTTACAAGTCCCAGGACTCCAATCACTACTGGTATTGTTGTGGTTTTTAGAAGTCCCAGGGCTGCTATCACTAGTGGTATTGTTATGGTTTTTACAAGTCCCAGGGCTCCTATCACTACTGGTATTGTTGTGGTTTTTACAAGTCCCAGGGCTCCTATCACTACTGGTAATGTTGTGGTCTTTACAAGTCCCAGGGCTCCTATCACTACTGGTATTGTTGTGGCTTTTTACAATTCCCAGGACTCCTATCACTTCTCGTACTGTTGTGGTTTTTACAAGTCCCAGGGCTTCTATCACTACTATTATTGTTGTGGTTTTTACAATTCCCAGGGCTCCTATCACTACTGGTACTGTTGTGGTTTTTACAAGTCCCAGAGCTCCTATCACTACTGGTACCACTGTGGTTTTTACAAGTCCCATGACTCCTATCACTACTGGTACTGTTGTGATTTTTACAAGTCCCAGGGCTCCTATCAGTACACGTACTGTTGTGGATTTTACAATTCCCAGGACTCCTATCATTACTGGTACTGTTGTGGTTTTTACAAGTCCCAGGGCTCCTATCACTACTGGTATTGTTGTGGTTTTTACAAGTCCCAGGACTCCTATCACTGCTGGTACTGTTGTGGTTTTTACAAGTCCCAGGGCTCCTATCACTACTGGTATTGTTGTGGTTTTTAGAAGTCCCAGGGCTCATATCACTACTGGTATTGTTATGGTTTTTACAAGTCCCAGGACTCCTATCACTACTGGTATAGTTGTGGTTTTTTACAAGTCCCAGGGCTCCTATCACTACTGGTATTGTTGCAGTTTTTACAAGTCCCAGGGCTGCTATCACTACTATTATTGTTGTGGGTTTTACAAGTCCCAGGGCTCCTATCACTACTGGTATTGCTGTGGTTTTTACAAGTCCCAGGGCTCCTATCACTACTGGTATTGTTGCAGTTTTTACAAGTCCCAGGGCTGCTATCACTACTATTATTGTTGTGGGTTTTACAAGTCCCAGGGCTCCTATCACTACTGGTATTGTTGTGGTATTCTACAAGTCCCAGTCCTGCTATCACTAGTGGTATTGTTGTGGTTTTTACAAGTCCCAGGACTCCTATCACTGCTGGTACTGTTGTGGTTTTTACAAGTCCCAGGGCTCCTATCACTACTGGTATTGTTGTGGTTTTTAGAAGTCCCTGGGCTCATATCACTACTGGTATTGTTATGGTTTTTACAAGTCCCAGGACTCCTATTCCTACTGGTATTGCTGTGGTTTTTACAAGTCCCAGGGCTCCTATCACTACTGGTATTGTTGCAGTTTTTACAAGTCCCAGGGCTGATATCACTACTATTATTGTTGTGGGTTTTACAAGTCCCAGGGCTCCTATCACTACTGGTATTGTTGTGGTTTTTACAAGTCCCAGGGCTCCTATCACTACTGGTATTGTTGTGGTTTTTACAAGTCCCAGGGCTCCTATCACTACTGGCACTGTTGTGGTTTTTACAAGTCCGAGGGCTCCTATAACTACTGGTATAGTTGTGGTTTTTTAAAATTCCCAGGGCTCCTATCACTTCTCGTACCGTTGTTGTTTTTTCAAGTCCCAGGACTGCTATCACTGCTGGTACTGTTGTGGTTTTTACAAGTCCCAGGGCTCCTATCACTACTGGTATTGTTGTGATTTTTACAAGTCCCAGGGCTCCTATCACTACTGGTATTGTCGTGGTTTTTACAAGTCCAAGGACTCCTATCACTACTGGTATTGTTGTGGTTTTTACAAGTCCCAGGGCTCCTATAACTACTGGTATTGTTGTGGCTTTTAGAAGTTCAAGGGCTCCTATCACTTCTCGTACTGTTGTGGTTCTTACAAGTCCCAGGACTCCTATCATTTCTCGTACTGTTGTGGTTTTTACAAGTCCCAGGACTCCTATCACTTCTCGTACTGTTGTAGTTTTTACAAGTCCCAGGGCTCCTATCACTACTGATATTGTTGTGGGTTTTACAAGTCCCAGGGCTCCTATCACTACTGGTATTGTTGTGGTATTTTACAAGTCCCATTTCTGCTATCACTAGTGGTATTGTTGTGGTTTTTACAAGTCCCAGGGCTCCTATCACTACTGGTATTGTTATGGTTTTTACAAGTCCCAGGACTCCTATCAATACTGGTATTGCTGTGGTTTTTACAAGTCCCAGGGCTCCTATCACTACTAGTATCTTGTGGTTTTTACAAGTCCCAGGACTCCAATCACTACTGGTATTGTTGTGGTTTTTAGAAGTCCCAGGGCTGCTATCACTAGTGGTATTGTTATGGTTTTTACAAGTCCCAGGGCTCCTATCACTACTGGTATTGTTGTGGTTTTTACAAGTCCCAGGGCTCCTATCACTACTGGTACTGTTGTGGTTTTTACAAGTCCCAGGGCTCCTATCACTACAGGTATTGTTGTGGCTTTTTACAATTCCCAGGACTCCTATCACTACTGGTAATGTTGTGGTCTTTACAAGTCCCAGGGCTCCTATCACTACTGGTATTGTTGTGGCTTTTTACAATTCCCAGGACTCCTATCACTTCTCGTACTGTTGTGGTTTTTACAAGTCCCAGGGCTTCTATCACTACTATTATTGTTGTGGTTTTTACAATTCCCAGGGCTCCTATCACTACTGGTACTGTTGTGGTTTTTACAAGTCCCAGAGCTCCTATCACTACTGGTACCACTGTGGTTTTTACAAGTCCCATGACTCCTATCACTACTGGTACTGTTGTGATTTTTACAAGTCCCAGGGCTCCTATCAGTACACGTACTGTTGTGGATTTTACAATTCCCAGGACTCCTATCATTACTGGTACTGTTGTGGTTTTTACAAGTCCCAGGGCTCCTATCACTACTGGTATTGTTGTGGTTTTTACAAGTCCCAGGACTCCTATCACTGCTGGTACTGTTGTGGTTTTTACAAGTCCCAGGGCTCCTATCACTACTGGTATTGTTGTGGTTTTTAGAAGTCCCAGGGCTCATATCACTACTGGTATTGTTATGGTTTTTACAAGTCCCAGGACTCCTATCACTACTGGTATAGTTGTGGTTTTTTACAAGTCCCAGGGCTCCTATCACTACTGGTATTGTTGCAGTTTTTACAAGTCCCAGGGCTGCTATCACTACTATTATTGTTGTGGGTTTTACAAGTCCCAGGGCTCCTATCACTACTGGTATTGCTGTGGTTTTTACAAGTCCCAGGGCTCCTATCACTACTGGTATTGTTGCAGTTTTTACAAGTCCCAGGGCTGCTATCACTACTATTATTGTTGTGGGTTTTACAAGTCCCAGGGCTCCTATCACTACTGGTATTGTTGTGGTATTCTACAAGTCCCAGTCCTGCTATCACTAGTGGTATTGTTGTGGTTTTTACAAGTCCCAGGACTCCTATCACTGCTGGTACTGTTGTGGTTTTTACAAGTCCCAGGGCTCCTATCACTACTGGTATTGTTGTGGTTTTTAGAAGTCCCTGGGCTCATATCACTACTGGTATTGTTATGGTTTTTACAAGTCCCAGGACTCCTATTCCTACTGGTATTGCTGTGGTTTTTACAAGTCCCAGGGCTCCTATCACTACTGGTATTGTTGCAGTTTTTACAAGTCCCAGGGCTGATATCACTACTATTATTGTTGTGGGTTTTACAAGTCCCAGGGCTCCTATCACTACTGGTATTGTTGTGGTTTTTACAAGTCCCAGGGCTCCTATCACTACTGGTATTGTTGTGGTTTTTACAAGTCCCAGGGCTCCTATCACTACTGGCACTGTTGTGGTTTTTACAAGTCCGAGGGCTCCTATAACTACTGGTATAGTTGTGGTTTTTTAAAATTCCCAGGGCTCCTATCACTTCTCGTACCGTTGTTGTTTTTTCAAGTCCCAGGACTGCTATCACTGCTGGTACTGTTGTGGTTTTTACAAGTCCCAGGGCTCCTATCACTACTGGTATTGTTGTGATTTTTACAAGTCCCAGGGCTCCTATCACTACTGGTATTGTCGTGGTTTTTACAAGTCCAAGGACTCCTATCACTACTGGTATTGTTGTGGTTTTTACAAGTCCCAGGGCTCCTATAACTACTGGTATTGTTGTGGCTTTTAGAAGTTCAAGGGCTCCTATCACTTCTCGTACTGTTGTGGTTCTTACAAGTCCCAGGACTCCTATCATTTCTCGTACTGTTGTGGTTTTTACAAGTCCCAGGACTCCTATCACTTCTCGTACTGTTGTAGTTTTTACAAGTCCCAGGGCTCCTATCACTACTGATATTGTTGTGGGTTTTACAAGTCCCAGGGCTCCTATCACTACTGGTATTGTTGTGGTATTTTACAAGTCCCATTTCTGCTATCACTAGTGGTATTGTTGTGGTTTTTACAAGTCCCAGGGCTCCTATCACTACTGGTATTGTTATGGTTTTTACAAGTCCCAGGACTCCTATCAATACTGGTATTGCTGTGGTTTTTACAAGTCCCAGGGCTCCTATCACTACTAGTATCTTGTGGTTTTTACAAGTCCCAGGACTCCAATCACTACTGGTATTGTTGTGGTTTTTAGAAGTCCCAGGGCTGCTATCACTAGTGGTATTGTTATGGTTTTTACAAGTCCCAGGGCTCCTATCACTACTGGTATTGTTGTGGTTTTTACAAGTCCCAGGGCTCCTATCACTACTGGTACTGTTGTGGTTTTTACAAGTCCCAGGGCTCCTATCACTACAGGTATTGTTGTGGCTTTTTACAATTCCCAGGACTCCTATCACTTCTCGTACTGTTTTGGTTTTTACAAGTCCCAGGGCTTCTATCACTACTATTATTGTTGTGGTTTTTACAATTCCCAGGGCTCCTATCACTACTGGTACTGTTGTGGTTTTTACAAGTCCCAGAGCTCCTATCACTACTGGTACCACTGTGGTTTTTACAAGTCCCAAGACTCCTATCACTACTGGTACTGTTGTGATTTTTAAAAGTCCCAGGGCTCCTATCAGTACACGTATTGATGTGGATTTTACAATTCCCAGGACTCCTATCATTACTGGTACTGTTGTGGTTTTTACAAGTCCCAGGGCTCCTATCACTACTGGTATTGTTGTGGTTTTTACAAGTCCCAGGACTCCTATCACTGCTGGTACTGTTGTGGTTTTTACAAGTCCCAGGGCTCCTATCACTACTGGTATTGTTGTGGTTTTTAGAAGTCCCAGGGCTCATATCACTACTGGTATTGTTATGGTTTTTACAAGTCCCAGGACTCCTATCACTACTGGTATAGTTGTGGTTTTTTACAAGTCCCAGGGCTCCTATCACTACTGGTATTGTTGCAGTTTTTACAAGTCCCAGGGCTGCTATCACTACTATTATTGTTGTGGGTTTTACAAGTCCCAGGGCTCCTATCACTACTGGTATTGTTGTGGTATTCTACAAGTCCCAGTACTGCTATCACTAGTGGTATTGTTGTGGTTTTTACAAGTCCCAGGGCTCCTATCACTACTGGTATTGTTGTGGTTTTTACAAGTCCCAGGGCTCCTATCACTACTGGTACTGTTGTGGTTTTTACAAGTCCGAGGGCTCCTATTACTACTGGTATAGTTGTGGTTTTTTAAAATTCCCAGGGCTCCTATCACTTCTCGTACCGTTGTTGTTTTTTCAAGTCCCAGGACTGCTATCACTGCTGGTACTGTTGTGGTTTTTACAAGTCCCAGGGCTCCTATCACTACTGGTATTGTTGTGATTTTTACAAGTCCCAGGGCTCCTATCACTACTGGTATTGTCGTGGTTTTTACAAGTCCAAGGACTCCTATCACTACTGGTATTGTTGTGGTTTTTACAAGTCCCAGGGCTCCTATAACTACTGGTATTGTTGTGGCTTTTAGAAGTTCAAGGGCTCCTATCACTTCTCGTACTGTTGTGGTTCTTACAAGTCCCAGGACTCCTATCATTTCTCGTACTGTTGTGGTTTTTACAAGTCCCAGGACTCCTATCACTTCTCGTACTGTTGTGGTTTTTACAAGTCCCAGGGCTCCTATCACTACTGATATTGTTGTGGGTTTTACAAGTCCCAGGGCTCCTATCACTACTTGTATTGTTGTGGTATTTTACAAGTCCCATTTTTGCTATCACTAGTGGTATTGTTGTGGTTTTTACAAGTCCCAGGGCTCCTATCAATACTGGTATTGCTGTGGTTTTTACAAGTCCCAGGGCTCCTATCACTACTAGTATCTTGTGGTTTTTACAAGTCCCAGGACTCCAATCACTACTGGTATTCTTGTGGTTTTTACAAGTCCCAGGGCTGCTATCACTAGTGCTATTGTTGTGGTTTTTACAAGTCCCAGGGCTCCTATCACGACTGGTATTGTTGTGGTTTTTACAAGTCCCAGGGCTCCTATCACTACTGGTACTGTTGTGGTTTTTACAAGTCCCAGGGCTCCTATCACTGCTGGTATTGTTGTGGTTTTTACAAGTCCCAGGACTCCTATCACTGCTGGTACTGTTGTGGTTTTTACAAGTCCCAGGGCTCCTACCACTACTGGTATTGTTGTGGTTTTTAGAAGTTCCAGGGCTCATATCACTACTGGTATTGTTATGGTTTTTACAAGTCCCAGGACTGCTATCACTGCTCGTAATGTTGTGGTTTTTACAAGTCCCAGGGCTCATATCACTACTGGTATTGTTGTGGTTTTTCACAATTCCCAGGGCTCCTATCACTGCTAGTATTGTTGTGGTTTTTACAAGTCCAAGGACTCCTATCACTTCTCGTACTGTTGTGGTTTTTACAATTCCCAGGGCTCCTATCACTACTAGTATTGTTGTGGTTTTACAAGTCCCAGGACTCCTATCACTTCTCGTACTGTTGTGGTTTTTACAAGTCCCAGGGCTCCTATCACTACTGGTATTGTTGTGGTTTTTACAAGTCCCAGGGCTCCTATCACTACTGGTATTGTTGTGGTTTTTACAAGTCCCAGGACTCCTATCACTGCTGGTACTGTTGTGGTTTTTACAAGTCCCAGGGCCTCTATCACTACTGGTATTGTTGTGGTTTTTACAAGTCCCAGGACTCCTATCACTGCTGGTACTGTTGTGGTTTTTACAAGTCCCAGGGCTCCTATCACTACTGGTATTGTTGGGGTTTTTACAAGTCCAAGGACTCCTATCACTTCTCTTACTGTTGTGGTTTTTACAAGTCCCAGGGCTGCTATCACTAATGGTATTGTTGAGGTTTTTACTAGTCCCAGGACTCCTATCACTACTGCTATTGCTCTGGTTTTTACAAGTCCCAAGACTCCTATCACTACTGGTACTGTTGTGGTTTTTACAAGACCCAGTGCTCCTATAACTACTGGTACTGTTGTGGTTTTTTACAATTCCAAGGGCTCCTATCACTACTGGTATTGTTGTTGTTTTTACAAGTCCCAGGACTCCTATCACTTCTCGTACTGTTGTGGTTTTTACAAGTCCCAGGACTCCTATCACTTCTCGTACTGTTGTGGTTTTTACAAGTCCCAGGGCTCCTATCTCTACTGGCATTGTTGTGGCTTTTTACAATTCCCAGGGCTCCTATCACTTCTGGTATTGTTGTGGCTTTTACAAGTCCCAGGACTGCTATCACTGCTGGTAATGTTGTGGATTTTACAAGTCCCAGGGCTCATATCACTACTGGTATTGTTGTGGTTTTTACAAGTCCCAGAGCTCCTATCACTACTGGTACCACTGTGGTTTTTACAAGTCCAAGGACTCCTATCACTTCTCGTACTGTTGTGGTTTGTACAAGTCCCAGGGCTCCTATCAGTACTGGTATTGTTGTGGTTTTTACAAGTCCCAGGGTTCCTATCACTACTGGTATTCTTGTGGTTTTTACAAGTCCCAGGGCTCCTATCACTTCTCGTAATTTTGTGGTTTTTACAAGTCCCAGGACTCCTATCACTTCTCGTACTGTTGTGGTTTTTACAAGTCCCAGGACTCCTATCACTTCTCGTACTGTTGTGGTTTTAGAAGTCCCAGGACTGCTATCACTGCTGGTAATGTTGTGGTTTTTACAAGTCCCAGGGCTCATATCACTACTGGTATTGTTGTGGTTTTTCACAATTCCCAGGGCTCCTATCACTGCTAGTATTGTTGTGGTTTTTACAAGTCCAAGGACTCCTATCACTTCTCGTACTGTTGTGGTTTTTACAATTCCCAGGGCTCCTATCACTACTAGTATTGTTGTGGTTTTACAAGTCCCAGGACTCCTATCACTTCTCGTACTGTTGTGGTTTTTACAAGTCCCAGGGCTCCTATCACTACTGGTATTGTTGTGGTTTTTACAAGTCCCAGGGCTCCTATCACTACTGGTATTGTTGTGGTTTTTACAAGTCCCAGGACTCCTATCACTGCTGGTACTGTTGTGGTTTTTACAAGTCCCAGGGCTCCTATCACTACTGGTATTGTTGTGGTTTTTACAAGTCCAAGGACTCCTATCACTACTGGTATTTTTTTGGTTTTTACAAGTCCCAAGACTCCTATCACTACTGGTACTGTTGTGGTTTTTACAAGACCCAGGGCTCCTATAACTACTGGTACTTTTGTGGTTTTTTACAATTCCAAGGGCTCCTATCACTACTGGTACTGTTGTGGTTTTTACAAGTCCCGGGACTCCTATCACTTCTCGTACTGTTGTGGTTTTTACAAGTCCCAGGGCTCCTATCACTACTGGTATTGTTGTGGTTTTTACAAGTCCCAGGGTTCCTATCACTACTGGTATTCTTGTGGTTTTTACAAGTCCAAGGGCTCCTATCACTTCTCGTACTGTTGTGGTTTTTACAAGTCCCAGGACTCCTATCACTTCTCGTACTGTTGTGGTTTTACAAGTCCCAGGACTCCTATCACTTCTCGTACTGTTGTGGTTTTTACAAGTCCCAGGGCTCCTATCACTACTGGTATTGTTGAGGTTTTTTACAAGTTCCAGGGCTGCTATCACTACTATTATTGTTGTGGGTTTTACAGGTCCCAGTTCTGCTATCACTAGTGGTATTGCTTTGGTATTTACAAGTCCCAAGTATGCTATCACTACTGGTATTGTTGTGGTTTTTACAAGTCCCAGGGCTCCTATCACTACTGGTATTGTTGTGGTTTTTACAAGTCCCAGGGTTCCTATCACTACTGGTATTCTTGTGGTTTTTACAAGTCCAAGGGCTCCTATCACTTCTCGTACTGTTGTGGTTTTTACAAGTCCCAGGACTCCTATCACTTCTCGTACTGTTGTGGTTTTACAAGTCCCAGGACTCCTATCACTTCTCGTACTGTTGTGGTTTTTACAAGTCCCAGGGCTCCTATCACTACTGGTATTGTTGAGGTTTTTTACAAGTTCCAGGGCTGCTATCACTACTATTATTGTTGTGGGTTTTACAGGTCCCAGTTCTGCTATCACTAGTGGTATTGCTGTGGTATTTACAAGTCCCAAGTATGCTATCACTACTGGTATTGTTGTGGTTTTTACAAGTCCCCGGGCTCCTATCACTACTGGTATTGTTGTGGTTTTTACAAGTCCAAGGACTCCTATCACTTCTCTTACTGTTGTGGTTTTTACAAGTCCCAGGACTCCTATCACTTCTCGTACTGTTGTGGTTTTTACAAGTCCCAGGGCTCCTATCACTACTGGTATTGTTGTGGCTTTTACAAGTCCCAGGACTGCTATCACTGCTGGTAATGTTGTGGTTTTTTACAATTCCCAGGGCTCCTATCACTACTAGTATTGTTGTGGTTTTTACAAGTCCAAGGACTCCTATCACTTCTCGTACTGTTGTGGTTTGTACAAGTCCCAGGGCTCCTCTCACTACTGGTATTTTTGTGGTTTTTACAAGTCCCAGGGTTCCTATCACTACTGGTATTGTTGTGGTTTTTTAAGACAGTCCCAGGGCTGCTATCACTACTGGTATTGTTGTGGTTTTTACAAGTCCCAGGGCTCCTATCACTACTGGCATTGTTGTGGTTTTTTAAAAGTCCCAGGGCTGCTATCACTGGTGGTATTGTTGTGGTTTTTACAAGTCCAAGGGCTCCTATCACTTCTCGTACTGTTGTGGTTTTTACAAGTCCCAGGACTGCTATCACTGCTGGTAATGTTGTGGTTTTTACAAGTCCCAGGGCTCATATCACTACTGGTATTGTTGTGGTTTTTCACAATTCCCAGGGCTCCTATCACTGCTAGTATTGTTGTGGTTTTTACAAGTCCAAGGACTCCTATCACTTCTCGTACTGTTGTGGTTTTTACAATTCCCAGGGCTCCTATCACTACTAGTATTGTTGTGGTTTTACAAGTCCCAGGACTCCTATCACTTCTCGTACTGTTGTGGTTTTTACAAGTCCCAGGGCTCCTATCACTACTGGTATTGTTGTGGTTTTTACAAGTCCCAGGGCTCCTATCACTACTGGTATTGTTGTGGTTTTTACAAGTCCCAGGACTCCTATCACTGCTGGTACTGTTGTGGTTTTTACAAGTCCCAGGGCTCCTATCACTACTGGTATTGTTGTGGTTTTTACAAGTCCAAGGACTCCTATCACTACTGGTATTTTTTTGGTTTTTACAAGTCCCAAGACTCCTATCACTACTGGTACTGTTGTGGTTTTTACAAGACCCAGGGCTCCTATAACTACTGGTACTTTTGTGGTTTTTTACAATTCCAAGGGCTCCTATCACTACTGGTACTGTTGTGGTTTTTACAAGTCCCAGGGCTCCTATCACTACTGGTATTGTTGAGGTTTTTTACAAGTTCCAGGGCTGCTATCACTACTATTATTGTTGTGGGTTTTACAGGTCCCAGTTCTGCTATCACTAGTGGTATTGCTTTGGTATTTACAAGTCCCAAGTATGCTATCACTACTGGTATTGTTGTGGTTTTTACAAGTCCCAGGGCTCCTATCACTACTGGTATTGTTGTGGTTTTTACAAGTCCCAGGGTTCCTATCACTACTGGTATTCTTGTGGTTTTTACAAGTCCAAGGGCTCCTATCACTTCTCGTACTGTTGTGGTTTTTACAAGTCCCAGGACTCCTATCACTTCTCGTACTGTTGTGGTTTTACAAGTCCCAGGACTCCTATCACTTCTCGTACTGTTGTGGTTTTTACAAGTCCCAGGGCTCCTATCACTACTGGTATTGTTGAGGTTTTTTACAAGTTCCAGGGCTGCTATCACTACTATTATTGTTGTGGGTTTTACAGGTCCCAGTTCTGCTATCACTAGTGGTATTGCTGTGGTATTTACAAGTCCCAAGTATGCTATCACTACTGGTATTGTTGTGGTTTTTACAAGTCCCCGGGCTCCTATCACTACTGGTATTGTTGTGGTTTTTACAAGTCCAAGGACTCCTATCACTTCTCTTACTGTTGTGGTTTTTACAAGTCCCAGGACTCCTATCACTTCTCGTACTGTTGTGGTTTTTACAAGTCCCAGGGCTCCTATCACTACTGGTATTGTTGTGGCTTTTACAAGTCCCAGGACTGCTATCACTGCTGGTAATGTTGTGGTTTTTTACAATTCCCAGGGCTCCTATCACTACTAGTATTGTTGTGGTTTTTACAAGTCCAAGGACTCCTATCACTTCTCGTACTGTTGTGGTTTGTACAAGTCCCAGGGCTCCTCTCACTACTGGTATTTTTGTGGTTTTTACAAGTCCCAGGGTTCCTATCACTACTGGTATTGTTGTGGTTTTTACAAGTCCAAGGGCTCCTATCACTTCTCGTACTGTTGTGGTTTTTACAAGTCCCAGGACTCCTATCACGTCTCGTACTGTTGTGGTTTTACAAGTCCCAGGACTCCTATCACTTCTCGTACTGTTGTGGTTTTTACAAGTGCCAGGGCTCCTATCACTACTGGTATTGTTGCGGTTTTTTAGAAGTTCCAGGGCTGCTATCACTACTATTATTGTTGTGGGTTTTACAAGTCCCAGTTCTGCTATCACTAGTGGTAATTATGTGGTTTTTACAAGTCCCAAGTCTGCTATCACTACTGGTATTGTTGTGGTTTTTACAAGTCCCAGGGCTCCTATCACTACTGGCATTGTTGTGGTTTTTTAAGACAGTCCCAGGGCTGCTATCACTACTGGTGTTGTTGTGGTTTTTACAAGTCCCAGGGCTCCTATCACTAGTGGTATTGTTGTGGTTTTTACAAGTCCAAGGGCTCCTATCACTTCTCGTACTGTTGTGGTTTTTACAAGTCCCAGGACTCCTATCACTTCTCGTACTGTTGTGGTTTTACAAGTCCCAGGACTGCTATCACTGCTCGTAATGTTGTGGTTTTTACAAGTCCCAGGGCTCATATCACTACTGGTATTGTTGTGGTTTTTCACAATTCCCAGGGCTCCTATCACTGCTAGTATTGTTGTGGTTTTTACAAGTCCAAGGACTCCTATCACTTCTCGTACTGTTGTGGTTTTTACAATTCCCAGGGCTCCTATCACTACTAGTATTGTTGTGGTTTTACAAGTCCCAGGACTCCTATCACTTCTCGTACTGTTGTGGTTTTTACAAGTCCCAGGGCTCCTATCACTACTGGTATTGTTGTGGTTTTTACAAGTCCCAGGGCTCCTATCACTACTGGTATTGTTGTGGTTTTTACAAGTCCCAGGACTCCTATCACTGCTGGTACTGTTGTGGTTTTTACAAGTCCCAGGGCCTCTATCACTACTGGTATTGTTGTGGTTTTTACAAGTCCCAGGACTCCTATCACTGCTGGTACTGTTGTGGTTTTTACAAGTCCCAGGGCTCCTATCACTACTGGTATTGTTGGGGTTTTTACAAGTCCAAGGACTCCTATCACTTCTCTTACTGTTGTGGTTTTTACAAGTCCCAGGGCTGCTATCACTAATGGTATTGTTGAGGTTTTTACAAGTCCCAGGACTCCTATCACTACTGCTATTGCTCTGGTTTTTACAAGTCCCAAGACTCCTATCACTACTGGTACTGTTGTGGTTTTTACAAGACCCAGTGCTCCTATAACTACTGGTACTGTTGTGGTTTTTTACAATTCCAAGGGCTCCTATCACTACTGGTATTGTTGTTGTTTTTACAAGTCCCAGGACTCCTATCACTTCTCGTACTGTTGTGGTTTTTACAAGTCCCAGGACTCCTATCACTTCTCGTACTGTTGTGGTTTTTACAAGTCCCAGGGCTCCTATCACTACTGGCATTGTTGTGGTTTTTTACAAGTCCCAGGGCTCCTATCACTTCTGGTATTGTTGTGGCTTTTACAAGTCCCAGGACTGCTATCACTGCTGGTAATGTTGTGGATTTTACAAGTCCCAGGGCTCATATCACTACTGGTATTGTTGTGGTTTTTTACAATTCCCAGGGCTCCTATCACTACTAGTATTGTTGTGGTTTTTACAAGTCCAAGGACTCCTATCACTTCTCGTACTGTTGTGGTTTGTACAAGTCCCAGGGCTCCTATCACTACTGGTATTGTTGTGGTTTTTACAAGTCCCAGGGTTCCTATCACTACTGGTATTCTTGTGGTTTTTACAAGTCCAAGGGCTCCTATCACTTCTCGTAATGTTGTGGTTTTTACAAGTCCCAGGACTCCTATCACTTCTCGTACTGTTGTGGTTTTACAAGTCCCAGGACTCCTATCACTTCTCGTACTGTTGTGGTTTTTACAAGTGCCAGGGCTCCTATCACTACTGGTATTGTTGCGGTTTTTTAGAAGTTTCAGGGCTGCTATCACTACTATTATTGTTGTGGGTTTTACAAGTCCCAGTTCTGCTATCACTAGTGGTAATTCTGTGGTTTTTACAAGTCCCAAGTCTGCTATCACTACTGGTATTGTTGTGGTTTTTACAAGTCCCAGGGCTCCTATCACTACTGGCATTGTTGTGGTTTTTTAAGACAGTCCCAGGGCTGCTATCACTACTGGTATTGTTGTGGTTTTTACAAGTCCCAGGGCTCCTATCACTACTGGCATTGTTGTGGTTTTTTACAAGTCCCAGGGCTGCTATCACTAGTGGTATTGTTGTGGTTTTTACAAGTCCAAGGGCTCCTATCACTTCTCGTACTGTTGTGGTTTTTACAAGTCCCAGGACTCCTATCACTTCTCGTACTGTTGTGGTTTTACAAGTCCCAGGACTGCTATCACTGCTGGTAATGTTGTGGTTTTTACAAGTCCCAGGGCTCATATCACTACTGGTATTGTTGTGGTTTTTCACAATTCCCAGGGCTCCTATCACTGCTAGTATTGTTGTGGTTTTTACAAGTCCAAGGACTCCTATCACTTCTCGTTCTGTTGTGGTTTTTACAATTCCCAGGGCTCCTATCACTACTAGTATTGTTGTGGTTTTACAAGTCCCAGGACTCCTATCACTTCTCGTACTGTTGTGGTTTTTACAAGTCCCAGGGCTCCTATCACTACTGGTATTGTTGTGGTTTTTACAAGTCCCAGGGCTCCTATCACTACTGGTATTGTTGTGGTTTTTACAAGTCCCAGGACTCCTATCACTGCTGGTACTGTTGTGGTTTTTACAAGTCCCAGGGCCTCTATCACTACTGGTATTGTTGTGGTTTTTACAAGTCCCAGGACTCCTATCACTGCTGGTACTGTTGTGGTTTTTACAAGTCCCAGGGCTCCTATCACTACTGGTATTGTTGGGGTTTTTACAAGTCCAAGGACTCCTATCACTTCTCTTACTGTTGTGGTTTTTACAAGTCCCAGGGCTGCTATCACTAATGGTATTGTTGAGGTTTTTACAAGTCCCAGGACTCCTATCTCTACTGCTATTGCTCTGGTTTTTACAAGTCCCAAGACTCCTATCACTACTGGTACTGTTGTGGTTTTTACAAGACCCAGTGCTCCTATAACTACTGGTACTGTTGTGGTTTTTTACAATTCCAAGGGCTCCTATCACTACTGGTATTGTTGTTGTTTTTACAAGTCCCAGGACTCCTATCACTTCTCGTACTGTTGTGGTTTTTACAAGTCCCAGGACTCCTATCACTTCTCGTACTGTTGTGGTTTTTACAAGTCCCAGGGCTCCTATCACTACTGGCATTGTTGTGGTTTTTTACAAGTCCCAGGGCTCCTATCACTTCTGGTATTGTTGTGGCTTTTACAAGTCCCAGGACTGCTATCACTGCTGGTAATGTTGTGGATTTTACAAGTCCCAGGGCTCATATCACTACTGGTATTGTTGTGGTTTTTTACAATTCCCAGGGCTCCTATCACTACTAGTATTGTTGTGGTTTTTACAAGTCCAAGGACTCCTATCACTTCTCGTACTGTTGTGGTTTGTACAAGTCCCAGGGCTCCTCTCACTACTGGTATTTTTGTGGTTTTTACAAGTCCCAGGGTTCCTATCACTACTGGTATTGTTGTGGTTTTTACAAGTCCAAGGGCTCCTATCACTTCTCGTACTGTTGTGGTTTTTACAAGTCCCAGGACTCCTATCACGTCTCGTACTGTTGTGGTTTTACAAGTCCCAGGACTCCTATCACTTCTCGTACTGTTGTGGTTTTTACAAGTGCCAGGGCTCCTATCACTACTGGTATTGTTGCGGTTTTTTAGAAGTTCCAGGGCTGCTATCACTACTATTATTGTTGTGGGTTTTACAAGTCCCAGTTCTGCTATCACTAGTGGTAATTCTGTGGTTTTTACAAGTCCCAAGTCTGCTATCACTACTGGTATTGTTGTGGTTTTTACAAGTCCCAGGGCTCCTATCACTACTGGCATTGTTGTGGTTTTTTAAGACAGTCCCAGGGCTGCTATCACTACTGGTATTGTTGTGGTTTTTACAAGTCCCAGGGCTCCTATCACTACTGGCATTGTTGTGGTTTTTTAAAAGTCCCAGGGCTGCTATCACTGGTGGTATTGTTGTGGTTTTTACAAGTCCAAGGGCTCCTATCACTTCTCGTACTGTTGTGGTTTTTACAAGTCCCAGGACTCCTATCACTTCTCGTACTGTTGTGGTTTTACAAGTCCCAGGACTGCTATCACCGCTGGTAATGTTGTGGTTTTTACAAGTCCCAGGGCTCATATCACTACTGTTATTGTTGTGGTTTTTCACAATTCCCAGGGCTCCTATCACTGCTAGTATTGTTGTGGTTTTTACAAGTCCAAGGACTCCTATCACTTCTCGTACTGTTGTGGTTTTTACAATTCCCAGGGCTCCTATCACTACTAGTATTGTTGTGGTTTTACAAGTCCCAGGACTCCTATCACTTCTCGTACTGTTGTGGTTTTTACAAGTCCCAGGGCTCCTATCACTACTGGTATTGTTGTGGTTTTTACAAGTCCCAGGGCTCCTATCACTACTGGTATTGTTGTGGTTTTTACAAGTCCCAGGACTCCTATCACTGCTGGTACTGTTGTGGTTTTTACAAGTCCCAGGGCTCCTACCACTACTGGTATTGTTGTGGTTTTTACAAGTCCAAGGACTCCTATCACTACTGGTATTTTTTTGGTTTTTACAAGTCCCAGGACTCCTATCACGTCTCGTACTGTTGTGGTTTTACAAGTCCCAGGACTCCTATCACTTCTCGTACTGTTGTGGTTTTTTCAAGTGCCAGGGCTCCTATCACTACTGGTATTGTTGCGGTTTTTTAGAAGTTCCAGGGCTGCTATCACTACTATTATTGTTGTGGGTTTTACAAGTCCCAGTTCTGCTATCACTAGTGGTAATTCTGTGGTTTTTACAAGTCCCAAGTCTGCTATCACTACTGGTATTGTTGTGGTTTTTACAAGTCCCAGGGCTCCTATCACTACTGGCATTGTTGTGGTTTTTTAAGACAGTCCCAGGGCTGCTATCACTACTGGTATTGTTGTGGTTTTTACAAGTCCCAGGGCTCCTATCACTACTGGCATTGTTGTGGTTTTTTACAAGTCCCAGGGCTGCTATCACTACTGGTATTGTTGTGGTTTTTACAAGTCCAAGGGCTCCTATCACTTCTCGTACTGTTGTGGTTTTACAAGTCCCAGGACTGCTATCACTGCTGGTAATGTTGTGGTTTTTACAAGTCCCAGGGCTCATATCACTACTGGTATTGTTGTGGTTTTTCACAATTCCCAGGGCTCCTATCACTGCTAGTATTGTTGTGGTTTTTACAAGTCCAAGGACTCCTATCACTTCTCGTACTGTTGTGGTTTTTACAATTCCCAGGGCTCCTCTCACTACTAGTATTGTTGTGGTTTTACAAGTCCCAGGACTCCTATTACTTCTCGTACTGTTGTGGTTTTTACAAGTCCCAGGGCTCCTATCACTACTGGTATTGTTGTGGTTTTTACAAGTCCCAGGGCTCCTATCACTACTGGTATTGTTGTGGTTTTTACAAGTCCCAGGACTCCTATCACTGCTGGTACTGTTGTGGTTTTTACAAGTCCCAGGGCCTCTATCACTACTGGTATTGTTGTGGTTTTTACAAGTCCCAGGACTCCTATCACTGCTGGTACTGTTGTGGTTTTTACAAGTCCCAGGGCTCCTATCACTACTGGTATTGTTGGGGTTTTTACAAGTCCAAGGACTCCTATCACTTCTCTTACTGTTGTGGTTTTTACAAGTCCCAGGGCTGCTATCACTAATGGTATTGTTGAGGTTTTTACAAGTCCCAGTGCTCCTATAACTACTGGTACTGTTGTGGTTTTTTACAATTCCAAGGGCTACTATCACTACTGGTATTGTTGTTGTTTTTACAAGTCCCAGGACTCCTATCACTTCTCGTACTGTTGTGGTTTTTACAAGTCCCAGGACTCCTATCACTTCTCGTACTGTTGTGGTTTTTACAAGTCCCAGGGCTCCTATCACTACTGGCATTGTTGTGGTTTTTTACAAGTCCCAGGGCTCCTATCACTTCTGGTATTGTTGTGGCTTTTACAAGTCCCAGGACTGCTATCACTGCTGGTAATGTTGTGGATTTTACAAGTCCCAGGGCTCATATCACTACTGGTATTGTTGTGGTTTTTTACAATTCCCAGGGCTCCTATCACTACTAGTATTGTTGTGGTTTTTACAAGTCCAAGGACTCCTATCACTTCTCGTACTGTTGTGGTTTGTACAAGTCCCAGGGCTCCTCTCACTACTGGTATTTTTGTGGTTTTTACAAGTCCCAGGGTTCCTATCACTACTGGTATTGTTGTGGTTTTTTAAGACAGTCCCAGGGCTGCTATCACTACTGGTATTGTTGTGGTTTTTACAAGTCCCAGGGCTCCTATCACTACTGGCATTGTTGTGGTTTTTTAAAAGTCCCAGGGCTGCTATCACTGGTGGTATTGTTGTGGTTTTTACAAGTCCAAGGGCTCCTATCACTTCTCGTACTGTTGTGGTTTTTACAAGTCCCAGGACTCCTATCACTTCTCGTACTGTTGTGGTTTTACAAGTCCCAGGACTGCTATCACTGCTGGTAATGTTGTGGTTTTTACAAGTCCCAGGGCTCATATCACTACTGGTATTGTTGTGGTTTTTCACAATTCCCAGGGCTCCTATCACTGCTAGTATTGTTGTGGTTTTTACAAGTCCAAGGACTCCTATCACTTCTCGTACTGTTGTGGTTTTTACAATTCCCAGGGCTCCTATCACTACTAGTATTGTTGTGGTTTTACAAGTCCCAGGACTCCTATCACTTCTCGTACTGTTGTGGTTTTTACAAGTCCCAGGGCTCCTATCACTACTGGTATTGTTGTGGTTTTTACAAGTCCCAGGGCTCCTATCACTACTGGTATTGTTGTGGTTTTTACAAGTCCCAGGACTCCTATCACTGCTGGTACTGTTGTGGTTTTTACAAGTCCCAGGGCTCCTATCACTACTGGTATTGTTGTGGTTTTTACAAGTCCAAGGACTCCTATCACTACTGGTATTTTTTTGGTTTTTACAAGTCCCAAGACTCCTATCACTACTGGTACTGTTGTGGTTTTTACAAGACCCAGGGCTCCTATAACTACTGGTACTTTTGTGGTTTTTTACAATTCCAAGGGCTCCTATCACTACTGGTACTGTTGTGGTTTTTACAAGTCCCAGGACTCCTATCACTTCTCGTACTGTTGTGGTTTTTACAAGTCCCAGGGCTCCTATCACTACTGGTATTGTTGTGGTTTTTACAAGTCCCAGGGTTCCTATCACTACTGGTATTCTTGTGGTTTTTACAAGTCCAAGGGCTCCTATCACTTCTCTTACTGTTGTGGTTTTTACAAGTCCCAGGACTCCTATCACTTCTCGTACTGTTGTGGTTTTACAAGTCCCAGGACTCCTATCACTTCTCGTACTGTTGTGGTTTTTACAAGTCCCAGGGCTCCTATCACTACTGGTATTGTTGAGGTTTTTTACAAGTTCCAGGGCTGCTATCACTACTATTATTGTTGTGGGTTTTACAGGTCCCAGTTCTGCTATCACTAGTGGTATTGCTTTGGTATTTACAAGTCCCAAGTATGCTATCACTACTGGTATTGTTGTGGTTTTTACAAGTCCCAGGGCTCCTATCACTACTGGTATTGTTGTGGTTTTTACAAGTCCCAGGGTTCCTATCACTACTGGTATTCTTGTGGTTTTTACAAGTCCAAGGGCTCCTATCACTTCTCGTACTGTTGTGGTTTTTACAAGTCCCAGGACTCCTATCACTTCTCGTACTGTTGTGGTTTTACAAGTCCCAGGACTCCTATCACTTCTCGTACTGTTGTGGTTTTTACAAGTCCCAGGGCTCCTATCACTACTGGTATTGTTGTGGCTTTTACAAGTCCCAGGACTGCTATCACTGCTGGTAATGTTGTGGATTTTACAAGTCCCAGGGCTCATATCACTACTGGTATTGTTGTGGTTTTTTACAATTCCCAGGGCTCCTATCACTACTAGTATTGTTGTGGTTTTTACAAGTCCAAGGACTCCTATCACTTCTCGTACTGTTGTGGTTTGTACAAGTCCCAGGGCTCCTCTCACTACTGGTATTTTTGTGGTTTTTACAAGTCCCAGGGTTCCTATCACTACTGATATTGTTGTGGTTTTTACAAGTCCAAGGGCTCCTATCGCTTCTCGTACTGTTGTGGTTTTTACAAGTCCCAGGACTCCTATCACGTCTCGTACTGTTGTGGTTTTACAAGTCCCAGGACTCCTATCACTTCTCGTACTGTTGTGGTTTTTACAAGTGCCAGGGCTCCTATCACTACTGGTATTGTTGCGGTTTTTTAGAGGTTCCAGGGCTGCTATCACTACTATTATTGTTGTGGGTTTTACAAGTCCCAGTTCTGCTATCACTAGTGGTAATTCTGTGGTTTTTACAATTCCCAAGTCTGCTATCACTACTGGTATTGTTGTGGTTTTTACAAGTCCCAGGGCTCCTATCACTACTGGCATTGTTGTGGTTTTTTAAGACAGTCCCAGGGCTGCTATCACTACTGGTGTTGTTGTGGTTTTTACAAGTCCCAGGGCTCCTATCACTTCTCGTACTGTTGTGGTTTTTACAAGTCCCAGGACTCCTATCACTTCTCGTACTGTTGTGGTTTTACAAGTCCCAGGACTGCTATCACTGCTCGTAATGTTGTGGTTTTTACAAGTCCCAGGGCTCATATCACTACTGGTATTGTTGTGGTTTTTCACAATTCCCAGGGCTCCTATCACTGCTAGTATTGTTGTGGTTTTTACAAGTCCAAGGACTCCTATCACTTCTCGTACTGTTGTGGTTTTTACAATTCCCAGGGCTCCTATCACTACTAGTATTGTTGTGGTTTTACAAGTCCCAGGACTCCTATCACTTCTCGTACTGTTGTGGTTTTTACAAGTCCCAGGGCTCCTATCACTACTGGTATTGTTGTGGTTTTTACAAGTCCCAGGGCTCCTATCACTACTGGTATTGTTGTGGTTTTTACAAGTCCCAGGACTCCTATCACTGCTGGTACTGTTGTGGTTTTTACAAGTCCCAGGGCCTCTATCACTACTGGTATTGTTGTGGTTTTTACAAGTCCCAGGACTCCTATCACTGCTGGTACTGTTGTGGTTTTTACAAGTCCCAGGGCTCCTATCACTACTGGTATTGTTGGGGTTTTTACAAGTCCAAGGACTCCTATCACTTCTCTTACTGTTGTGGTTTTTACAAGTCCCAGGGCTGCTATCACTAATGGTATTGTTGAGGTTTTTACAAGTCCCAGGACTCCTATCACTACTGCTATTGCTCTGGTTTTTACAAGTCCCAAGACTCCTATCACTACTGGTACTGTTGTGGTTTTTACAAGACCCAGTGCTCCTATAACTACTGGTACTGTTGTGGTTTTTTACAATTCCAAGGGCTCCTATCACTACTAGTATTGTTGTGGTTTTTACAAGTCCAAGGACTCCTATCACTTCTCGTACTGTTGTGGTTTGTACAAGTCCCAGGACTCCTATCACTTCTCGTACTGTTGTGGTTTTACAAGTCCCAGGACTGCTATCACTGCTGGTAATGTTGTGGTTTTTACAAGTCCCAGGGCTCATATCACTACTGGTATTGTTGTGGTTTTTCACAATTCCCAGGGCTCCTATCACTGCTAGTATTGTTGTCGTTTTTACAAGTCCAAGGACTCCTATCACTTCTCGTTCTGTTGTGGTTTTTACAATTCCCAGGGCTCCTATCACTACTAGTATTGTTGTGGTTTTACAAGTCCAAGGACTCCTATCACTTCTCGTACTGTTGTGGTTTTACAAGTCCCAGGACTCCTATCACTTCTCGTACTGTTGTGGTTTTTACAAGTCCCAGGGCTCCTATCACTACTGGTATTGTTGAGGTTTTTTACAAGTTCCAGGGCTGCTATCACTACTATTATTGTTGTGGGTTTTACAGGTCCCAGTTCTGCTATCACTAGTGGTATTGCTTTGGTATTTACAAGTCCCAAGTATGCTATCACTACTGGTATTGTTGTGGTTTTTACAAGTCCCAGGGCTCCTATCACTACTGGTATTGTTGTGGTTTTTACAAGTCCCAGGGTTCCTATCACTACTGGTATTCTTGTGGTTTTTACAAGTCCAAGGGCTCCTATCACTTCTCGTACTGTTGTGGTTTTTACAAGTCCCAGGACTCCTATCACTTCTCGTACTGTTGTGGTTTTACAAGTCCCAGGACTCCTATCACTTCTCGTACTGTTGTGGTTTTTACAAGTCCCAGGGCTCCTATCACTACTGGTATTGTTGTGGCTTTTACAAGTCCCAGGACTGCTATCACTGCTGGTAATGTTGTGGATTTTACAAGTCCCAGGGCTCATATCACTACTGGTATTGTTGTGGTTTTTTACAATTCCCAGGGCTCCTATCACTACTAGTATTGTTGTGGTTTTTACAAGTCCAAGGACTCCTATCACTTCTCGTACTGTTGTGGTTTGTACAAGTCCCAGGGCTCCTCTCACTACTGGTATTTTTGTGGTTTTTACAAGTCCCAGGGTTCCTATCACTACTGATATTGTTGTGGTTTTTACAAGTCCAAGGGCTCCTATCGCTTCTCGTACTGTTGTGGTTTTTACAAGTCCCAGGACTCCTATCACGTCTCGTACTGTTGTGGTTTTACAAGTCCCAGGACTCCTATCACTTCTCGTACTGTTGTGGTTTTTACAAGTGCCAGGGCTCCTATCACTACTGGTATTGTTGCGGTTTTTTAGAGGTTCCAGGGCTGCTATCACTACTATTATTGTTGTGGGTTTTACAAGTCCCAGTTCTGCTATCACTAGTGGTAATTCTGTGGTTTTTACAATTCCCAAGTCTGCTATCACTACTGGTATTGTTTTGGTTTTTACAAGTCCCAGGGCTCCTATCACTACTGGCATTGTTGTGGTTTTTTAAGACAGTCCCAGGGCTGCTATCACTACTGGTGTTGTTGTGGTTTTTACAAGTCCCAGGGCTCCTATCACTTCTCGTACTGTTGTGGTTTTTACAAGTCCCAGGACTCCTATCACTTCTCGTACTGTTGTGGTTTTACAAGTCCCAGGACTGCTATCACTGCTCGTAATGTTGTGGTTTTTACAAGTCCCAGGGCTCATATCACTACTGGTATTGTTGTGGTTTTTCACAATTCCCAGGGCTCCTATCACTGCTAGTATTGTTGTGGTTTTTACAAGTCCAAGGACTCCTATCACTTCTCGTACTGTTGTGGTTTTTACAATTCCCAGGGCTCCTATCACTACTAGTATTGTTGTGGTTTTACAAGTCCCAGGACTCCTATCACTTCTCGTACTGTTGTGGTTTTTACAAGTCCCAGGGCTCCTATCACTACTGGTATTGTTGTGGTTTTTACAAGTCCCAGGGCTCCTATCACTACTGGTATTGTTGTGGTTTTTACAAGTCCCAGGACTCCTATCACTGCTGGTACTGTTGTGGTTTTTACAAGTCCCAGGGCCTCTATCACTACTGGTATTGTTGTGGTTTTTACAAGTCCCAGGACTCCTATCACTGCTGGTACTGTTGTGGTTTTTACAAGTCCCAGGGCTCCTATCACTACTGGTATTGTTGGGGTTTTTACAAGTCCAAGGACTCCTATCACTTCTCTTACTGTTGTGGTTTTTACAAGTCCCAGGGCTGCTATCACTAATGGTATTGTTGAGGTTTTTACAAGTCCCAGGACTCCTATCACTACTGCTATTGCTCTGGTTTTTACAAGTCCCAAGACTCCTATCACTACTGGTACTGTTGTGGTTTTTACAAGACCCAGTGCTCCTATAACTACTGGTACTGTTGTGGTTTTTTACAATTCCAAGGGCTCCTATCACTACTAGTATTGTTGTGGTTTTTACAAGTCCAAGGACTCCTATCACTTCTCGTACTGTTGTGGTTTGTACAAGTCCCAGGACTCCTATCACTTCTCGTACTGTTGTGGTTTTACAAGTCCCAGGACTGCTATCACTGCTGGTAATGTTGTGGTTTTTACAAGTCCCAGGGCTCATATCACTACTGGTATTGTTGTGGTTTTTCACAATTCCCAGGGCTCCTATCACTGCTAGTATTGTTGTCGTTTTTACAAGTCCAAGGACTCCTATCACTTCTCGTTCTGTTGTGGTTTTTACAATTCCCAGGGCTCCTATCACTACTAGTATTGTTGTGGTTTTACAAGTCCAAGGACTCCTATCACTTCTCGTACTGTTGTGGTTTTTACAATTCCCAGGGCTCCTATCACTACTAGTATTGTTGTGGTTTTACAAGTCCCAGGACTCCTATCACTTCTCGTACTGTTGTGGTTTTTACAAGTCCCAGGGCTCCTATCACTACTGGTATTGTTGTGGTTTTTACAAGTCCCAGGGCTCCTATCACTACTGGTATTGTTGTGGTTTTTACAAGTCCCAGGACTCCTATCACTGCTGGTACTGTTGTGGTTTTTACAAGTCCCAGGGCCTCTATCACTACTGGTATTGTTGTGGTTTTTACAAGTCCCAGGACTCCTATCACTGCTGGTACTGTTGTGGTTTTTACAAGTCCCAGGGCTCCTATCACTACTGGTATTGTTGGGGTTTTTACAAGTCCAAGGACTCCTATCACTTCTCTTACTGTTGTGGTTTTTACAAGTCCCAGGGCTGCTATCACTAATGGTATTGTTGAGGTTTTTACAAGTCCCAGGACTCCTATCACTACTGCTATTGCTCTGGTTTTTACAAGTCCCAAGACTCCTATCACTACTGGTACTGTTGTGGTTTTTACAAGACCCAGTGCTCCTATAACTACTGGTACTGTTGTGGTTTTT
Organism: Lampris incognitus; assembly: GCF_029633865.1. Lineage (NCBI taxonomy): Eukaryota > Metazoa > Chordata > Actinopteri > Lampriformes > Lampridae > Lampris > Lampris incognitus. Next base: position 67,956,557 of record NC_079211.1, on the reverse strand, counting down.
TACAATTCCAAGGGCTCCTATCACTACTAGTATTGTTGTGGTTTTTACAAGTCCAAGGACTCCTATCACTTCTCGTACTGTTGTGGTTTGTACAAGTCCCAGGACTCCTATCACTTCTCGTACTGTTGTGGTTTTACAAGTCCCAGGACTGCTATCACTGCTGGTAATGTTGTGGTTTTTACAAGTCCCAGGGCTCATATCACTACTGGTATTGTTGTGGTTTTTCACAATTCCCAGGGCTCCTATCACTGCTAGTATTGTTGTCGTTTTTACAAGTCCAAGGACTCCTATCACTTCTCGTTCTGTTGTGGTTTTTACAATTCCCAGGGCTCCTATCACTACTAGTATTGTTGTGGTTTTACAAGTCCCAGGACTCCTATCACTTCTCGTACTGTTGTGGTTTTTACAAGTCCCAGGGCTCCTATCACTACTGGTATTGTTGTGGTTTTTACAAGTCCCAGGGCTCCTATCACTACTGGTATTGTTGTGGTTTTTACAAGTCCCAGGACTCCTATCACTGCTGGTACTGTTGTGGTTTTTACAAGTCCCAGGGCCTCTATCACTACTGGTATTGTTGTGGTTTTTACAAGTCCCAGGACTCCTATCACTGCTGGTACTGTTGTGGTTTTTACAAGTCCCAGGGCTCCTATCACTACTGGTATTGTTGGGGTTTTTACAAGTCCAAGGACTCCTATCACTTCTCTTACTGTTGTGGTTTTTACAAGTCCCAGGGCTGCTATCACTAATGGTATTGTTGAGGTTTTTACAAGTCCCAGGACTCCTATCTCTACTGCTATTGCTCTGGTTTTTACAAGTCCCAAGACTCCTATCACTACTGGTATTGTTGAGGTTTTTTACAAGTTCCAGGGCTGCTATCACTACTATTATTGTTGTGGGTTTTACAGGTCCCAGTTCTGCTATCACTAGTGGTATTGCTTTGGTATTTACAAGTCCCAAGTATGCTATCACTACTGGTATTGTTGTGGTTTTTACAAGTCCCAGGGCTCCTATCACTACTGGTATTGTTGTGGTTTTTACAAGTCCCAGGGTTCCTATCACTACTGGTATTCTTGTGGTTTTTACAAGTCCAAGGGCTCCTATCACTTCTCGTACTGTTGTGGTTTTTACAAGTCCCAGGACTCCTATCACTTCTCGTACTGTTGTGGTTTTACAAGTCCCAGGACTCCTATCACTTCTCGTACTGTTGTGGTTTTTACAAGTCCCAGGGCTCCTATCACTACTCGTATTGTTGAGGTTTTTTACAAGTTCCAGGGCTGCTATCACTACTATTATTGTTGTGGGTTTTACAGGTCCCAGTTCTGCTATCACTAGTGGTATTGCTGTGGTATTTACAAGTCCCAAGTATGCTATCACTACTGGTATTGTTGTGGTTTTTACAAGTCCCCGGGCTCCTATCACTACTGGTATTGTTGTGGTTTTTACAAGTCCAAGGACTCCTATCACTTCTCTTACTGTTGTGGTTTTTACAAGTCCCAGGACTCCTATCACTTCTCGTACTGTTGTGGTTTTTACAAGTCCCAGGGCTCCTATCACTACTGGTATTGTTGTGGCTTTTACAAGTCCCAGGACTGCTATCACTGCTGGTAATGTTGTGGATTTTACAAGTCCCAGGGCTCATATCACTACTGGTATTGTTGTGGTTTTTTACAATTCCCAGGGCTCCTATCACTACTAGTATTGTTGTGGTTTTTACAAGTCCAAGGACTCCTATCACTTCTCGTACTGTTGTGGTTTGTACAAGTCCCAGGGCTCCTCTCACTACTGGTATTTTTGTGGTTTTTACAAGTCCCAGGGTTCCTATCACTACTGATATTGTTGTGGTTTTTACAAGTCCAAGGGCTCCTATCGCTTCTCGTACTGTTGTGGTTTTTACAAGTCCCAGGACTCCTATCACGTCTCGTACTGTTGTGGTTTTACAAGTCCCAGGACTCCTATCACTTCTCGTACTGTTGTGGTTTTTACAAGTGCCAGGGCTCCTATCACTACTGGTATTGTTGCGGTTTTTTAGAGGTTCCAGGGCTGCTATCACTACTATTATTGTTGTGGGTTTTACAAGTCCCAGTTCTGCTATCACTAGTGGTAATTCAGTGGTTTTTACAAGTCCCAAGTCTGCTATCACTACTGGTATTGTTGTGGTTTTTACAAGTCCCAGGGCTCCTATCACTACTGGCATTGTTGTGGTTTTTTAAGACAGTCCCAGGGCTGCTATCACTACTGGTGTTGTTGTGGTTTTTACAAGTCCCAGGGCTCCTATCACTTCTCGTACTGTTGTGGTTTTTACAAGTCCCAGGACTCCTATCACTTCTCGTACTGTTGTGGTTTTACAAGTCCCAGGACTGCTATCACTGCTCGTAATGTTGTGGTTTTTACAAGTCCCAGGGCTCATATCACTACTGGTATTGTTGTGGTTTTTCACAATTCCCAGGGCTCCTATCACTGCTAGTATTGTTGTGGTTTTTACAAGTCCAAGGACTCCTATCACTTCTCGTACTGTTGTGGTTTTTACAATTCCCAGGGCTCCTATCACTACTAGTATTGTTGTGGTTTTACAAGTCCCAGGACTCCTATCACTTCTCGTACTGTTGTGGTTTTTACAAGTCCCAGGGCTCCTATCACTACTGGTATTGTTGTGGTTTTTACAAGTCCCAGGGCTCCTATCACTACTGGTATTGTTGTGGTTTTTACAAGTCCCAGGACTCCTATCACTGCTGGTACTGTTGTGGTTTTTACAAGTCCCAGGGCCTCTATCACTACTGGTATTGTTGTGGTTTTTACAAGTCCCAGGACTCCTATCACTGCTGGTACTGTTGTGGTTTTTACAAGTCCCAGGGCTCCTATCACTACTGGTATTGTTGGGGTTTTTACAAGTCCAAGGACTCCTATCACTTCTCTTACTGTTGTGGTTTTTACAAGTCCCAGGGCTGCTATCACTAATGGTATTGTTGAGGTTTTTACAAGTCCCAGGACTCCTATCACTACTGCTATTGCTCTGGTTTTTACAAGTCCCAAGACTCCTATCACTACTGGTACTGTTGTGGTTTTTACAAGACCCAGTGCTCCTATAACTACTGGTACTGTTGTGGTTTTTTACAATTCCAAGGGCTCCTATCACTACTGGTATTGTTGTTGTTTTTACAAGTCCCAGGACTCCTATCACTTCTCGTACTGTTGTGGTTTTTACAAGTCCCAGGACTCCTATCACTTCTCGTACTGTTGTGGTTTTTACAAGTCCCAGGGCTCCTATCACTACTGGCATTGTTGTGGTTTTTTACAAGTCCCAGGGCTCCTATCACTACTGGTATTGTTGTGGTTTTTACAAGTCCCAGGACTCCTATCACTGCTGGTACTGTTGTGGTTTTTACAAGTCCCAGGGCCTCTATCACTACTGGTATTGTTGTGGTTTTTACAAGTCCCAGGACTCCTATCACTGCTGGTACTGTTGTGGTTTTTACAAGTCCCAGGGCTCCTATCACTACTGGTATTGTTGGGGTTTTTACAAGTCCAAGGACTCCTATCACTTCTCTTACTGTTGTGGTTTTTACAAGTCCCAGGGCTGCTATCACTAATGGTATTGTTGAGGTTTTTACAAGTCCCAGGACTCCTATCACTACTGCTATTGCTCTGGTTTTTACAAGTCCCAAGACTCCTATCACTACTGGTACTGTTGTGGTTTTTACAAAACCCAGTGCTCCTATAACTACTGGTACTGTTGTGGTTTTTTACAATTCCAAGGGCTCCTATCACTACTGGTATTGTTGTTGTTTTTACAAGTCCCAGGACTCCTATCACTTCTCGTACTGTTGTGGTTTTTACAAGTCCCAGGACTCCTATCACTTCTCGTACTGTTGTGGTTTTTACAAGTCCCAGGGCTCCTATCACTACTGGCATTGTTGTGGTTTTTTACAAGTCCCAGGGCTCCTATCACTTCTGGTATTGTTGTGGCTTTTACAATTCCCAGGGCTCCTATCACTACTAGTATTGTTGTGGTTTTTACAAGTCCAAGGACTCCTATCACTTCTCGTACTGTTGTGGTTTGTACAAGTCCCAGGACTCCTATCACTTCTCGTACTGTTGTGGTTTTACAAGTCCCAGGACTGCTATCACTGCTGGTAATGTTGTGGTTTTTACAAGTCCCAGGGCTCATATCACTACTGGTATTGTTGTGGTTTTTCACAATTCCCAGGGCTCCTATCACTGCTAGTATTGTTGTCGTTTTTACAAGTCCAAGGACTCCTATCACTTCTCGTTCTGTTGTGGTTTTTACAATTCCCAGGGCTCCTATCACTACTAGTATTGTTGTGGTTTTACAAGTCCCAGGACTCCTATCACTTCTCGTACTGTTGTGGTTTTTACAAGTCCCAGGGCTCCTATCACTACTGGTATTGTTGTGGTTTTTACAAGTCCCAGGGCTCCTATCACTACTGGTATTGTTGTGGTTTTTACAAGTCCCAGGACTCCTATCACTGCTGGTACTGTTGTGGTTTTTACAAGTCCCAGGGCCTCTATCACTACTGGTATTGTTGTGGTTTTTACAAGTCCCAGGACTCCTATCACTGCTGGTACTGTTGTGGTTTTTACAAGTCCCAGGGCTCCTATCACTACTGGTATTGTTGGGGTTTTTACAAGTCCAAGGACTCCTATCACTTCTCTTACTGTTGTGGTTTTTACAAGTCCCAGGGCTGCTATCACTAATGGTATTGTTGAGGTTTTTACAAGTCCCAGGACTCCTATCTCTACTGCTATTGCTCTGGTTTTTACAAGTCCCAAGACTCCTATCACTACTGGTATTGTTGAGGTTTTTTACAAGTTCCAGGGCTGCTATCACTACTATTATTGTTGTGGGTTTTACAGGTCCCAGTTCTGCTATCACTAGTGGTATTGCTTTGGTATTTACAAGTCCCAAGTATGCTATCACTACTGGTATTGTTGTGGTTTTTACAAGTCCCAGGGCTCCTATCACTACTGATATTGTTGTGGTTTTTACAAGTCCAAGGGCTCCTATCGCTTCTCGTACTGTTGTGGTTTTTACAAGTCCCAGGACTCCTATCACGTCTCGTACTGTTGTGGTTTTACAAGTCCCACGACTCCTATCACTTCTCGTACTGTTGTGGTTTTTACAAGTGCCAGGGCTCCTATCACTACTGGTATTGTTGCGGTTTTTTAGAGGTTCCAGGGCTGCTATCACTACTATTATTGTTGTGGGTTTTACAAGTCCCAGTTCTGCTATCACTAGTGGTAATTCTGTGGTTTTTACAAGTCCCAAGTCTGCTATCACTACTGGTATTGTTGTGGTTTTTACAAGTCCCAGGGCTCCTATCACTACTGGCATTGTTGTGGTTTTTTAAGACAGTCCCAGGGCTGCTATCACTACTGGTGTTGTTGTGGTTTTTACAAGTCCCAGGGCTCCTATCACTTCTCGTACTGTTGTGGTTTTTACAAGTCCCAGGACTCCTATCACTTCTCGTACTGTTGTGGTTTTACAAGTCCCAGGACTGCTATCACTGCTCGTAATGTTGTGGTTTTTACAAGTCCCAGGGCTCATATCACTACTGGTATTGTTGTGGTTTTTCACAATTCCCAGGGCTCCTATCACTGCTAGTATTGTTGTGGTTTTTACAAGTCCAAGGACTCCTATCACTTCTCGTACTGTTGTGGTTTTTACAATTCCCAGGGCTCCTATCACTACTAGTATTGTTGTGGTTTTACAAGTCCCAGGACTCCTATCACTTCTCGTACTGTTGTGGTTTTTACAAGTCCCAGGGCTCCTATCACTACTGGTATTGTTGTGGTTTTTACAAGTCCCAGGGCTCCTATCACTACTGGTATTGTTGTGGTTTTTACAAGTCCCAGGACTCCTATCACTGCTGGTACTGTTGTGGTTTTTACAAGTCCCAGGGCCTCTATCACTACTGGTATTGTTGTGGTTTTTACAAGTCCCAGGACTCCTATCACTGCTGGTACTGTTGTGGTTTTTACAAGTCCCAGGGCTCCTATCACTACTGGTATTGTTGGGGTTTTTACAAGTCCAAGGACTCCTATCACTTCTCTTACTGTTGTGGTTTTTACAAGTCCCAGGGCTGCTATCACTAATGGTATTGTTGAGGTTTTTACAAGTCCCAGGACTCCTATCACTACTGCTATTGCTCTGGTTTTTACAAGTCCCAAGACTCCTATCACTACTGGTACTGTTGTGGTTTTTACAAGACCCAGTGCTCCTATAACTACTGGTACTGTTGTGGTTTTTTACAATTCCAAGGGCTCCTATCACTACTGGTATTGTTGTTGTTTTTACAAGTCCCAGGACTCCTATCACTTCTCGTACTGTTGTGGTTTTTACAAGTCCCAGGACTCCTATCACTTCTCGTACTGTTGTGGTTTTTACAAGTCCCAGGGCTCCTATCACTACTGGCATTGTTGTGGTTTTTTACAAGTCCCAGGGCTCCTATCACTTCTGGTATTGTTGTGGCTTTTACAATTCCCAGGGCTCCTATCACTACTAGTATTGTTGTGGTTTTTACAAGTCCAAGGACTCCTATCACTTCTCGTACTGTTGTGGTTTGTACAAGTCCCAGGACTCCTATCACTTCTCGTACTGTTGTGGTTTTACAAGTCCCAGGACTGCTATCACTGCTGGTAATGTTGTGGTTTTTACAAGTCCCAGGGCTCATATCACTACTGGTATTGTTGTGGTTTTTCACAATTCCCAGGGCTCCTATCACTGCTAGTATTGTTGTCGTTTTTACAAGTCCAAGGACTCCTATCACTTCTCGTTCTGTTGTGGTTTTTACAATTCCCAGGGCTCCTATCACTACTAGTATTGTTGTGGTTTTACAAGTCCCAGGACTCCTATCACTTCTCGTACTGTTGTGGTTTTTACAAGTCCCAGGGCTCCTATCACTACTGGTATTGTTGTGGTTTTTACAAGTCCCAGGGCTCCTATCACTACTGGTATTGTTGTGGTTTTTACAAGTCCCAGGACTCCTATCACTGCTGGTACTGTTGTGGTTTTTACAAGTCCCAGGGCCTCTATCACTACTGGTATTGTTGTGGTTTTTACAAGTCCCAGGACTCCTATCACTGCTGGTACTGTTGTGGTTTTTACAAGTCCCAGGGCTCCTATCACTACTGGTATTGTTGGGGTTTTTACAAGTCCAAGGACTCCTATCACTTCTCTTACTGTTGTGGTTTTTACAAGTCCCAGGGCTGCTATCACTAATGGTATTGTTGAGGTTTTTACAAGTCCCAGGACTCCTATCTCTACTGCTATTGCTCTGGTTTTTACAAGTCCCAAGACTCCTATCACTACTGGTACTGTTGTGGTTTTTACAAGACCCAGTGCTCCTATAACTACTGGTACTGTTGTGGATTTTTACAATTCCAAGGGCTCCTATCACTACTGGTATTGTTGTTGTTTTTACAAGTCCCAGGACTCCTATCACTTCTCGTACTGTTGTGGTTTTTACAAGTCCCAGGACTCCTATCACTTCTCGTACTGTTGTGGTTTTTACAAGTCCCAGGGCTCCTATCACTACTGGCATTGTTGTGGTTTTTTACAAGTCCCAGGGCTCCTATCACTTCTGGTATTGTTGTGGCTTTTACAAGTCCCAGGACTGCTATCACTGCTGGTAATGTTGTGGATTTTACAAGTCCCAGGGCTCATATCACTACTGGTATTGTTGTGGTTTTTTACAATTCCCAGGGCTCCTATCACTACTAGTATTGTTGTGGTTTTTACAAGTCCAAGGACTCCTATCACTTCTCGTACTGTTGTGGTTTGTACAAGTCCCAGGGCTCCTCTCACTACTGGTATTTTTGTGGTTTTTACAAGTCCCAGGGTTCCTATCACTACTGGTATTGTTGTCGTTTTTACAAGTCCAAGGACTCCTATCACTTCTCGTTCTGTTGTGGTTTTTACAATTCCCAGGGCTCCTATCACTACTAGTATTGTTGTGGTTTTACAAGTCCCAGGACTCCTATCACTTCTCGTACTGTTGTGGTTTTTACAAGTCCCAGGGCTCCTATCACTACTGGTATTGTTGTGGTTTTTACAAGTCCCAGGGCTCCTATCACTACTGGTATTGTTGTGGTTTTTACAAGTCCCAGGACTCCTATCACTGCTGGTACTGTTGTGGTTTTTACAAGTCCCAGGGCCTCTATCACTACTGGTATTGTTGTGGTTTTTACAAGTCCCAGGGCTCCTATCACTACTGGTATTGTTGTGGTTTTTACAAGTCCCAGGGCTCCTATCACTACTGGCATTGTTGTGGTTTTTTACAAGTCCCAGGGCTCCTATCACTTCTGGTATTGTTGTGGCTTTTACAAGTCCCAGGACTGCTATCACTGCTGGTAATGTTGTGGATTTTACAAGTCCCAGGGCTCATATCACTACTGGTATTGTTGTGGTTTTTTACAATTCCCAGGGCTCCTATCACTACTAGTATTGTTGTGGTTTTTACAAGTCCAAGGACTCCTATCACTTCTCGTACTGTTGTGGTTTGTACAAGTCCCAGGGCTCCTCTCACTACTGGTATTTTTGTGGTTTTTACAAGTCCCAGGGTTCCTATCACTACTGGTATTGTTGTGGTTTTTACAAGTCCAAGGGCTCCTATCACTTCTCGTACTGTTGTGGTTTTTACAAGTCCCAGGACTCCTATCACGTCTCGTACTGTTGTGGTTTTGCAAGTCCCAGGACTCCTATCACTTCTCGTACTGTTGTGGTTTTTACAAGTGCCAGGGCTCCTATCACTACTGGTATTGTTGCGGTTTTTTAGAAGTTCCAGGGCTGCTATCAGTACTATTATTGTTGTGGGTTTTACAAGTCCCAGTTCTGCTATCACTAGTGGTAATTCTGTGGTTTTTACAAGTCCCAAGTCTGCTATCACTACTGGTATTGTTGTGGTTTTTACAAGTCCCAGGGCTCCTATCACTACTGGCATTGTTGTGGTTTTTTAAGACAGTCCCAGGGCTCCTATCACTACTGGCATTGTTGTGGTTTTTTAAAAGTCCCAGGGCTGCTATCACTGGTGGTATTGTTGTGGTTTTTACAAGTCCAAGGGCTCCTATCACTTCTCGTACTGTTGTGGTTTTTACAAGTCCCAGGACTCCTATCACTTCTCGTACTGTTGTGGTTTTACAAGTCCCAGGACTCCTATCACTTCTCGTACTGTTGTGGTTTTTACAATTCCCAGGGCTCCTATCACTACTAGTATTGTTGTGGTTTTACAAGTCCCAGGGCTCCTATCACTGCTAGTATTGTTGTGGTTTTTACAAGTCCAAGGACTCCTATCACTTCTCGTACTGTTGTGGTTTTTACAATTCCCAGGGCTCCTATCACTACTAGTATTGTTGTGGTTTTACAAGTCCCAGGACTCCTATCACTTCTCGTACTGTTGTGGTTTTTACAAGTCCCAGGGCTCCTATCACTACTGGTATTGTTGTGGTTTTTACAAGTCCCAGGGCTCCTATCACTACTGGTATTGTTGTGGTTTTTACAAGTCCCAGGACTCCTATCACTGCTGGTACTGTTGTGGTTTTTACAAGTCCCAGGATCTCTATCACTACTGGTATTGTTGTGGTTTTTACAAGTCCCAGGACTCCTATCACTGCTGGTACTGTTGTGGTTTTTACAAGTCCCAGGGCTCCTATCACTACTGGTATTGTTGGGGTTTTTACAAGTCCAAGGACTCCTATCACTTCTCTTACTGTTGTGGTTTTTACAAGTCCCAGGGCTGCTATCACTAATGGTATTGTTGAGGTTTTTACAAGTCCCAGGACTCCTATCACTACTGCTATTGCTCTGGTTTTTACAAGTCCCAAGACTCCTATCACTACTGGTACTGTTGTGGTTTTTACAAGACCCAGTGCTCCTATAACTACTGGTACTGTTGTGGTTTTTTACAATTCCAAGGGCTCCTATCACTACTGGTATTGTTGTTGTTTTTACAAGTCCCAGGACTCCTATCACTTCTCGTACTGTTGTGGTTTTTACAAGTCCCAGGACTCCTATCACTTCTCGTACTGTTGTGGTTTTTACAAGTCCCAGGGCTCCTATCACTACTGGCATTGTTGTGGTTTTTTACAAGTCCCAGGGCTCCTATCACTTCTGGTATTGTTGTGGCTTTTACAATTCCCAGGGCTCCTATCACTACTAGTATTGTTGTGGTTTTTACAAGTCCAAGGACTCCTATCACTTCTCGTACTGTTGTGGTTTGTACAAGTCCCAGGGCTCCTCTCACTACTGGTATTTTTGTGGTTTTTACAAGTCCCAGGGTTCCTATCACTACTGGTATTGTTGTGGTTTTTACAAGTCCAAGGGCTCCTATCACTTCTCGTACTGTTGTGGTTTTTACAAGTCCCAGGACTCCTATCACGTCTCGTACTGTTGTGGTTTTACAAGTCCCAGGACTCCTATCACTTCTCGTACTGTTGTGGTTTTTACAAGTGCCAGGGCTCCTATCACTACTGGTATTGTTGCGGTTTTTTAGAAGTTCCAGGGCTGCTATCACTACTATTATTGTTGTGGGTTTTACAAGTCCCAGTTCTGCTATCACTAGTGGTAATTCTGTGGTTTTTACAAGTCCCAAGTCTGCTATCACTACTGGTATTGTTGTGGTTTTTACAAGTCCCAGGGCTCCTATCACTACTGGCATTGTTGTGGTTTTTTAAGACAGTCCCAGGGCTGCTATCACTACTGGTATTGTTGTGGTTTTTACAAGTCCCAGGGCTCCTATCACTACTGGCATTGTTGTGGTTTTTTACAAGTCCCAGGGCTGCTATCACTAGTGGTATTGTTGTGGTTTTTACAAGTCCAAGGGCTCCTATCACTTCTCGTACTGTTGTGGTTTTTACAAGTCCCAGGACTCCTATCACTTCTCGTACTGTTGTGGTTTTACAAGTCCCAGGACTGCTATCACTGCTGGTAATGTTGTGGTTTTTACAAGTCCCAGGGCTCATATCACTACTGGTATTGTTGTGGTTTTTCACAATTCCCAGGGCTCCTATCACTGCTAGTATTGTTGTCGTTTTTACAAGTCCAAGGACTCCTATCACTTCTCGTTCTGTTGTGGTTTTTACAATTCCCAGGGCTCCTATCACTACGAGTATTGTTGTGGTTTTACAAGTCCCAGGACTCCTATCACTTCTCGTACTGTTGTGGTTTTTACAAGTCCCAGGGCTCCTATCACTACTGGTATTGTTGTGGTTTTTACAAGTCCCAGGGCTCCTATCACTACTGGTATTGTTGTGGTTTTTACAAGTCCCAGGACTCCTATCACTGCTGGTACTGTTGTGGTTTTTACAAGTCCCAGGGCCTCTATCACTACTGGTATTGTTGTGGTTTTTACAAGTCCCAGGACACCTATCACTGCTGGTACTGTTGTGGTTTTTACAAGTCCCAGGGCTCCTATCACTACTGGTATTGTTGGGGTTTTTACAAGTCCAAGGACTCCTATCACTTCTCTTACTGTTGTGGTTTTTACAAGTCCCAGGGCTGCTATCACTAATGGTATTGTTGAGGTTTTTACAAGTCCCAGGACTCCTATCTCTACTGCTATTGCTCTGGTTTTTACAAGTCCCAAGACTCCTATCACTACTGGTACTGTTGTGGTTTTTACAAGACCCAGTGCTCCTATAACTACTGGTACTGTTGTGGTTTTTTACAATTCCAAGGGCTCCTATCACTACTGGTATTGTTGTTGTTTTTACAAGTCCCAGGACTCCTATCACTTCTCGTACTGTTGTGGTTTTTACAAGTCCCAGGACTCCTATCACTTCTCGTACTGTTGTGGTTTTTACAAGTCCCAGGGCTCCTATCACTACTGGCATTGTTGTGGTTTTTTACAAGTCCCAGGGCTCCTATCACTTCTGGTATTGTTGTGGCTTTTACAAGTCCCAGGACTGCTATCACTGCTGGTAATGTTGTGGATTTTACAAGTCCCAGGGCTCATATCACTACTGGTATTGTTGTGGTTTTTTACAATTCCCAGGGCTCCTATCACTACTAGTATTGTTGTGGTTTTTACAAGTCCAAGGACTCCTATCACTTCTCGTACTGTTGTGGTTTGTACAAGTCCCAGGGCTCCTCTCACTACTGGTATTTTTGTGGTTTTTACAAGTCCCAGGGTTCCTATCACTACTGGTATTGTTGTGGTTTTTACAAGTCCAAGGGCTCCTATCACTTCTCGTACTGTTGTGGTTTTTACAAGTCCCAGGACTCCTATCACGTCTCGTACTGTTGTGGTTTTACAAGTCCCAGGACTCCTATCACTTCTCGTACTGTTGTGGTTTTTACAAGTGCCAGGGCTCCTATCACTACTGGTATTGTTGCGGTTTTTTAGAAGTTCCAGGGCTGCTATCACTACTATTATTGTTGTGGGTTTTACAAGTCCCAGTTCTGCTATCACTAGTGGTAATTCTGTGGTTTTTACAAGTCCCAAGTCTGCTATCACTACTGGTATTGTTGTGGTTTTTACAAGTCCCAGGGCTCCTATCACTACTGGCATTGTTGTGGTTTTTTAAGACAGTCCCAGGGCTGCTATCACTACTGGTATTGTTGTGGTTTTTACAAGTCCCAGGGCTCCTATCACTACTGGCATTGTTGTGGTTTTTTAAAAGTCCCAGGGCTGCTATCACTGGTGGTATTGTTGTGGTTTTTACAAGTCCAAGGGCTCCTATCACTTCTCGTACTGTTGTGGTTTTTACAAGTCCCAGGACTCCTATCACTTCTCGTACTGTTGTGGTTTTACAAGTCCCAGGACTGCTATCACTGCTGGTAATGTTGTGGTTTTTGCAAGTCCCAGGGCTCATATCACTACTGGTATTGTTGTGGTTTTTCACAATTCCCAGGGCTCCTATCACTGCTAGTATTGTTGTGGTTTTTACAAGTCCAAGGACTCCTATCACTTCTCGTACTGTTGTGGTTTTTACAATTCCCAGGGCTCCTATCACTACTAGTATTGTTGTGGTTTTACAAGTCCCAGGGCTCCTACCACTACTGGTATTGTTGTGGTTTTTACAAGTCCAAGGACTCCTATCACTACTGGTATTTTTTTGGTTTTTACAAGTCCCAAGACTCCTATCACTACTGGTACTGTTGTGGTTTTTACAAGACCCAGGGCTCCTATAACTACTGGTACTTTTGTGGTTTTTTACAATTCCAAGGGCTCCTATCACTACTGGTACTGTTGTGGTTTTTACAAGTCCCAGGACTCCTATCACTTCTCGTACTGTTGTGGTTTTTACAAGTCCCAGGGCTCCTATCACTACTGGTATTGTTGTGGTTTTTACAAGTCCCAGGGTTCCTATCACTACTGGTATTCTTGTGGTTTTTACAAGTCCAAGGGCTCCTATCACTTCTCGTACTGTTGTGGTTTTTACAAGTCCCAGGACTCCTATCACTTCTCGTACTGTTGTGGTTTTACAAGTCCCAGGACTCCTATCACTTCTCGTACTGTTGTGGTTTTTACAAGTCCCAGGGCTCCTATCACTACTGGTATTGTTGAGGTTTTTTACAAGTTCCAGGGCTGCTATCACTACTATTATTGTTGTGGGTTTTACAGGTCCCAGTTCTGCTATCACTAGTGGTATTGCTTTGGTATTTACAAGTCCCAAGTATGCTATCACTACTGGTATTGTTGTGGTTTTTACAAGTCCCAGGGCTCCTATCACTACTGGTATTGTTGTGGTTTTTACAAGTCCCAGGGTTCCTATCACTACTGGTATTCTTGTGGTTTTTACAAGTCCAAGGGCTCCTATCACTTCTCGTACTGTTGTGGTTTTTACAAGTCCCAGGACTCCTATCACTTCTCGTACTGTTGTGGTTTTACAAGTCCCAGGACTCCTATCACTTCTCGTACTGTTGTGGTTTTTACAAGTCCCAGGGCTCCTATCACTACTGGTATTGTTGAGGTTTTTTACAAGTTCCAGGGCTGCTATCACTACTATTATTGTTGTGGGTTTTACAGGTCCCAGTTCTGCTATCACTAGTGGTATTGCTGTGGCATTTACAAGTCCCAAGTATGCTATCACTACTGGTATTGTTGTGGTTTTTACAAGTCCCCGGGCTCCTATCACTACTGGTATTGTTGTGGTTTTTACAAGTCCAAGGACTCCTATCACTTCTCTTACTGTTGTGGTTTTTACAAGTCCCAGGACTCCTATCACGTCTCGTACTGTTGTGGTTTTACAAGTCCCAGGACTCCTATCACTTCTCGTACTGTTGTGGTTTTTACAAGTGCCAGGGCTCCTATCACTACTGGTATTGTTGCGGTTTTTTAGAAGTTCCAGGGCTGCTATCACTACTATTATTGTTGTGGGTTTTACAAGTCCCAGTTCTGCTATCACTAGTGGTAATTCTGTGGTTTTTACAAGTCCCAAGTCTGCTATCACTACTGGTATTGTTGTGGTTTTTACAAGTCCCAGGGCTCCTATCACTACTGGCATTGTTGTGGTTTTTTAAGACAGTCCCAGGGCTGCTATCACTACTGGTATTGTTGTGGTTTTTACAAGTCCCAGGGCTACTATCACTCCTGGCATTGTTGTGGTTTTTTAAAAGTCCCAGGGCTGCTATCACTGGTGGTATTGTTGTGGTTTTTACAAGTCCAAGGGCTCCTATCACTTCTCGTACTGTTGTGGTTTTTACAAGTCCCAGGACTCCTATCACTTCTCGTACTGTTGTGGTTTTACAAGTCCCAGGACTACTATCACCGCTGGTAATGTTGTGGTTTTTGCAAGTTCCAGGGCTCATATCACTACTGGTATTGTTGTGGTTTTTCACAATTCCCAGGGCTCCTATCACTGCTAGTATTGTTGTGGTTTTTACAAGTCCAAGGACTCCTATCACTTCTCGTACTGTTGTGGTTTTTACAATTCCCAGGGCTCCTATCACTACTAGTATTGTTGTGGTTTTACAAGTCCCAGGACTCCTATCACTTCTCGTACTGTTGTGGTTTTTACAAGTCCCAGGGCTCCTATCACTACTGGTATTGTTGTGGTTTTTACAAGTCCCAGGGCTCCTATCACTACTGGTATTGTTGTGGTTTTTACAAGTCCCAGGACTCCTATCACTGCTGGTACTGTTGTGGTTTTTACAAGTCCCAGGGCTCCTACCACTAATGGTATTGTTGTGGTTTTTACAAGTCCAAGGACTCCTATCACTACTGGTATTTTTTTGGTTTTTACAAGTCCCAAGACTCCTATCACTACTGGTACTGTTGTGGTTTTTACAAGACCCAGGGCTCCTATAACTACTGGTACTTTTGTGGTTTTTTACAATTCCAAGGGCTCCTATCACTACTGGTACTGTTGTGGTTTTTACAAGTCCCAGGACTCCTATCACTTCTCGTACTGTTGTGGTTTTTACAAGTCCCAGGGCTCCTATCACTACTGGTATTGTTGTGGTTTTTACAAGTCCCAGGGTTCCTATCACTACTGGTATTCTTGTGGTTTTTACAAGTCCAAGGGCTCCTATCACTTATCGTACTGTTGTGGTTTTTACAAGTCCCAGGACTCCTATCACTTCTCGTACTGTTGTGGTTTTACAAGTCCCAGGACTCCTATCACTTCTCGTACTGTTGTGGTTTTTACAAGTCCCAGGGCTCCTATCACTACTGGTATTGTTGAGGTTTTTTACAAGTTCCAGGGCTGCTATCACTACTATTATTGTTGTGGGTTTTACAGGTCCCAGTTCTGCTATCACTAGTGGTATTGCTTTGGTATTTACAAGTCCCAAGTATGCTATCACTACTGGTATTGTTGTGGTTTTTACAAGTCCCAGGGCTCCTATCACTACTGGTATTGTTGTGGTTTTTACAAGTCCCAGGGTTCCTATCACTACTGGTATTCTTGTGGTTTTTACAAGTCCAAGGGCTCCTATCACTTCTCGTACTGTTGTGGTTTTTACAAGTCCCAGGACTCCTATCACTTCTCGTACTGTTGTGGTTTTACAAGTCCCAGGACTCCTATCACTTCTCGTACTGTTGTGGTTTTTACAAGTCCCAGGGCTCCTATCACTACTGGTATTGTTGTGGTTTTTCACAATTCCCAGGGCTCCTATCACTGCTAGTATTGTTGTCGTTTTTACAAGTCCAAGGACTCCTATCACTTCTCGTTCTGTTGTGGTTTTTACAATTCCCAGGGCTCCTATCACTACGAGTATTGTTGTGGTTTTACAAGTCCCAGGACTCCTATCACTTCTCGTACTGTTGTGGTTTTTACAAGTCCCAGGGCTCCTATCACTACTGGTATTGTTGTGGTTTTTACAAGTCCCAGGGCTCCTATCACTACTGGTATTGTTGTGGTTTTTACAAGTCCCAGGACTCCTATCACTGCTGGTACTGTTGTGGTTTTTACAAGTCCCAGGGCCTCTATCACTACTGGTATTGTTGTGGTTTTTACAAGTCCCAGGACACCTATCACTGCTGGTACTGTTGTGGTTTTTACAAGTCCCAGGGCTCCTATCACTACTGGTATTGTTGGGGTTTTTACAAGTCCAAGGACTCCTATCACTTCTCTTACTGTTGTGGTTTTTACAAGTCCCAGGGCTGCTATCACTAATGGTATTGTTGAGGTTTTTACAAGTCCCAGGACTCCTATCTCTACTGCTATTGCTCTGGTTTTTACAAGTCCCAAGACTCCTATCACTACTGGTACTGTTGTGGTTTTTACAAGACCCAGTGCTCCTATAACTACTGGTACTGTTGTGGTTTTTTACAATTCCAAGGGCTCCTATCACTACTGGTATTGTTGTTGTTTTTACAAGTCCCAGGACTCCTATCACTTCTCGTACTGTTGTGGTTTTTACAAGTCCCAGGACTCCTATCACTTCTCGTACTGTTGTGGTTTTTACAAGTCCCAGGGCTCCTATCACTACTGGCATTGTTGTGGTTTTTTACAAGTCCCAGGGCTCCTATCACTTCTGGTATTGTTGTGGCTTTTACAAGTCCCAGGACTGCTATCACTGCTGGTAATGTTGTGGATTTTACAAGTCCCAGGGCTCATATCACTACTGGTATTGTTGTGGTTTTTTACAATTCCCAGGGCTCCTATCACTACTAGTATTGTTGTGGTTTTTACAAGTCCAAGGACTCCTATCACTTCTCGTACTGTTGTGGTTTGTACAAGTCCCAGGGCTCCTCTCACTACTGGTATTTTTGTGGTTTTTACAAGTCCCAGGGTTCCTATCACTACTGGTATTGTTGTGGTTTTTACAAGTCCAAGGGCTCCTATCACTTCTCGTACTGTTGTGGTTTTTACAAGTCCCAGGACTCCTATCACGTCTCGTACTGTTGTGGTTTTACAAGTCCCAGGACTCCTATCACTTCTCGTACTGTTGTGGTTTTTACAAGTGCCAGGGCTCCTATCACTACTGGTATTGTTGCGGTTTTTTAGAAGTTCCAGGGCTGCTATCACTACTATTATTGTTGTGGGTTTTACAAGTCCCAGTTCTGCTATCACTAGTGGTAATTCTGTGGTTTTTACAAGTCCCAAGTCTGCTATCACTACTGGTATTGTTGTGGTTTTTACAAGTCCCAGGGCTCCTATCACTACTGGCATTGTTGTGGTTTTTTAAGACAGTCCCAGGGCTGCTATCACTACTGGTATTGTTGTGGTTTTTACAAGTCCCAGGGCTCCTATCACTACTGGCATTGTTGTGGTTTTTTAAAAGTCCCAGGGCTGCTATCACTGGTGGTATTGTTGTGGTTTTTACAAGTCCAAGGGCTCCTATCACTTCTCGTACTGTTGTGGTTTTTACAAGTCCCAGGACTCCTATCACTTCTCGTACTGTTGTGGTTTTACAAGTCCCAGGACTGCTATCACTGCTGGTAATGTTGTGGTTTTTGCAAGTCCCAGGGCTCATATCACTACTGGTATTGTTGTGGTTTTTCACAATTCCCAGGGCTCCTATCACTGCTAGTATTGTTGTGGTTTTTACAAGTCCAAGGACTCCTATCACTTCTCGTACTGT
This sequence comes from Lampris incognitus, assembly GCF_029633865.1. Lineage (NCBI taxonomy): Eukaryota > Metazoa > Chordata > Actinopteri > Lampriformes > Lampridae > Lampris > Lampris incognitus. The sequence goes on along the minus strand of NC_079211.1, from coordinate 67,938,574 downwards.
TGTGGTTTTTACAATTCCCAGGGCTCCTATCACTACTAGTATTGTTGTGGTTTTACAAGTCCCAGGGCTCCTACCACTACTGGTATTGTTGTGGTTTTTACAAGTCCAAGGACTCCTATCACTACTGGTATTTTTTTGGTTTTTACAAGTCCCAAGACTCCTATCACTACTGGTACTGTTGTGGTTTTTACAAGACCCAGGGCTCCTATAACTACTGGTACTTTTGTGGTTTTTTACAATTCCAAGGGCTCCTATCACTACTGGTACTGTTGTGGTTTTTACAAGTCCCAGGACTCCTATCACTTCTCGTACTGTTGTGGTTTTTACAAGTCCCAGGGCTCCTATCACTACTGGTATTGTTGTGGTTTTTACAAGTCCCAGGGTTCCTATCACTACTGGTATTCTTGTGGTTTTTACAAGTCCAAGGGCTCCTATCACTTCTCGTACTGTTGTGGTTTTTACAAGTCCCAGGACTCCTATCACTTCTCGTACTGTTGTGGTTTTACAAGTCCCAGGACTCCTATCACTTCTCGTACTGTTGTGGTTTTTACAAGTCCCAGGGCTCCTATCACTACTGGTATTGTTGAGGTTTTTTACAAGTTCCAGGGCTGCTATCACTACTATTATTGTTGTGGGTTTTACAGGTCCCAGTTCTGCTATCACTAGTGGTATTGCTTTGGTATTTACAAGTCCCAAGTATGCTATCACTACTGGTATTGTTGTGGTTTTTACAAGTCCCAGGGCTCCTATCACTACTGGTATTGTTGTGGTTTTTACAAGTCCCAGGGTTCCTATCACTACTGGTATTCTTGTGGTTTTTACAAGTCCAAGGGCTCCTATCACTTCTCGTACTGTTGTGGTTTTTACAAGTCCCAGGACTCCTATCACTTCTCGTACTGTTGTGGTTTTACAAGTCCCAGGACTCCTATCACTTCTCGTACTGTTGTGGTTTTTACAAGTCCCAGGGCTCCTATCACTACTGGTATTGTTGAGGTTTTTTACAAGTTCCAGGGCTGCTATCACTACTATTATTGTTGTGGGTTTTACAGGTCCCAGTTCTGCTATCACTAGTGGTATTGCTGTGGCATTTACAAGTCCCAAGTATGCTATCACTACTGGTATTGTTGTGGTTTTTACAAGTCCCCGGGCTCCTATCACTACTGGTATTGTTGTGGTTTTTACAAGTCCAAGGACTCCTATCACTTCTCTTACTGTTGTGGTTTTTACAAGTCCCAGGACTCCTATCACGTCTCGTACTGTTGTGGTTTTACAAGTCCCAGGACTCCTATCACTTCTCGTACTGTTGTGGTTTTTACAAGTGCCAGGGCTCCTATCACTACTGGTATTGTTGCGGTTTTTTAGAAGTTCCAGGGCTGCTATCACTACTATTATTGTTGTGGGTTTTACAAGTCCCAGTTCTGCTATCACTAGTGGTAATTCTGTGGTTTTTACAAGTCCCAAGTCTGCTATCACTACTGGTATTGTTGTGGTTTTTACAAGTCCCAGGGCTCCTATCACTACTGGCATTGTTGTGGTTTTTTAAGACAGTCCCAGGGCTGCTATCACTACTGGTATTGTTGTGGTTTTTACAAGTCCCAGGGCTACTATCACTCCTGGCATTGTTGTGGTTTTTTAAAAGTCCCAGGGCTGCTATCACTGGTGGTATTGTTGTGGTTTTTACAAGTCCAAGGGCTCCTATCACTTCTCGTACTGTTGTGGTTTTTACAAGTCCCAGGACTCCTATCACTTCTCGTACTGTTGTGGTTTTACAAGTCCCAGGACTACTATCACCGCTGGTAATGTTGTGGTTTTTGCAAGTTCCAGGGCTCATATCACTACTGGTATTGTTGTGGTTTTTCACAATTCCCAGGGCTCCTATCACTGCTAGTATTGTTGTGGTTTTTACAAGTCCAAGGACTCCTATCACTTCTCGTACTGTTGTGGTTTTTACAATTCCCAGGGCTCCTATCACTACTAGTATTGTTGTGGTTTTACAAGTCCCAGGACTCCTATCACTTCTCGTACTGTTGTGGTTTTTACAAGTCCCAGGGCTCCTATCACTACTGGTATTGTTGTGGTTTTTACAAGTCCCAGGGCTCCTATCACTACTGGTATTGTTGTGGTTTTTACAAGTCCCAGGACTCCTATCACTGCTGGTACTGTTGTGGTTTTTACAAGTCCCAGGGCTCCTACCACTAATGGTATTGTTGTGGTTTTTACAAGTCCAAGGACTCCTATCACTACTGGTATTTTTTTGGTTTTTACAAGTCCCAAGACTCCTATCACTACTGGTACTGTTGTGGTTTTTACAAGACCCAGGGCTCCTATAACTACTGGTACTTTTGTGGTTTTTTACAATTCCAAGGGCTCCTATCACTACTGGTACTGTTGTGGTTTTTACAAGTCCCAGGACTCCTATCACTTCTCGTACTGTTGTGGTTTTTACAAGTCCCAGGGCTCCTATCACTACTGGTATTGTTGTGGTTTTTACAAGTCCCAGGGTTCCTATCACTACTGGTATTCTTGTGGTTTTTACAAGTCCAAGGGCTCCTATCACTTATCGTACTGTTGTGGTTTTTACAAGTCCCAGGACTCCTATCACTTCTCGTACTGTTGTGGTTTTACAAGTCCCAGGACTCCTATCACTTCTCGTACTGTTGTGGTTTTTACAAGTCCCAGGGCTCCTATCACTACTGGTATTGTTGAGGTTTTTTACAAGTTCCAGGGCTGCTATCACTACTATTATTGTTGTGGGTTTTACAGGTCCCAGTTCTGCTATCACTAGTGGTATTGCTTTGGTATTTACAAGTCCCAAGTATGCTATCACTACTGGTATTGTTGTGGTTTTTACAAGTCCCAGGGCTCCTATCACTACTGGTATTGTTGTGGTTTTTACAAGTCCCAGGGTTCCTATCACTACTGGTATTCTTGTGGTTTTTACAAGTCCAAGGGCTCCTATCACTTCTCGTACTGTTGTGGTTTTTACAAGTCCCAGGACTCCTATCACTTCTCGTACTGTTGTGGTTTTACAAGTCCCAGGACTCCTATCACTTCTCGTACTGTTGTGGTTTTTACAAGTCCCAGGGCTCCTATCACTACTGGTATTGTTGAGGTTTTTTACAAGTTCCAGGGCTGCTATCACTACTATTATTGTTGTGGGTTTTACAGGTCCCAGTTCTGCTATCACTAGTGGTATTGCTGTGGCATTTACAAGTCCCAAGTATGCTATCACTACTGGTATTGTTGTGGTTTTTACAAGTCCCCGGGCTCCTATCACTACTGGTATTGTTGTGGTTTTTACAAGTCCAAGGACTCCTATCACTTCTCTTACTGTTGTGGTTTTTACAAGTCCCAGGACTCCTATCACTTCTCGTACTGTTGTGGTTTTTACAAGTCCCAGGACTCCTATCACTACTGGTATTTTTTTTTGGTTTTTACAGGTCCCAGGGCTCCTATAACTACTGCTATTGCTCTGGTTTTTACAAGTCCCAAGACTCCTATCACTACTGCTATTACTCTGGTTTTTACAAGACCCAGGGCTCCTATAACTACTGGTACTGTTGTGGTTTTTTACAATTCCAAGGGCTCCTATCACTACTGGTACTGTTGTGGTTTTTACAAGTCCCAGGACTCCTATCACTTCTCGTACTGTTGTGGTTTTTACAAGTCCCAGGGCTCCTATCACTACTGGTATTGTTGTGGTTTTTACAAGTCCCAGGGTTCCTATCACTACTGGTATTCTTGTGGTTTTTACAAGTCCAAGGGCTCCTATCACTTCTCGTACTGTTGTGGTTTTTACAAGTCCCAGGACTCCTATCACTTCTCGTACTGTTGTGGTTTTACAAGTCCCAGGACTCCTATCACTTCTCGTACTGTTGTGGTTTTTACAAGTCCCAGGGTTCCTATCACTACTGGTATTTTTGAGGTTTTTTACAAGTTCCAGGGCTGCTATCACTACTATTATTGTTGTGGGTTTTACAGGTCCCAGTTCTGCTATCACTAGTGGTATTGCTGTGGTATTTACAAGTCCCAAGTATGCTATCACTACTGGTATTGTTGTGGTTTTTACAAGTCCCAGGGCTCCTATCACTACTGGTATTGTTGTGGTTTTTACAAGTCCCAGGGTTCCTATCACTACTGGTATTCTTGTGGTGTTTAAAAGTCCAAGGGCTCCTATCACTTCTCGTACTGTTGTGGTTTTTACAAGTCCCAGGACTCCTATCACTTCTCGTACTGTTGTGGTTTTACAAGTCCCAGGACTCCTATCACTTCTCGTACTGTTGTGGTTTTTACAAGTCCCAGGGCTCCTATCACTACTGGTATTGTTGAGGTTTTTTACAAGTTCCAGGGCTGCTATCACTACTATTATTGTTGTGGGTTTTACAGGTCCCAGTTCTGCTATCACTAGTGGTATTGCTGTGGTATTTACAAGTCCCAAGTATGCTATCACTACTGGTATTGTTATGGTTTTTACAAGTCCCAGGGCTCCTATCACTTCTGGTATTGTTGTGGCTTTTACAAGTCCCAGGACTGCTATCACTGCTGGTAATGTTGTGGATTTTACAAGTCCCAGGGCTCATATCACTACTGGTATTGTTGTGGTTTTTTACAATTCCCAGGGCTCCTATCACTACTAGTATTGTTGTGGTTTTTACAAGTCCAAGGACTCCTATCACTTCTCGTACTGTTGTGGTTTGTACAAGTCCCAGGGCTCCTCTCACTACTGGTATTTTTGTGGTTTTTACAAGTCCCAGGGTTCCTATCACTACTGGTATTGTTGTGGTTTTTACAAGTGCCAGGGCTCCTATCACTACTGGTATTGTTGCGGTTTTTTAGAAGTTCCAGGGCTGCTATCACTACTATTATTGTTGTGGGTTTTACAAGTACCAGTTCTGCTATTACTAGTGGTAATTCTGTGGTTTTTACAAGTCCCAAGTCTGCTATCACTACTGGTATTGTTGTGGTTTTTACAAGTCCCAGGGCTCCTATCACTACTGGCATTGTTGTGGTTTTTTAAGACAGTCCCAGGGCTGCTATCACTACTGGTATTGTTGTGGTTTTTACAAGTCCCAGGGCTCCTATCACTGCTGGCATTGTTGTGGTTTTTTACAAGTCCCAGGGCTGCTATCACTAGTGGTATTGTTGTGGTTTTTACAAGTCCAAGGGCTCCTATCACTTCTCGTACTGTTGTGGTTTTTACAAGTCCCAGGACTCCTATCACTTCTCGTACTGTTGTGGTTTTTACAAGTCCCAGGGCTCATATCACTAGTGGTATTGTTGTGGTTTTTACAAGTCCCAGGGCTGCTATCACTAGTGGTATTGTTGTGGTTTTTACAAGTCCAAGGGCTCCTATCACTTCTCGTACTGTTGTGGTTTTTACAAGTCCCAGGACTCCTATCACTGCTGGTAATGTTGTGGTTTTTACAAGTCCCAGGGCTCATATCACTACTGGTATTGTTGTGGTTTTTCACAATTCCCAGGGCTCCTATCACTGCTAGTATTGTTGTGGTTTTTACAAGTCCAAGGACTCCTATCACTTCTCGTACTGTTGTGGTTTTTACAATTCCCAGGGCTCCTATCACTACTAGTATTGTTGTGGTTTTACAAGTCCCAGGACTCCTATCACTTCTCGTACTGTTGTGGTTTTTACAAGTCCCAGGGCTCCTATCACTACTGGTATTGTTGTGGTTTTTACAAGTCCCAGGGCTCCTATCACTACTGGTATTGTTGTGGTTTTTACAAGTCCCAGGACTCCTATCACTGCTGGTACTGTTGTGGCTTTTACAAGTCCCAGGGCTCCTATCACTACTGGTATTCTTGTGGTTTTTACAAGTCCAAGGGCTCCTATCACTTCTCGTACTGTTGTGGTTTTTACAAGTCCCAGGACTCCTATCACTTCTCGTACTGTTGTGGTTTTACAAGTCCCAGGACTCCTATCACTTCTCGTACTGTTGTGGTTTTTACAAGTCCCAGGGCTCCTATCACTACTGGTATTGTTGAGGTTTTTTACAAGTTCCAGGGCTGCTATCACTACTATTATTGTTGTGGGTTTTACAGGTCCCAGTTCTGCTATCACTAGTGGTATTGCTGTGGTATTTACAAGTCCCAAGTATGCTATCACTACTGGTATTGTTGTGGTTTTTACAAGTCCCAGGGCTCCTATCACTACTGGTATTGTTGTGGTTTTTACAAGTCCCAGGGTTCCTATCACTACTGGTATTCTTGTGGTTTTTACAAGTCCAAGGGCTCCTATCACTTCTCGTACTGTTGTGGTTTTTACAAGTCCCAGGACTCCTATCACTTCTCGTACTGTTGTGGTTTTACAAGTCCCAGGACTCCTATTACTTCTCGTACTGTTGTGGTTTTTACAAGTCCCAGGGCTCCTATCACTACTGGTATTGTTGAGGTTTTTTAGAAGTTCCAGGGCTGCTATCACTACTATTATTGTTGTGGGTTTTACAGGTCCCAGTTCTGCTATCACTAGTGGTATTGCTGTGGTATTTACAAGTCCCAAGTATGCTATCACTACTGGTATTGTTATGGTTTTTACAAGTCCCAGGGCTCCTATCACTTCTGGTATTGTTGTGGCTTTTACAAGTCCCAGGACTGCTATCACTGCTGGTAATGTTGTGGATTTTACAAGTCCCAGGGCTCATATCACTACTGGTATTGTTGTGGTTTTTTACAATTCCCAGGGCTCCTATCACTACTAGTATTGTTGTGGTTTTTACAAGTCCAAGGACTCCTATCACTTCTCGTACTGTTGTGGTTTGTACAAGTCCCAGGGCTCCTCTCACTACTGGTATTTTTGTGGTTTTTACAAGTCCCAGGGTTCCTATCACTACTGGTATTGTTGTGGTTTTTACAAGTGCCAGGGCTCCTATCACTACTGGTATTGTTGCGGTTTTTTAGAAGTTCCAGGGCTGCTATCACTACTATTATTGTTGTGGGTTTTACAAGTCCCAGTTCTGCTATCACTAGTGGTAATTCTGTGGTTTTTACAAGTCCCAAGTCTGCTATCACTACTGGTATTGTTGTGGTTTTTACAAGTCCCAGGGCTCCTATCACTACTGGCATTGTTGTGGTTTTTTAAGACAGTCCCAGGGCTGCTATCACTACTGGTATTGTTGTGGTTTTTACAAGTCCCAGGGCTCCTATCACTGCTGGCATTGTTGTGGTTTTTTACAAGTCCCAGGGCTGCTATCACTAGTGGTATTGTTGTGGTTTTTACAAGTCCAAGGGCTCCTATCACTTCTCGTACTGTTGTGGTTTTTACAAGTCCCAGGACTCCTATCACTTCTCGTACTGTTGTGGTTTTTACAAGTCCCAGGGCTCATATCACTAGTGGTATTGTTGTGGTTTTTACAAGTCCCTGGGCTGCTATCACTAGTGGTATTGTTGTGGTTTTTACAAGTCCAAGGGCTCCTATCACTTCTCGTACTGTTGTGGTTTTTACAAGTCCCAGGACTCCTATCACTGCTGGTAATGTTGTGGTTTTTACAAGTCCCAGGGCTCATATCACTACTGGTATTGTTGTGGTTTTTCACAATTCCCAGGGCTCCTATCACTGCTAGTATTGTTGTGGTTTTTACAAGTCCAAGGACTCCTATCACTTCTCGTACTGTTGTGGTTTTTACAATTCCCAGGGCTCCTATCACTACTAGTATTGTTGTGGTTTTACAAGTCCCAGGACTCCTATCACTTCTCGTACTGTTGTGGTTTTTACAAGTCCCAGGGCTCCTATCACTACTGGTATTGTTGTGGTTTTTACAAGTCCCAGGGCTCCTATCACTACTGGTATTGTTGTGGTTTTTACAAGTCCCAGGACTCCTATCACTGCTGGTACTGTTGTGGTTTTTACAAGTCCCAGGGCTCCTATCACTACTGGTATTGTTGTGGTTTTTACAAGTCCAAGGACTCCTATCACTACTGGTATTTTTTTGGTTTTTACAAGTCCCAAGACTCCTATCACTACTGGTACTGTTGTGGTTTTTACAAGACCCAGGGCTCCTATAACTACTGGTACTGTTGTGGTTTTTTACAATTCCAAGGGCTCCTATCACTACTGGTACTTTTGTGGTTTTTACAAGTCCCAGGACTCCTATCACTTCTCGTACTGTTGTGGTTTTTACAAGTCCCAGGGTTCCTATCACTACTGGTATTCTTGTGGTTTTTACAAGTCCAAGGGCTCCTATCACTTCTCGTACTGTTGTGGTTTTTACAAGTCCCAGGACTCCTATCACTTCTCGTACTGTTGTGGTTTTACAAGTCCCAGGACTCCTATCACTTCTAGTACTGTTGTGGTTTTTACAAGTCCCAGGGCTCCTATCACTACTGGTATTGTTGAGGTTTTTTACAAGTTCCAGGGCTGCTATCACTACTATTATTGTTGTGGGTTTTACAGGTCCCAGTTCTGCTATCACTAGTGGTATTGCTGTGGTATTTACAAGTCCCAAGTATGCTATCACTACTGGTATTGTTGTGGTTTTTACAAGTCCCAGGGCTCCTATCACTACTGGTATTGTTGTGGTTTTTACAAGTCCCAGGGTTCCTATCACTACTGGTATTCTTGTGGTTTTTACAAGTCCAAGGGCTCCTATCACTTCTCGTACTGTTGTGGTTTTTACAAGTCCCAGGACTCCTATCACTTCTCGTACTGTTGTGGTTTTACAAGTCCCAGGACTCCTATCACTTCTCGTACTGTTGTGGTTTTTACAAGTCCCAGGGCTCCTATCACTACTGGTATTGTTGAGGTTTTTTAGAAGTTCCAGGGCTGCTATCACTACTATTATTGTTGTGGGTTTTACAGGTCCCAGTTCTGCTATCACTAGTGGTATTGCTGTGGTATTTACAAGTCCCAAGTATGCTATCACTACTGGTATTGTTATGGTTTTTACAAGTCCCAGGGCTCCTATCACTTCTGGTATTGTTGTGGCTTTTACAAGTCCCAGGACTGCTATCACTGCTGGTAATGTTGTGGATTTTACAAGTCCCAGGGCTCATATCACTACTGGTATTGTTGTGGTTTTTTACAATTCCCAGGGCTCCTATCACTACTAGTATTGTTGTGGTTTTTACAAGTCCAAGGACTCCTATCACTTCTCGTACTGTTGTGGTTTGTACAAGTCCCAGGGCTCCTCTCACTACTGGTATTTTTGTGGTTTTTACAAGTCCCAGGGTTCCTATCACTACTGGTATTGTTGTGGTTTTTACAAGTGCCAGGGCTCCTATCACTACTGGTATTGTTGCGGTTTTTTAGAAGTTCCAGGGCTGCTATCACTACTATTATTGTTGTGGGTTTTACAAGTACCAGTTCTGCTATTACTAGTGGTAATTCTGTGGTTTTTACAAGTCCCAAGTCTGCTATCACTACTGGTATTGTTGTGGTTTTTACAAGTCCCAGGGCTCCTATCACTACTGGCATTGTTGTGGTTTTTTAAGACAGTCCCAGGGCTGCTATCACTACTGGTATTGTTGTGGTTTTTACAAGTCCCAGGGCTCCTATCACTGCTGGCATTGTTGTGGTTTTTTACAAGTCCCAGGGCTGCTATCACTAGTGGTATTGTTGTGGTTTTTACAAGTCCAAGGGCTCCTATCACTGCTAGTATTGTTGTGGTTTTTACAAGTCCAAGGACTCCTATCACTTCTCGTACTGTTGTGGTTTTTACAATTCCCAGGGCTCCTATCACTACTAGTATTGTTGTGGTTTTACAAGTCCCAGGACTCCTATCACTTCTCGTACTGTTGTGGTTTTTACAAGTCCCAGGGCTCCTATCACTACTGGTATTGTTGTGGTTTTTACAAGTCCCAGGGCTCCTATCACTACTGGTATTGTTGTGGTTTTTACAAGTCCCAGGACTCCTATCACTGCTGGTACTGTTGTGGTTTTTACAAGTCCCAGGGCTCCTATCACTACTGGTATTGTTGTGGTTTTTACAAGTCCAAGGACTCCTATCACTACTGGAATTTTTTTGGTTTTTACAAGTCCCAAGACTCCTATCACTACTGGTACTGTTGTGGTTTTTACAAGACCCAGGGCTCCTATAACTACTGGTACTTTTGTGGTTTTTTACAATTCCAAGGGCTCCTATCACTACTGGTACTGTTGTGGTTTTTACAAGTCCCAGGACTCCTATCACTTCTCGTACTGTTGTGGTTTTTACAAGTCCCAGGGCTCCTATCACTACTGGTATTGTTGTGGTTTTTACAAGTCCCAGGACTCCTATCACTGATGGTACTGTTGTGGTTTTTACAAGTCCCAGGGCCTCTATCACTACTGGTATTGTTGTGGTTTTTACAAGTCCCGGGACTCCTATCACTGCTGGTACTGTTGTGGTTTTTACAAGTCCCAGGGCTCCTATCACTAATGGCATTGTTGTGGTTTTTTAAGACAGTCCCAGGGCTGCTATCACTACTGGTATTGTTGTGGTTTTTACAAGTCCCAGGGCTCCTATCACTACTGGCATTGTTGTGGTTTTTTACAAGTCCCAGGGCTGCTATCACTAGTGGTATTGTTGTGGTTTTTACAAGTCCAAGGGCCCCTATCACTTCTCGTACTGTTGTGGTTTTTACAAGTCCCAGGACTCCTATCACTTCTCGTACTGTTGTGGTTTTACAAGTCCCAGGACTGCTATCACTGCTGGTAATGTTGTGGTTTTTACAAGTCCCAGGGCTCATATCACTACTGGTATTGTTGTGGTTTTTCACAATTCCCAGGGCTCCTATCACTGCTAGTATTGTTGTGGTTTTTACAAGTCCAAGGACTCCTATCACTTCTCGTACTGTTGTGGTTTTTACAATTCCCAGGGCTCCTATCACTACTAGTATTGTTGTGGTTTTACAAGTCCCAGGACTCCTATCACTTCTCGTACTGTTGTGGTTTTTACAAGTCCCAGGGCTCCTATCACTACTGGTATTGTTGTGGTTTTTACAAGTCCCAGGGCTCCTATCACTACTGGTATTGTTGTGGTTTTTACAAGTCCCAGGACTCCTATCACTGCTGGTACTGTTGTGGTTTTTTCAAGTCCCAGGGCTCCTATCACTACTGGTATTGTTGTGGTTTTTACAAGTCCAAGGACTCCTATCACTACTGGTATTTTTTTGGTTTTTACAAGTCCCAAGACTCCTATCACTACTGGTACTGTTGTGGTTTTTACAAGACCCAGGGCTCCTATAACTACTGGTACTTTTGTGGTTTTTTACAATTCCAAGGGCTCCTATCACTACTGGTACTGTTGTGGTTTTTACAAGTCCCAGGACTCCTATCACTTCTCGTACTGTTGTGGTTTTTACAAGTCCCAGGGCTCCTATCACTACTGGTATTGTTGTGGTTTTTACAAGTCCCAGGACTCCTATCACTGATGGTACTCTTGTGGTTTTTACAAGTCCCAGGGCTCCTATCACTACTGGTATTGTTGGGGTTTTTACAAGTCCAAGGACTCCTATCACTTCTCTTACTGTTGTGGTTTTTACAAGTCCCAGGGCTGCTATCACTAATGGTATTGTTGAGGTTTTTACAAGTCCCAGGACTCCTTTCACTACTGCTATTGCTCTGGTTTTTACAAGTCCCAAGACTCCTATCACTACTGGTACTGTTGTGGTTTTTACAAGACCCAGTGCTCCTATAACTACTGGTACTGTTGTGGTTTTTTACAATTCCAAGGGCTCCTATCACTACTGGTATTGTTGTTGTTTTTACAAGTCCCAGGACTCCTATCACTTCTCGTACTGTTGTGGTTTTTACAAGTCCCAGGACTCCTATCACTTCTCGTACTGTTGTGGTTTTTACAAGTCCCAGGGCTCCTATCACTACTGGCATTGTTGTGGTTTTTTACAAGTCCCAGGGCTCCTATCACTTCTGGTATTGTTGTGGCTTTTACAAGTCCCAGGACTCCTATCACTGCTGGTACTGTTGTGATTTTTACAAGTCCCAGGGCTCCTATCACTACTGGTATTGTTGTGGTTTTTACAAGTCCAAGGACTCCTATCACTACTGGTATTTTTTTGGTTTTTACAAGTCCCAAGACTCCTATCACTACTGGTACTGTTGTGGTTTTTACAAGACCCAGGGCTCCTATAACTACTGGTACTTTTGTGGTTTTTTACAAGTCCCAGGGCTCCTATCACTACTGGTATTGTTGTGGCTTTTACAAGTCCCAGGACTCCTATCACTGCTGGTACTGTTGTGGTTTTTACAAGTCCCAGGGCTCCTATCACTACTGGTATTGTTGTGGTTTTTACAAGTCCAAGGACTCCTATCACTACTGGTATTTTTTTGGTTTTTACAAGTCCCAAGACTCCTATCACTACTGGTACTGTTGTGGTTTTTACAAGACCCAGGGCTCCTATAACCACTGGTACTTTTGTGGTTTTTTACAATTCCAAGGGCTCCTATCACTACTGGTACTGTTGTGGTTTTTACAAGTCCCAGGACTCCTATCACTTCTCGTACTGTTGTGGTTTTTACAAGTCCCAGGGCTCCTATCACTACTGGTATTGTTGTGGTTTTTACAAGTCCCAGGACTCCTATCACTGATGGTACTGTTGTGGTTTTTACAAGTCCCAGGGCCTCTATCACTACTGGTATTGTTGTGGTTTTTACAAGTCCCGGGACTCCTATCACTGCTGGTACTGTTGTGGTTTTTACAAGTCCCAGGGCTCCTATCACTACTGGCATTGTTGTGGTTTTTTAAGACAGTCCCAGGGCTGCTATCACTACTGGTATTGTTGTGGTTTTTACAAGTCCCAGGGCTCCTATCACTACTGGCATTGTTGTGGTTTTTTACAAGTCCCAGGGCTGCTATCACTAGTGGTATTGTTGTGGTTTTTACAAGTCCAAGGGCTCCTATCACTTCTCGTACTGTTGTGGTTTTTACAAGTCCCATGACTCCTATCACTTCTCGTACTGTTGTGGTTTTACAAGTCCCAGGACTGCTATCACTGCTGGTAATGTTGTGGTTTTTACAAGTCCCAGGGCTCATATCACTACTGGTATTGTTGTGGTTTTTCACAATTCCCAGGGCTCCTATCACTGCTAGTATTGTTGTGGTTTTTACAAGTCCAAGGACTCCTATCACTTCTCGTACTGTTGTGGTTTTTACAATTCCCAGGGCTCCTATCACTACTAGTATTGTTGTGGTTTTACAAGTCCCAGGACTCCTATCACTTCTCGTACTGTTGTGGTTTTTACAAGTCCCAGGGCTCCTATCACTACTGGTATTGTTGTGGTTTTTACAAGTCCCAGGGCTCCTATCACTACTGGTATTGTTGTGGTTTTTACAAGTCCCAGGACTCCTATCACTGCTGGTACTGTTGTGGTTTTTACAAGTCCCAGGGCTCCTATCACTACTGGTATTGTTGTGGTTTTTACAAGTCCAAGGACTCCTATCACTACTGGTATTTTTTTGGTTTTTACAAGTCCCAAGACTCCTATCACTACTGGTACTGTTGTGGTTTTTACAAGACCCAGGGCTCCTGTAACTACTGGTACTTTTGTGGTTTTTTACAATTCCAAGGGCTCCTATCACTACTGGTACTGTTGTGGTTTTTACAAGTCCCAGGACTCCTATCACTTCTCGTACTGTTGTGGTTTTTACAAGTCCCAGGGCTCCTATCACTACTGGTATTGTTGTGGTTTTTACAAGTCCCAGGACTCCTATCACTGATGGTACTGTTGTGGTTTTTACAAGTCCCAGGGCCTCTATCACTACTGGTATTGTTGTGGTTTTTACAAGTCCCAGGACTCCTATCACTGCTGGTACTGTTGTGGTTTTTACAAGTCCCAGGGCTCCTATCACTACTGGTATTGTTGGGGTTTTTACAAGTCCAAGGACTCCTATCACTTCTCTTACTGTTGTGGTTTTTACAAGTCCCAGGGCTGCTATCACTAATGGTATTGTTGAGGTTTTTACAAGTCCCAGGACTCCTATCACTACTGCTATTGCTCTGGTTTTTACAAGTCCCAAGACTCCTATCACTACTGGTACTGTTGTGGTTTTTACAAGACCCAGTGCTCCTATAACTACTGGTACTGTTGTGGTTTTTTTACAATTCCAAGGGCTCCTATCACTACTGGTATTGTTGTTGTTTTTACAAGTCCCAGGACTCATATCACTTCTCGTACTGTTGTGGTTTTTACAAGTCCCAGGACTCCTATCACTTCTCGTACTGTTGTGGTTTTTACAAGTCCCAGGGCTCCTATCACTACTGGCATTGTTGTGGTTTTTTACAAGTCCCAGGGCTCCTATCACTTCTGGTATTGTTGTGGCTTTTACAAGTCCCAGGACTGCTATCACTGCTGGTAATGTTGTGGATTTTACAAGTCCCAGGGCTCATATCACTACTGGTATTGTTGTGGTTTTTTACAATTCCGAGGGCTCCTATCACTACTAGTATTGTCGTGGTTTTTACAAGTCCAAGGACTCCTATCACTTCTCGTACTGTTGTGGTTTGTACAAGTCCCAGGGCTCCTCTCACTACTGGTATTTTTGTGGTTTTTACAAGTCCCAGGGTTCCTATCACTACTGGTATTGTTGTGGTTTTTACAAGTCCAAGGGCTCCTATCACTTCTCGTACTGTTGTGGTTTTTACAAGTCCCAGGACTCCTATCACGTCTCGTACTGTTGTGGTTTTACACGTCCCAGGACTCCTATCACTTCTCGTACTGTTGTGGTTTTTACAAGTGCCAGGGCTCCTATCACTACTGGTATTGTTGCGGTTTTTTAGAAGTTCCAGGGCTGCTATCACTACTATTATTGTTGTGGGTTTTACAAGTCCCAGTTCTGTTATCACTAGTGGTAATTCTGTGGTTTTTACAAGTCCCAAGTCTGCTATCACTACTGGTATTGTTGTGGTTTTTACAAGTCCCAGGGCTCCTATCACTACTGGCATTGTTGTGGTTTTTGAAGACAGTCCCAGGGCTGCTATCACTACTGGTATTGTTGTGGTTTTTACAAGTCCCAGGGCTCCTATCACTACTGGCATTGTTGTGGTTTTTTACAAGTCCCAGGGCTGCTATCACTAGTGGTATTGTTGTGGTTTTTACAAGTCCAAGGGCTCCTATCACTTCTCGTAATGTTGTGGTTTTTACAAGTCCCAGGACTCCTATCACGTCTCGTACTGTTGTGGTTTTACACGTCCCAGGGCTCCTATCACTTCTGGTATTGTTGTGGCTTTTACAAGTCCCAGGACTGCTATCACTGCTGGTAATGTTGTGGATTTTACAAGTCCCAGGGCTCATATCACTACTGGTATTGTTGTGGTTTTTTACAATTCCGAGGGCTCCTATCACTACTAGTATTGTCGTGGTTTTTACAAGTCCAAGGACTCCTATCACTTCTCGTACTGTTGTGGTTTGTACAAGTCCCAGGGCTCCTCTCACTACTGGTATTTTTGTGGTTTTTACAAGTCCCAGGGTTCCTATCACTACTGGTATTGTTGTGGTTTTTACAAGTCCAAGGGCTCCTATCACTTCTCGTACTGTTGTGGTTTTTACAAGTCCCAGGACTCCTATCACGTCTCGTACTGTTGTGGTTTTACACGTCCCAGGACTCCTATCACTTCTCGTACTGTTGTGGTTTTTACAAGTGCCAGGGCTCCTATCACTACTGGTATTGTTGCGGTTTTTTAGAAGTTCCAGGGCTGCTATCACTACTATTATTGTTGTGGGTTTTACAAGTCCCAGTTCTGTTATCACTAGTGGTAATTCTGTGGTTTTTACAAGTCCCAAGTCTGCTATCACTACTGGTATTGTTGTGGTTTTTACAAGTCCCAGGGCTCCTATCACTACTGGCATTGTTGTGGTTTTTGAAGACAGTCCCAGGGCTGCTATCACTACTGGTATTGTTGTGGTTTTTACAAGTCCCAGGGCTCCTATCACTACTGGCATTGTTGTGGTTTTTTACAAGTCCCAGGGCTGCTATCACTAGTGGTATTGTTGTGGTTTTTACAAGTCCAAGGGCTCCTATCACTTCTCGTAATGTTGTGGTTTTTACAAGTCCCAGGACTCCTATCACTTCTCGTACTGTTGTGGTTTTACAAGTCCCAGGACTGCTATCACTGCTGGTAATGTTGTGGTTTTTACAAGTCCCAGGGCTCATATCACTACTGGTATTGTTGTGGTTTTTCACAATTCCCAGGGCTCCTATCACTGCTAGTATTGTTGTGGTTTTTACAAGTCCAAGGACTCCTATCACTTCTCGTACTGTTGTGGTTTTTACAATTCCCAGGGCTCCTATCACTACTAGTATTGTTGTGGTTTTACAAGTCCCAAGACTCCTATCACTTCTCGTACTGTTGTGGTTTTTACAAGTCCCAGGGCTCCTATCACTACTGGTATTGTTGTGGTTTTTACAAGTCCCAGGGCTCCTATCACTACTGGTATTGTTGTGGTTTTTACAAGTCCCAGGACTCCTATCACTGCTGGTACTGTTGTGGTTTTTACAAGTCCCAGGGCTCCTATCACTAATGGTATTGTTGTGGTTTTTACAAGTCCAAGGACTCCTATCACTACTGGTATTTTTTTGGTTTTTACAAGTCCCAAGACTCCTATCACTACTGGTACTGTTGTGGTTTTTACAAGACCCAGGGCTCCTGTAACTACTGGTACTTTTGTGGTTTTTTACAATTCCGAGGGCTCCTATCACTACTGGTACTGTTGTGGTTTTTACAAGTCCCAGGACTCCTATCACTTCTCGTACTGTTGTGGTTTTTACAAGTCCCAGGGCTCCTATCACTACTGGTATTGTTGTGGTTTTTACAAGTCCCAGGGCTCCTGTAACTACTGGTACTTTTGTGGTTTTTTACAATTCCAAGGGCTCCTATCACTACTGGTACTGTTGTGGTTTTTACAAGTCCCAGGGCTCCTATCACTTCTGGTATTGTTGTGGCTTTTACAAGTCCCAGGACTGCTATCACTGCTGGTAATGTTGTGGATTTTACAAGTCCCAGGGCTCATATCACTACTGGTATTGTTGTGGTTTTTTACAATTCCGAGGGCTCCTATCACTACTAGTATTGTCGTGGTTTTTACAAGTCCAAGGACTCCTATCACTTCTCGTACTGTTGTGGTTTGTACAAGTCCCAGGGCTCCTCTCACTACTGGTATTTTTGTGGTTTTTACAAGTCCCAGGGTTCCTATCACTACTGGTATTGTTGTGGTTTTTACAAGTCCAAGGGCTCCTATCACTTCTCGTACTGTTGTGGTTTTTACAAGTCCCAGGACTCCTATCACGTCTCGTACTGTTGTGGTTTTACACGTCCCAGGACTCCTATCACTTCTCGTACTGTTGTGGTTTTTACAAGTGCCAGGGCTCCTATCACTACTGGTATTGTTGCGGTTTTTTAGAAGTTCCAGGGCTGCTATCACTACTATTATTGTTGTGGGTTTTACAAGTCCCAGTTCTGTTATCACTAGTGGTAATTCTGTGGTTTTTACAAGTCCCAAGTCTGCTATCACTACTGGTATTGTTGTGGTTTTTACAAGTCCCAGGGCTCCTATCACTACTGGCATTGTTGTGGTTTTTGAAGACAGTCCCAGGGCTGCTATCACTACTGGTATTGTTGTGGTTTTTACAAGTCCCAGGGCTCCTATCACTACTGGCATTGTTGTGTTTTTTTACAAGTCCCAGGGCTGCTATCACTAGTGGTATTGTTGTGGTTTTTACAAGTCCAAGGGCTCCTATCACTTCTCGTAATGTTGTGGTTTTTACAAGTCCCAGGACTCCTATCACGTCTCGTACTGTTGTGGTTTTACACGTCCCAGGGCCCCTATCACTTCTGGTATTGTTGTGGCTTTTACAAGTCCCAGGACTGCTATCACTGCTGGTAATGTTGTGGATTTTACAAGTCCCAGGGCTCATATCACTACTGGTATTGTTGTGGTTTTTTACAATTCCGAGGGCTCCTATCACTACTAGTATTGTCGTGGTTTTTACAAGTCCAAGGACTCCTATCACTTCTCGTACTGTTGTGGTTTGTACAAGTCCCAGGGCTCCTATCACGTCTCGTACTGTTGTGGTTTTACACGTCCCAGGACTCCTATCACTTCTCGTACTGTTGTGGTTTTTACAAGTGCCAGGGCTCCTATCACTACTGGTATTGTTGCGGTTTTTTAGAAGTTCCAGGGCTGCTATCACTACTATTATTGTTGTGGGTTTTACAAGTCCCAGTTCTGTTATCACTAGTGGTAATTCTGTGGTTTTTACAAGTCCCAAGTCTGCTATCACTACTGGTATTGTTGTGGTTTTTACAAGTCCCAGGGCTCCTATCACTACTGGCATTGTTGTGGTTTTTGAAGACAGTCCCAGGGCTGCTATCACTACTGGTATTGTTGTGGTTTTTACAAGTCCAAGGGCTCCTATCAATTCTCGTACTGTTGTGGTTTTTACAAGTCCCAGGGCTCCTATCACCACTGGTATTGTTGCGGTTTTTTACAAGTTCCAGGGCTGCTATCACTACTATTATTGTTGTGGGTTTTACAAGTCCCAGTTCTGCTACCACTAGTGGTATTGCTGTGGTTTTTACTAGTCCCAAGTCTGCTATCACTACTGGTATTGTTGTGGTTTTTACAAGTCCCAGGACTCCTATCACTGATGGTACTGTTGTGGTTTTTACAAGTCCCAGGGCCTCTATCACTACTGGTATTGTTGTGGTTTTTACAAGTCCCAGGACTCCTATCACTGCTGGTACTGTTGTGGTTTTTACAAGTCCCAGGGCTCCTATCACTACTGGTATTGTTGGGGTTTTTACAAGTCCAAGGACTCCTATCACTTCTCTTACTGTTGTGGTTTTTACAAGTCCCAGGGCTGCTATTACTACTGGTATTGTTGAGGTTTTTACAAGTCCCAGGACTCCTATCACTACTGGTACTGTTGTGGTTTTTACAAGACCCAGTGCTCCTATAACTACTGGTACTGTTTTGGTTTTTTACAATTCCAAGGGCTCCTATCACTTCTCGTACTGTTGTGGTTTTTCACAATTCCCAGGGCTCCTATCACTGCTAGTATTGTTGTGGTTTTTACAAGTCCAAGGACTCCTATCACTTCTCGTACTGTTGTGGTTTTTACAATTCCCAGGGCTCCTATCACTACTAGCATTGTTGTGGTTTTACAAGTTCCAGGGCTCCTATCACTTCTCGTACTGTTGTGGTTTTTACAAGTCCCAGGGCTCCTATCACTACTGGTATTGTTGTGGTTTTTACAAGTCCCAGGGCTCCTATCACTACTGGTATTGTTGTGGTTTTTACAAGTCCCAGGACTCCTATCACTGCTGGTACTGTTGTGGTTTTTACAAGTCCCAGGGCTCCTATCACTACTGGTATTGTTGTGGTTTTTACAAGTCCAAGGACTCCTATCACTACTGGTATTTTTTTGGTTTTTACAAGTCCCAAGACTCCTATCACTACTGGTACTGTTGTGGTTTTTACAAGACCCAGGGCTCCTATAACTACTGGTACTTTTGTGGTTTTTTACAATTCCAAGGGCTCCTATCACTACTGGTACTGTTGTGGTTTTTACAAGTCCCAGGACTCCTATCACTTCTCGTACTGTTGTGGTTTTTACAAGTCCCAGGGCTCCTATCACTACTGGTATTGTTGTGGTTTTTACAAGTCCCAGGGTTCCTATCACTACTGGTATTCTTGTGGTTTTTACAAGTCCAAGGGCTCCTATCACTTCTCGTACTGTTGTGGTTTTTACAAGTCCCAGGACTCCTATCACTTCTCGTACTGTTGTGGTTTTACAAGTCCCAGGACTCCTATCACTTCTCGTACTGTTGTGGTTTTTACAAGTCCCAGGGCTCCTATCACTACTGGTATTGTTGAGGTTTTTTACAAGTTCCAGGGCTGCTATCACTACTATTATTGTTGTGGGTTTTACAAGTCCCAGTTCTGCTATCACTAGTGGTATTGCTGTGGTATTTACAAGTCCCAAGTATGCTATCACTACTGGTATTGTTGTGGTTTTTACAAGTCCCAGGGCTCCTATCACTTCTGGTATTGTTGTGGTTTTTACAAGTCCAAGGACTCCTATCACTTGTCTTACTGTTGTGGTTTTTACAAGTCCCAGGACTCCTATCACTTCTCGTACTGTTGTGGTTTTTACAAGTCCCAGGACTCCTATCACTACTGGTATTTTTTTTGGTTTTTACAAGTCCCAGGGCTCCTATAACTACTGCTATTGCTCTGGTTTTTACAAGTCCCTAGACTCCTATCACTACTGCTATTGCTCTGGTTTTTACAAGACCCAGGGCTCCTATAACTACTGGTACTGTTGTGGTTTTTTACAATTCCAAGGGCTCCTATCACTACTGGTACTGTTGTGGTTTTTACAAGTCCCAGGACTCCTATCACTGATGGTACTGTTGTGGTTTTTACAAGTCCCAGGGCCTCTATCACTACTGGTATTGTTGTGGTTTTTACAAGTCCCAGGACTCCTATCACTGCTGGTACTGTTGTGGTTTTTACAAGTCCCAGGGCTCCTATCACTACTGGTATTGTTGGGGTTTTTACAAGTCCAAGGACTCCTATCACTTCTCTTAAAGTTGTGGTTTTTACATGTCCCAGGGCTGCTATCACTACTGGTATTGTTGAGGTTTTTACAAGTCCCAGGACTCCTATCACTACTGCTATTGCTCTTGTTTTTACAAGTCCCAAGACTCCTATCACTACTGGTACTGTTGTGGTTTTTACAAGACCCAGTGCTCCTATAACTACTGGTACATTTGTGGTTTTTTACAATTCCAAGGGCTCCTATCACTTCTCGTACTGTTGTGGTTTTTACAAGTCCCAGGACTCCTATCACGTCTCGTACTGTTGTGGTTTTACAAGTCCCAGGACTCCTATCACTTCTCGTACTGTTGTGGTTTTTACAAGTGCCAGGGCTCCTATCACTACTGGTATTGTTGCGGTTTTTTAGAAGTTCCAGGGCTGCTATCACTACTATTATTGTTGTGGGTTTTACAAGTCCCAGTTCTGCTATCACTAGTGGTAATTCTGTGGTTTTTACAAGTCCCAAGTCTGCTATCACTACTGGTATTGTTGTGGTTTTTACAAGTCCCAGGGCTCCTATCACTACTGGCATTGTTGTGGTTTTTTAAGACAGTCCCAGGGCTGCTATCACTACTGGTATTGTTGTGGTTTTTACAAGTCCCAGGGCTCCTATCACTACTGGCATTGTTGTGGTTTTTTACAAGTCCCAGGGCTGCTATCACTAGTGGTATTGTTGTGGTTTTTACAAGTCCAAGGGCTCCTATCACTTCTCGTACTGTTGTGGTTTTTACAAGTCCCAGGACTCCTATCACTTCTCGTACTGTTGTGGTTTTTACAAGTCCCAGGGCTCATATCACTAGTGGTATTGTTGTGGTTTTTACAAGTCCCAGGGCTGCTATCACTAGTGGTATTGTTGTGGTTTTTACAAGTCCAAGGGCTCCTATCACTTCTCGTACTGTTGTGGTTTTTACAAGTCCCAGGACTCCTATCACTGCTGGTAATGTTGTGGTTTTTACAAGTCCCAGGGCTCATATCACTACTGGTATTGTTGTGGTTTTTCACAATTCCCAGGGCTCCTATCACTGCTAGTATTGTTGTGGTTTTTACAAGTCCAAGGACTCCTATCACTTCTCGTACTGTTGTGGTTTTTACAATTCCCAGGGCTCCTATCACTACTAGTATTGTTGTGGTTTTACAAGTCCCAGGACTCCTATCACTTCTCGTACTGTTGTGGTTTTTACAAGTCCCAGGGCTCCTATCACTACTGGTATTGTTGTGGTTTTTACAAGTCCCAGGGCTCCTATCACTACTGGTATTGTTGTGGTTTTTACAAGTCCCAGGACTCCTATCACTGCTGGTACTGTTGTGGTTTTTACAAGTCCCAGGGCTCCTATCACTACTGGTATTGTTGTGGTTTTTACAAGTCCAAGGACTCCTATCACTACTGGTATTTTTTTGGTTTTTACAAGTCCCAAGACTCCTATCACTACTGGTACTGTTGTGGTTTTTACAAGACCCAGGGCTCCTATAACTACTGGTACTTTTGTGGTTTTTTACAATTCCAAGGGCTCCTATCACTACTGGTACTGTTGTGGTTTTTACAAGTCCCAGGACTCCTATCACTTCTCGTACTGTTGTGGTTTTTACAAGTCCCAGGGCTCCTATCACTACTGGTATTGTTGTGGTTTTTACAAGTCCCAGGACTCCTATCACTGATGGTACTGTTGTGGTTTTTACAAGTCCCAGGGCCTCTATCACTACTGGTATTGTTGTGGTTTTTACAAGTCCCGGGACTCCTATTACTGCTGGTACTGTTGTGGTTTTTACAAGTCCCAGGGCTCCTATCACTAATGGCATTGTTGTGGTTTTTTAAGACAGTCCCAGGGCTGCTATCACTACTGGTATTGTTGTGGTTTTTACAAGTCCCAGGGCTCCTATCACTACTGGCATTGTTGTGGTTTTTTACAAGTCCCAGGGCTGCTATCACTAGTGGTATTGTTGTGGTTTTTACAAGTCCAAGGGCTCCTATCACTTCTCGTACTGTTGTGGTTTTTACAAGTCCCAGGACTCCTATCACTTCTCGTACTGTTGTGGTTTTACAAGTCCCAGGACTGCTATCACTGCTGGTAATGTTGTGGTTTTTACAAGTCCCAGGGCTCATATCACTACTGGTATTGTTGTGGTTTTTCACAATTCCCAGGGCTCCTATCACTGCTAGTATTGTTGTGGTTTTTACAAGTCCAAGGACTCCTATCACTTCTCGTACTGTTGTGGTTTTTACAATTCCCAGGGCTCCTATCACTACTAGTATTGTTGTGGTTTTACAAGTCCCAGGACTCCTATCACTTCTCGTACTGTTGTGGTTTTTACAAGTCCCAGGGCTCCTATCACTACTGGTATTGTTGTGGTTTTTACAAGTCCCAGGGCTCCTATCACTACTGGTATTGTTGTGGTTTTTACAAGTCCCAGGACTCCTATCACTGCTGGTACTGTTGTGGTTTTTTCAAGTCCCAGGGCTCCTATCACTACTGGTATTGTTGTGGTTTTTACAAGTCCAAGGACTCCTATCACTACTGGTATTTTTTTGGTTTTTACAAGTCCCAAGACTCCTATCACTACTGGTACTGTTGTGGTTTTTACAAGACCCAGGGCTCCTATAACTACTGGTACTTTTGTGGTTTTTTACAATTCCAAGGGCTCCTATCACTACTGGTACTGTTGTGGTTTTTACAAGTCCCAGGACTCCTATCACTTCTCGTACTGTTGTGGTTTTTACAAGTCCCAGGGCTCCTATCACTACTGGTATTGTTGTGGTTTTTACAAGTCCCAGGACTCCTATCACTGATGGTACTCTTGTGGTTTTTACAAGTCCCAGGGCTCCTATCACTACTGGTATTGTTGGGGTTTTTACAAGTCCAAGGACTCCTATCACTTCTCTTACTGTTGTGGTTTTTACAAGTCCCAGGGCTGCTATCACTAATGGTATTGTTGAGGTTTTTACAAGTCCCAGGACTCCTTTCACTACTGCTATTGCTCTGGTTTTTACAAGTCCCAAGACTCCTATCACTACTGGTACTGTTGTGGTTTTTACAAGACCCAGTGCTCCTATAACTACTGGTACTGTTGTGGTTTTTTACAATTCCAAGGGCTCCTATCACTACTGGTATTGTTGTTGTTTTTACAAGTCCCAGGACTCCTATCACTTCTCGTACTGTTGTGGTTTTTACAAGTCCCAGGACTCCTATCACTTCTCGTACTGTTGTGGTTTTTACAAGTCCCAGGGCTCCTATCACTACTGGCATTGTTGTGGTTTTTTACAAGTCCCAGGGCTCCTATCACTTCTGGTATTGTTGTGGCTTTTACAAGTCCCAGGACTCCTATCACTGCTGGTACTGTTGTGGTTTTTACAAGTCCCAGGGCTCCTATCACTACTGGTATTGTTGTGGTTTTTACAAGTCCAAGGACTCCTATCACTACTGGTATTTTTTTGGTTTTTACAAGTCCCAAGACTCCTATCACTACTGGTACTGTTGTGGTTTTTACAAGACCCAGGGCTCCTATAACTACTGGTACTTTTGTGGTTTTTTACAAGTCCCAGGGCTCCTATCACTACTGGTATTGTTGTGGCTTTTACAAGTCCCAGGACTCCTATCACTGCTGGTACTGTTGTGGTTTTTACAAGTCCCAGGGCTCCTATCACTACTGGTATTGTTGTGGTTTTTACAAGTCCAAGGACTCCTATCACTACTGGTATTTTTTTGGTTTTTACAAGTCCCAAGACTCCTATCACTACTGGTACTGTTGTGGTTTTTACAAGACCCAGGGCTCCTATAACCACTGGTACTTTTGTGGTTTTTTACAATTCCAAGGGCTCCTATCACTACTGGTACTGTTGTGGTTTTTACAAGTCCCAGGACTCCTATCACTTCTCGTACTGTTGTGGTTTTTACAAGTCCCAGGGCTCCTATCACTACTGGTATTGTTGTGGTTTTTACAAGTCCCAGGACTCCTATCACTGATGGTACTGTTGTGGTTTTTACAAGTCCCAGGGCCTCTATCACTACTGGTATTGTTGTGGTTTTTACAAGTCCCGGGACTCCTATCACTGCTGGTACTGTTGTGGTTTTTACAAGTCCCAGGGCTCCTATCACTACTGGCATTGTTGTGGTTTTTTAAGACAGTCCCAGGGCTGCTATCACTACTGGTATTGTTGTGGTTTTTACAAGTCCCAGGGCTCCTATCACTACTGGCATTGTTGTGGTTTTTTACAAGTCCCAGGGCTGCTATCACTAGTGGTATTGTTGTGGTTTTTACAAGTCCAAGGGCTCCTATCACTTCTCGTACTGTTGTGGTTTTTACAAGTCCCATGACTCCTATCACTTCTCGTACTGTTGTGGTTTTACAAGTCCCAGGACTGCTATCACTGCTGGTAATGTTGTGGTTTTTACAAGTCCCAGGGCTCATATCACTACTGGTATTGTTGTGGTTTTTCACAATTCCCAGGGCTCCTATCACTGCTAGTATTGTTGTGGTTTTTACAAGTCCAAGGACTCCTATCACTTCTCGTACTGTTGTGGTTTTTACAATTCCCAGGGCTCCTATCACTACTAGTATTGTTGTGGTTTTACAAGTCCCAGGACTCCTATCACTTCTCGTACTGTTGTGGTTTTTACAAGTCCCAGGGCTCCTATCACTACTGGTATTGTTGTGGTTTTTACAAGTCCCAGGGCTCCTATCACTACTGGTATTGTTGTGGTTTTTACAAGTCCCAGGACTCCTATCACTGCTGGTACTGTTGTGGTTTTTACAAGTCCCAGGGCTCCTATCACTACTGGTATTGTTGTGGTTTTTACAAGTCCAAGGACTCCTATCACTACTGGTATTTTTTTGGTTTTTACAAGTCCCAAGACTCCTATCACTACTGGTACTGTTGTGGTTTTTACAAGACCCAGGGCTCCTATAACTACTGGTACTTTTGTGGTTTTTTACAATTCCAAGGGCTCCTATCACTACTGGTACTGTTGTGGTTTTTACAAGTCCCAGGACTCCTATCACTTCTCGTACTGTTGTGGTTTTTACAAGTCCCAGGGCTCCTATCACTACTGGTATTGTTGTGGTTTTTACAAGTCCCAGGACTCCTATCACTGATGGTACTCTTGTGGTTTTTACAAGTCCCAGGGCTCCTATCACTACTGGTATTGTTGGGGTTTTTACAAGTCCAAGGACTCCTATCACTTCTCTTACTGTTGTGGTTTTTACAAGTCCCAGGGCTGCTATCACTAATGGTATTGTTGAGGTTTTTACAAGTCCCAGGACTCCTTTCACTACTGCTATTGCTCTGGTTTTTACAAGTCCCAAGACTCCTATCACTACTGGTACTGTTGTGGTTTTTACAAGACCCAGTGCTCCTATAACTACTGGTACTGTTGTGGTTTTTTACAATTCCAAGGGCTCCTATCACTACTGGTATTGTTGTTGTTTTTACAAGTCCCAGGACTCCTATCACTTCTCGTACTGTTGTGGTTTTTACAAGTCCCAGGACTCCTATCACTTCTCGTACTGTTGTGGTTTTTACAAGTCCCAGGGCTCCTATCACTACTGGCATTGTTGTGGTTTTTTACAAGTCCCAGGGCTCCTATCACTTCTGGTATTGTTGTGGCTTTTACAAGTCCCAGGACTCCTATCACTGCTGGTACTGTTGTGGTTTTTACAAGTCCCAGGGCTCCTATCACTACTGGTATTGTTGTGGTTTTTACAAGTCCAAGGACTCCTATCACTACTGGTATTTTTTTGGTTTTTACAAGTCCCAAGACTCCTATCACTACTGGTACTGTTGTGGTTTTTACAAGACCCAGGGCTCCTATAACTACTGGTACTTTTGTGGTTTTTTACAAGTCCCAGGGCTCCTATCACTACTGGTATTGTTGTGGCTTTTACAAGTCCCAGGACTCCTATCACTGCTGGTACTGTTGTGGTTTTTACAAGTCCCAGGGCTCCTATCACTACTGGTATTGTTGTGGTTTTTACAAGTCCAAGGACTCCTATCACTACTGGTATTTTTTTGGTTTTTACAAGTCCCAAGACTCCTATCACTACTGGTACTGTTGTGGTTTTTACAAGACCCAGGGCTCCTATAACCACTGGTACTTTTGTGGTTTTTTACAATTCCAAGGGCTCCTATCACTACTGGTACTGTTGTGGTTTTTACAAGTCCCAGGACTCCTATCACTTCTCGTACTGTTGTGGTTTTTACAAGTCCCAGGGCTCCTATCACTACTGGTATTGTTGTGGTTTTTACAAGTCCCAGGACTCCTATCACTGATGGTACTGTTGTGGTTTTTACAAGTCCCAGGGCCTCTATCACTACTGGTATTGTTGTGGTTTTTACAAGTCCCGGGACTCCTATCACTGCTGGTACTGTTGTGGTTTTTACAAGTCCCAGGGCTCCTATCACTACTGGCATTGTTGTGGTTTTTTAAGACAGTCCCAGGGCTGCTATCACTACTGGTATTGTTGTGGTTTTTACAAGTCCCAGGGCTCCTATCACTACTGGCATTGTTGTGGTTTTTTACAAGTCCCAGGGCTGCTATCACTAGTGGTATTGTTGTGGTTTTTACAAGTCCAAGGGCTCCTATCACTTCTCGTACTGTTGTGGTTTTTACAAGTCCCATGACTCCTATCACTTCTCGTACTGTTGTGGTTTTACAAGTCCCAGGACTGCTATCACTGCTGGTAATGTTGTGGTTTTTACAAGTCCCAGGGCTCATATCACTACTTGTATTGTTGTGGTTTTTCACAATTCCCAGGGCTCCTATCACTGCTAGTATTGTTGTGGTTTTTACAAGTCCAAGGACTCCTATCACTTCTCGTACTGTTGTGGTTTTTACAATTCCCAGGGCTCCTATCACTACTAGTATTGTTGTGGTTTTACAAGTCCCAGGACTCCTATCACTTCTCGTACTGTTGTGGTTTTTACAAGTCCCAGGGCTCCTATCACTACTGGTATTGTTGTGGTTTTTACAAGTCCCAGGGCTCCTATCACTACTGGTATTGTTGTGGTTTTTACAAGTCCCAGGACTCCTATCACTGCTGGTACTGTTGTGGTTTTTACAAGTCCCAGGGCTCCTATCACTACTGGTATTGTTGTGGTTTTTACAAGTCCAAGGACTCCTATCACTACTGGTATTTTTTTGGTTTTTACAAGTCCCAAGACTCCTATCACTACTGGTACTGTTGTGGTTTTTACAAGACCCAGGGCTCCTGTAACTACTGGTACTTTTGTGGTTTTTTACAATTCCAAGGGCTCCTATCACTACTGGTACTGTTGTGGTTTTTACAAGTCCCAGGACTCCTATCACTTCTCGTACTGTTGTGGTTTTTACAAGTCCCAGGGCTCCTATCACTACTGGTATTGTTGTGGTTTTTACAAGTCCCAGGACTCCTATCACTGATGGTACTGTTGTGGTTTTTACAAGTCCCAGGGCCTCTATCACTACTGGTATTGTTGTGGTTTTTACAAGTCCCAGGACTCCTATCACTGCTGGTACTGTTGTGGTTTTTACAAGTCCCAGGGCTCCTATCACTACTGGTATTGTTGGGGTTTTTACAAGTCCAAGGACTCCTATCACTTCTCTTACTGTTGTGGTTTTTACAAGTCCCAGGGCTGCTATCACTAATGGTATTGTTGAGGTTTTTACAAGTCCCAGGACTCCTATCACTACTGCTATTGCTCTGGTTTTTACAAGTCCCAAGACTCCTATCACTACTGGTACTGTTGTGGTTTTTACAAGACCCAGTGCTCCTATAACTACTGGTACTGTTGTGGTTTTTTACAATTCCAAGGGCTCCTATCACTACTGGTATTGTTGTTGTTTTTACAAGTCCCAGGACTCCTATCACTTCTCGTACTGTTGTGGTTTTTACAAGTCCCAGGACTCCTATCACTTCTCGTACTGTTGTGGTTTTTACAAGTCCCAGGGCTCCTATCACTACTGGCATTGTTGTGGTTTTTTACAAGTCCCAGGGCTCCTATCACTTCTGGTATTGTTGTGGCTTTTACAAGTCCCAGGACTGCTATCACTGCTGGTAATGTTGTGGATTTTACAAGTCCCAGGGCTCATATCACTACTGGTATTGTTGTGGTTTTTTACAATTCCGAGGGCTCCTATCACTACTAGTATTGTCGTGGTTTTTACAAGTCCAAGGACTCCTATCACTTCTCGTACTGTTGTGGTTTTTACAAGTCCCAGGGCTCCTATCACTACTGGTATTGTTGTGGTTTTTACAAGTCCCAGGGCTCCTATCACTACTGGTATTGTTGTGGTTTTTACAAGTCCCAGGACTCCTATCACTGCTGGTACTGTTGTGGTTTTTACAAGTCCCAGGGCTCCTATCACTACTGGTATTGTTGTGGTTTTTACAAGTCCAAGGACTCCTATCACTACTGGTATTTTTTTGGTTTTTACAAGTCCCAAGACTCCTATCACTACTGGTACTGTTGTGGTTTTTACAAGACCCAGGGCTCCTGTAACTACTGGTACTTTTGTGGTTTTTTACAATTCCAAGGGCTCCTATCACTACTGGTACTGTTGTGGTTTTTACAAGTCCCAGGACTCCTATCACTTCTCGTACTGTTGTGGTTTTTACAAGTCCCAGGGCTCCTATCACTACTGGTATTGTTGTGGTTTTTACAAGTCCCAGGACTCCTATCACTGATGGTACTGTTGTGGTTTTTACAAGTCCCAGGGCCTCTATCACTACTGGTATTGTTGTGGTTTTTACAAGTCCCAGGACTCCTATCACTGCTGGTACTGTTGTGGTTTTTACAAGTCCCAGGGCTCCTATCACTACTGGTATTGTTGGGGTTTTTACAAGTCCAAGGACTCCTATCACTTCTCTTACTGTTGTGGTTTTTACAAGTCCCAGGGCTGCTATCACTAATGGTATTGTTGAGGTTTTTACAAGTCCCAGGACTCCTATCACTACTGCTATTGCTCTGGTTTTTACAAGTCCCAAGACTCCTATCACTACTGGTACTGTTGTGGTTTTTACAAGACCCAGTGCTCCTATAACTACTGGTACTGTTGTGGTTTTTTACAATTCCAAGGGCTCCTATCACTACTGGTATTGTTGTTGTTTTTACAAGTCCCAGGACTCCTATCACTTCTCGTACTGTTGTGGTTTTTACAAGTCCCAGGACTCCTATCACTTCTCGTACTGTTGTGGTTTTTACAAGTCCCAGGGCTCCTATCACTACTGGCATTGTTGTGGTTTTTTACAAGTCCCAGGGCTCCTATCACTTCTGGTATTGTTGTGGCTTTTACAAGTCCCAGGACTGCTATCACTGCTGGTAATGTTGTGGATTTTACAAGTCCCAGGGCTCATATCACTACTGGTATTGTTGTGGTTTTTTACAATTCCGAGGGCTCCTATCACTACTAGTATTGTCGTGGTTTTTACAAGTCCAAGGACTCCTATCACTTCTCGTACTGTTGTGGTTTGTACAAGTCCCAGGGCTCCTCTCACTACTGGTATTTTTGTGGTTTTTACAAGTCCCAGGGTTCCTATCACTACTGGTATTGTTGTGGTTTTTACAAGTCCAAGGGCTCCTATCACTTCTCGTACTGTTGTGGTTTTTACAAGTCCCAGGACTCCTATCACGTCTCGTACTGTTGTGGTTTTACACGTCCCAGGACTCCTATCACTTCTCGTACTGTTGTGGTTTTTACAAGTGCCAGGGCTCCTATCACTACTGGTATTGTTGCGGTTTTTTAGAAGTTCCAGGGCTGCTATCACTACTATTATTGTTGTGGGTTTTACAAGTCCCAGTTCTGTTATCACTAGTGGTAATTCTGTGGTTTTTACAAGTCCCAAGTCTGCTATCACTACTGGTATTGTTGTGGTTTTTACAAGTCCCAGGGCTCCTATCACTACTGGCATTGTTGTGGTTTTTGAAGACAGTCCCAGGGCTGCTATCACTACTGGTATTGTTGTGGTTTTTACAAGTCCCAGGGCTCCTATCACTACTGGCATTGTTGTGGTTTTTTACAAGTCCCAGGGCTGCTATCACTAGTGGTATTGTTGTGGTTTTTACAAGTCCAAGGGCTCCTATCACTTCTCGTAATGTTGTGGTTTTTACAAGTCCCAGGACTCCTATCACGTCTCGTACTGTTGTGGTTTTACACGTCCCAGGGCTCCTATCACTTCTGGTATTGTTGTGGCTTTTACAAGTCCCAGGACTGCTATCACTGCTGGTAATGTTGTGGATTTTACAAGTCCCAGGGCTCATATCACTACTGGTATTGTTGTGGTTTTTTACAATTCCGAGGGCTCCTATCACTACTAGTATTGTCGTGGTTTTTACAAGTCCAAGGACTCCTATCACTTCTCGTACTGTTGTGGTTTGTACAAGTCCCAGGGCTCCTCTCACTACTGGTATTTTTGTGGTTTTTACAAGTCCCAGGGTTCCTATCACTACTGGTATTGTTGTGGTTTTTACAAGTCCAAGGGCTCCTATCACTTCTCGTACTGTTGTGGTTTTTACAAGTCCCAGGACTCCTATCACGTCTCGTACTGTTGTGGTTTTACACGTCCCAGGACTCCTATCACTTCTCGTACTGTTGTGGTTTTTACAAGTGCCAGGGCTCCTATCACTACTGGTATTGTTGCGGTTTTTTAGAAGTTCCAGGGCTGCTATCACTACTATTATTGTTGTGGGTTTTACAAGTCCCAGTTCTGTTATCACTAGTGGTAATTCTGTGGTTTTTACAAGTCCCAAGTCTGCTATCACTACTGGTATTGTTGTGGTTTTTACAAGTCCCAGGGCTCCTATCACTACTGGCATTGTTGTGGTTTTTGAAGACAGTCCCAGGGCTGCTATCACTACTGGTATTGTTGTGGTTTTTACAAGTCCCAGGGCTCCTATCACTACTGGCATTGTTGTGGTTTTTTACAAGTCCCAGGGCTGCTATCACTAGTGGTATTGTTGTGGTTTTTACAAGTCCAAGGGCTCCTATCACTTCTCGTAATGTTGTGGTTTTTACAAGTCCCAGGACTCCTATCACTTCTCGTACTGTTGTGGTTTTACAAGTCCCAGGACTGCTATCACTGCTGGTAATGTTGTGGTTTTTACAAGTCCCAGGGCTCATATCACTACTGGTATTGTTGTGGTTTTTCACAATTCCCAGGGCTCCTATCACTGCTAGTATTGTTGTGGTTTTTACAAGTCCAAGGACTCCTATCACTTCTCGTACTGTTGTGGTTTTTACAATTCCCAGGGCTCCTATCACTACTAGTATTGTTGTGGTTTTACAAGTCCCAAGACTCCTATCACTTCTCGTACTGTTGTGGTTTTTACAAGTCCCAGGGCTCCTATCACTACTGGTATTGTTGTGGTTTTTACAAGTCCCAGGGCTCCTATCACTACTGGTATTGTTGTGGTTTTTACAAGTCCCAGGACTCCTATCACTGCTGGTACTGTTGTGGTTTTTACAAGTCCCAGGGCTCCTATCACTACTGGTATTGTTGTGGTTTTTACAAGTCCAAGGACTCCTATCACTACTGGTATTTTTTTGGTTTTTACAAGTCCCAAGACTCCTATCACTACTGGTACTGTTGTGGTTTTTACAAGACCCAGGGCTCCTGTAACTACTGGTACTTTTGTGGTTTTTTACAATTCCAAGGGCTCCTATCACTACTGGTACTGTTGTGGTTTTTACAAGTCCCAGGACTCCTATCACTTCTCGTACTGTTGTGGTTTTTACAAGTCCCAGGGCTCCTATCACTACTGGTATTGTTGTGGTTTTTACAAGTCCCAGGGCTCCTGTAACTACTGGTACTTTTGTGGTTTTTTACAATTCCAAGGGCTCCTATCACTACTGGTACTGTTGTGGTTTTTACAAGTCCCAGGGCTCCTATCACTTCTGGTATTGTTGTGGCTTTTACAAGTCCCAGGACTGCTATCACTGCTGGTAATGTTGTGGATTTTACAAGTCCCAGGGCTCATATCACTACTGGTATTGTTGTGGTTTTTTACAATTCCGAGGGCTCCTATCACTACTAGTATTGTCGTGGTTTTTACAAGTCCAAGGACTCCTATCACTTCTCGTACTGTTGTGGTTTGTACAAGTCCCAGGGCTCCTCTCACTACTGGTATTTTTGTGGTTTTTACAAGTCCCAGGGTTCCTATCACTACTGGTATTGTTGTGGTTTTTACAAGTCCAAGGGCTCCTATCACTTCTCGTACTGTTGTGGTTTTTACAAGTCCCAGGACTCCTATCACGTCTCGTACTGTTGTGGTTTTACACGTCCCAGGACTCCTATCACTTCTCGTACTGTTGTGGTTTTTACAAGTGCCAGGGCTCCTATCACTACTGGTATTGTTGCGGTTTTTTAGAAGTTCCAGGGCTGCTATCACTACTATTATTGTTGTGGGTTTTACAAGTCCCAGTTCTGTTATCACTAGTGGTAATTCTGTGGTTTTTACAAGTCCCAAGTCTGCTATCACTACTGGTATTGTTGTGGTTTTTACAAGTCCCAGGGCTCCTATCACTACTGGCATTGTTGTGGTTTTTGAAGACAGTCCCAGGGCTGCTATCACTACTGGTATTGTTGTGGTTTTTACAAGTCCCAGGGCTCCTATCACTACTGGCATTGTTGTGGTTTTTTACAAGTCCCAGGGCTGCTATCACTAGTGGTATTGTTGTGGTTTTTACAAGTCCAAGGGCTCCTATCACTTCTCGTAATGTTGTGGTTTTTACAAGTCCCAGGACTCCTATCACGTCTCGTACTGTTGTGGTTTTACACGTCCCAGGGCCCCTATCACTTCTGGTATTGTTGTGGCTTTTACAAGTCCCAGGACTGCTATCACTGCTGGTAATGTTGTGGATTTTACAAGTCCCAGGGCTCATATCACTACTGGTATTGTTGTGGTTTTTTACAATTCCGAGGGCTCCTATCACTACTAGTATTGTCGTGGTTTTTACAAGTCCAAGGACTCCTATCACTTCTCGTACTGTTGTGGTTTGTACAAGTCCCAGGGCTCCTATCACGTCTCGTACTGTTGTGGTTTTACACGTCCCAGGACTCCTATCACTTCTCGTACTGTTGTGGTTTTTACAAGTGCCAGGGCTCCTATCACTACTGGTATTGTTGCGGTTTTTTAGAAGTTCCAGGGCTGCTATCACTACTATTATTGTTGTGGGTTTTACAAGTCCCAGTTCTGTTATCACTAGTGGTAATTCTGTGGTTTTTACAAGTCCCAAGTCTGCTATCACTACTGGTATTGTTGTGGTTTTTACAAGTCCCAGGGCTCCTATCACTACTGGCATTGTTGTGGTTTTTGAAGACAGTCCCAGGGCTGCTATCACTACTGGTATTGTTGTGGTTTTTACAAGTCCAAGGGCTCCTATCAATTCTCGTACTGTTGTGGTTTTTACAAGTCCCAGGGCTCCTATCACCACTGGTATTGTTGCGGTTTTTTACAAGTTCCAGGGCTGCTATCACTACTATTATTGTTGTGGGTTTTACAAGTCCCAGTTCTGCTACCACTAGTGGTATTGCTGTGGTTTTTACTAGTCCCAAGTCTGCTATCACTACTGGTATTGTTGTGGTTTTTACAAGTCCCAGGACTCCTATCACTGATGGTACTGTTGTGGTTTTTACAAGTCCCAGGGCCTCTATCACTACTGGTATTGTTGTGGTTTTTACAAGTCCCAGGACTCCTATCACTGCTGGTACTGTTGTGGTTTTTACAAGTCCCAGGGCTCCTATCACTACTGGTATTGTTGGGGTTTTTACAAGTCCAAGGACTCCTATCACTTCTCTTACTGTTGTGGTTTTTACAAGTCCCAGGGCTGCTATTACTACTGGTATTGTTGAGGTTTTTACAAGTCCCAGGACTCCTATCACTACTGGTACTGTTGTGGTTTTTACAAGACCCAGTGCTCCTATAACTACTGGTACTGTTTTGGTTTTTTACAATTCCAAGGGCTCCTATCACTTCTCGTACTGTTGTGGTTTTTCACAATTCCCAGGGCTCCTATCACTGCTAGTATTGTTGTGGTTTTTACAAGTCCAAGGACTCCTATCACTTCTCGTACTGTTGTGGTTTTTACAATTCCCAGGGCTCCTATCACTACTAGCATTGTTGTGGTTTTACAAGTTCCAGGGCTCCTATCACTTCTCGTACTGTTGTGGTTTTTACAAGTCCCAGGGCTCCTATCACTACTGGTATTGTTGTGGTTTTTACAAGTCCCAGGGCTCCTATCACTACTGGTATTGTTGTGGTTTTTACAAGTCCCAGGACTCCTATCACTGCTGGTACTGTTGTGGTTTTTACAAGTCCCAGGGCTCCTATCACTACTGGTATTGTTGTGGTTTTTACAAGTCCAAGGACTCCTATCACTACTGGTATTTTTTTGGTTTTTACAAGTCCCAAGACTCCTATCACTACTGGTACTGTTGTGGTTTTTACAAGACCCAGGGCTCCTATAACTACTGGTACTTTTGTGGTTTTTTACAATTCCAAGGGCTCCTATCACTACTGGTACTGTTGTGGTTTTTACAAGTCCCAGGACTCCTATCACTTCTCGTACTGTTGTGGTTTTTACAAGTCCCAGGGCTCCTATCACTACTGGTATTGTTGTGGTTTTTACAAGTCCCAGGGTTCCTATCACTACTGGTATTCTTGTGGTTTTTACAAGTCCAAGGGCTCCTATCACTTCTCGTACTGTTGTGGTTTTTACAAGTCCCAGGACTCCTATCACTTCTCGTACTGTTGTGGTTTTACAAGTCCCAGGACTCCTATCACTTCTCGTACTGTTGTGGTTTTTACAAGTCCCAGGGCTCCTATCACTACTGGTATTGTTGAGGTTTTTTACAAGTTCCAGGGCTGCTATCACTACTATTATTGTTGTGGGTTTTACAAGTCCCAGTTCTGCTATCACTAGTGGTATTGCTGTGGTATTTACAAGTCCCAAGTATGCTATCACTACTGGTATTGTTGTGGTTTTTACAAGTCCCAGGGCTCCTATCACTACTGGTATTGTTGTGGTTTTTACAAGTCCAAGGACTCCTATCACTTGTCTTACTGTTGTGGTTTTTACAAGTCCCAGGACTCCTATCACTTCTCGTACTGTTGTGGTTTTTACAAGTCCCAGGACTCCTATCACTACTGGTATTTTTTTTGGTTTTTACAAGTCCCAGGGCTCCTATAACTACTGCTATTGCTCTGGTTTTTACAAGTCCCTAGACTCCTATCACTACTGCTATTGCTCTGGTTTTTACAAGACCCAGGGCTCCTATAACTACTGGTACTGTTGTGGTTTTTTACAATTCCAAGGGCTCCTATCACTACTGGTACTGTTGTGGTTTTTACAAGTCCCAGGACTCCTATCACTGATGGTACTGTTGTGGTTTTTACAAGTCCCAGGGCCTCTATCACTACTGGTATTGTTGTGGTTTTTACAAGTCCCAGGACTCCTATCACTGCTGGTACTGTTGTGGTTTTTACAAGTCCCAGGGCTCCTATCACTACTGGTATTGTTGGGGTTTTTACAAGTCCAAGGACTCCTATCACTTCTCTTAAAGTTGTGGTTTTTACATGTCCCAGGGCTGCTATCACTACTGGTATTGTTGAGGTTTTTACAAGTCCCAGGACTCATATCACTACTGCTATTGCTCTGGTTTTTACAAGTCCCAAGACTCCTATCACTACTGGTACTGTTGTGGTTTTTACAAGACCCAGTGCTCCTATAACTACTGGTACATTTGTGGTTTTTTACAATTCCAAGGGCTCCTATCACTTCTCGTACTGTTGTGGTTTTTACAAGTCCCAGGACTCCTATCACGTCTCGTACTGTTGTGGTTTTACAAGTCCCAGGACTCCTATCACTTCTCGTACTGTTGTGGTTTTTACAAGTGCCAGGGCTCCTATCACTACTGGTATTGTTGCGGTTTTTTAGAAGTTCCAGGGCTGCTATCACTACTATTATTGTTGTGGGTTTTACAAGTCCCAGTTCTGCTATCACTAGTGGTAATTCTGTGGTTTTTACAAGTCCCAAGTCTGCTATCACTACTGGTATTGTTGTGGTTTTTACAAGTCCCAGGGCTCCTATCACTACTGGCATTGTTGTGGTTTTTTAAGACAGTCCCAGGGCTGCTATCACTACTGGTATTGTTGTGGTTTTTACAAGTCCCAGGGCTCCTATCACTACTGGCATTGTTGTGGTTTTTACAAGTCCAAGGGCTCCTATCACTTCTCGTACTGTTGTGGTTTTTACAAGTCCCAGGACTCCTATCACTTCTCGTACTGTTGTGGTTTTACAAGTCCCAGGACTGCTATCACTGCTGGTAATGTTGAGGTTTTTACAAGTCCCAGGACTCCTATCACTACTGCTATTGCTCTGGTTTTTACAAGTCCCAAGACTCCTATCACTACTGGTACTGTTGTGGTTTTTACAAGACCCAGTGCTCCTATAACTACTGGTACTGTTGTGGTTTTTTACAATTCCAAGGGCTCCTATCACTACTGGTACTGTTGTTGTTTTTACAAGTCCCAGGACTCCTATCACTTCTCGTACTGTTGTGGTTTTTACAAGTCCCAGGACTCCTATCACTTCTCGTACTGTTGTGGTTTTTACAAGTCCCAGGGCTCCTATCACTACTGGCATTGTTGTGGTTTTTACAAGTCCCAGGGCTCCTATCACTACTGGTATTGTTGTGGCTTTTACAAGTCCCAGGACTGCTATCACTGCTGGTAATATTGTGGTTTTTACAAGTCCCAGGGCTCATATCACTACTGGTATTGTTGTGGTTTTTTACAATTCCCAGGGCTCCTATCACTACTACTTTGTTGTGGTTTTTACAAGTCCAAGGACTCCTATCACTTCTCGTACTGTTGTGGTTTGTACAAGTCCCAGGGCTCCTCTCACTACTGGTATTTTTGTGGTTTTTACAAGTCCCAGGACTCCTATCACTTCTCGTACTGTTGTGGTTTTTACAAGTCCCAGGGCTCCTATCACTACTGGTATTGTTGAGGTTTTTTACAAGTCCCAGGGCTCCTATCACTACTGGTATTGTTGTGGTTTTTACAAGTCCCAGGGCTCCTATCACTACTGGTATTGTTGTGGTTTTTACAAGTCCCAGGACTCCTATCACTGCTGGTACTGTTGTGGTTTTTACAAGTCCCAGGGCTCCTATCACTACTGGTATTGTTGTGGTTTTTACAAGTCCAAGGACTCCTATCACTACTGGTATTTTTTTGGTTTTTACAAGTCCCAAGACTCCTATCACTACTGGTACTGTTGTGGTTTTTACAAGACCCAGGGCTCCTATAACTACTGGTACTTTTGTGGTTTTTTACAATTCCAAGGGCTCCTATCACTACTGGTACTGTTGTGGTTTTTACAAGTCCCAGGACTCCTATCACTTCTCGTACTGTTGTGGTTTTTACAAGTCCCAGGGCTCCTATCACTACTGGTATTGTTGTGGTTTTTACAAGTCCCAGGGTTCCTATCACTACTGGTATTCTTGTGGTTTTTACAAGTCCAAGGGCTCCTATCACTTCTCGTACTGTTGTGGTTTTTACAAGTCCCAGGACTCCTATCACTTCTCGTACTGTTGTGGTTTTACAAGTCCCAGGACTCCTATCACTTCTCGTACTGTTGTGGTTTTTACAAGTCCCAGGGCTCCTATCACTACTGGTATTGTTGAGGTTTTTTACAAGTTCCAGGGCTGCTATCACTACTATTATTGTTGTGGGTTTTACAAGTCCCAGTTCTGCTATCACTAGTGGTATTGCTGTGGTATTTACAAGTCCCAAGTATGCTATCACTACTGGTATTGTTGTGGTTTTTACAAGTCCCAGGGCTCCTATCACTACTGGTATTGTTGTGGTTTTTACAAGTCCAAGGACTCCTATCACTTGTCTTACTGTTGTGGTTTTTACAAGTCCCAGGACTCCTATCACTTCTCGTACTGTTGTGGTTTTTACAAGTCCCAGGACTCCTATCACTACTGGTATTTTTTTTGGTTTTTACAAGTCCCAGGGCTCCTATAACTACTGCTATTGCTCTGGTTTTTACAAGTCCCTAGACTCCTATCACTACTGCTATTGCTCTGGTTTTTACAAGACCCAGGGCTCCTATAACTACTGGTACTGTTGTGGTTTTTTACAATTCCAAGGGCTCCTATCACTACTGGTACTGTTGTGGTTTTTACAAGTCCCAGGACTCCTATCACTGATGGTACTGTTGTGGTTTTTACAAGTCCCAGGGCCTCTATCACTACTGGTATTGTTGTGGTTTTTACAAGTCCCAGGACTCCTATCACTGCTGGTACTGTTGTGGTTTTTACAAGTCCCAGGGCTCCTATCACTACTGGTATTGTTGGGGTTTTTACAAGTCCAAGGACTCCTATCACTTCTCTTAAAGTTGTGGTTTTTACATGTCCCAGGGCTGCTATCACTACTGGTATTGTTGAGGTTTTTACAAGTCCCAGGACTCATATCACTACTGCTATTGCTCTGGTTTTTACAAGTCCCAAGACTCCTATCACTACTGGTACTGTTGTGGTTTTTACAAGACCCAGTGCTCCTATAACTACTGGTACATTTGTGGTTTTTTACAATTCCAAGGGCTCCTATCACTTCTCGTACTGTTGTGGTTTTTACAAGTCCCAGGACTCCTATCACGTCTCGTACTGTTGTGGTTTTACAAGTCCCAGGACTCCTATCACTTCTCGTACTGTTGTGGTTTTTACAAGTGCCAGGGCTCCTATCACTACTGGTATTGTTGCGGTTTTTTAGAAGTTCCAGGGCTGCTATCACTACTATTATTGTTGTGGGTTTTACAAGTCCCAGTTCTGCTATCACTAGTGGTAATTCTGTGGTTTTTACAAGTCCCCAGTCTGCTATCACTACTGGTATTGTTGTGGTTTTTACAAGTCCCAGGGCTCCTATCACTACTGGCATTGTTGTGGTTTTTTAAGACAGTCCCAGGGCTGCTATCACTACTGGTATTGTTGTGGTTTTTACAAGTCCCAGGGCTCCTATCACTACTGGCATTGTTGTGGTTTTTACAAGTCCAAGGGCTCCTATCACTTCTCGTACTGTTGTGGTTTTTACAAGTCCCAGGACTCCTATCACTTCTCGTACTGTTGTGGTTTTACAAGTCCCAGGACTGCTATCACTGCTGGTAATGTTGAGGTTTTTACAAGTCCCAGGACTCCTATCACTACTGCTATTGCTCTGGTTTTTACAAGTCCCAAGACTCCTATCACTACTGGTACTGTTGTGGTTTTTACAAGACCCAGTGCTCCTATAACTACTGGTACTGTTGTGGTTTTTTACAATTCCAAGGGCTCCTATCACTACTGGTACTGTTGTTGCTTTTACAAGTCCCAGGACTCCTATCACTTCTCGTACTGTTGTGGTTTTTACAAGTCCCAGGACTCCTATCACTTCTCGTACTGTTGTGGTTTTTACAAGTCCCAGGGCTCCTATCACTACTGGCATTGTTGTGGTTTTTACAAGTCCCAGGGCTCCTATCACTACTGGTATTGTTGTGGCTTTTACAAGTCCCAGGACTGCTATCACTGCTGGTAATATTGTGGTTTTTACAAGTCCCAGGGCTCATATCACTACTGGTATTGTTGTGGTTTTTTACAATTCCCAGGGCTCCTATCACTACTACTTTGTTGTGGTTTTTACAAGTCCAAGGACTCCTATCACTTCTCGTACTGTTGTGGTTTGTACAAGTCCCAGGGCTCCTCTCACTACTGGTATTTTTGTGGTTTTTACAAGTCCCAGGGTTCCTATCACTACTGGTATTGTTGTGGTTTTTACAAGTCCAAGGGCTCCTATCACTTCTCGTACTGTTGTGGTTTTTACAAGTCCCAGGACTCCTATCACGTCTCGTACTGTTGTGGTTTTTACAAGTGCCAGGGCTCCTATCACTACTGGTATTGTTGCGGTTTTTTAGAAGTTCCAGGGCTGCTATCACTACTATTATTGTTGTGGGTTTTACAAGTCCCAGTTCTGCTGTCACTAGTGGTAATTCTGTGGTTTTTACAAGTCCCAAGTCTGCTATCACTACTGGTATTGTTGTGGTTTTTACAAGTCCCAGGGCTCCTATCACTACTGGCATTGTTGTGGTTTTTTAAGACAGTCCCAGGGCTGCTATCACTACTGGTATTGTTGTGGTTTTTACAAGTCCCAGGGCTCCTATCACTACTGGCATTGTTGTGGTTTTTTACAAGTCCCAGGGCTGCTATCACTAGTGGTATTGTTGTGGTTTTTACAAGTCCAAGGGCTCCTATCACTTCTCGTACTGTTGTGGTTTTGTCAAGTCCCAGGACTCCTATCACTTCTCGTACTGTTGTGGTTTTACAAGTCCCAGGACTGCTATCACTGCTGGTAATGTTGTGGTTTTTACAAGTCCCAGGGCTCATATCACTACTGGTATTGTTGTGGTTTTTCACAATTCCCAGGGCTCCTATCACTGCTAGTATTGTTGTGGTTTTTACAAGTCCAAGGACTCCTATCACTTCTCGTACTGTTGTGGTTTTTACAATTCCCAGGGCTCCTATCACTACTAGTATTGTTGTGGTTTTACAAGTCCCAGGACTCCTATCACTTCTCGTACTGTTGTGGTTTTTACAAGTCCCAGGGCTCCTATCACTACTGGTATTGTTGTGGTTTTTACAAGTCCCAGGACTCCTATCACTGCTGGTACTGTTGTGGTTTTTACAAGTCCCAGGGCTCCTATCACTACTGGTATTGTTGTGGTTTTTACAAGTCCAAGGACTCCTATCACTACTGGTATTTTTTTGGTTTTTACAAGTCCCAAGACTCCTATCACTACTGGTACTGTTGTGGTTTTTACAAGACCCAGGGCTCCTATAACTACTGGTACTTTTGTGGTTTTTTACAATTCCAAGGGCTCCTATCACTACTGGTACTGTTGTGGTTTTTACAAGTCCCAGGACTCCTATCACTTCTCGTACTGTTGTGGTTTTTACAAGTCCCAGGGCTCCTATCACTACTGGTATTGTTGTGGTTTTTACAAGTCCCAGGACTCCTATCACTGCTGGTACTGTTGTGGTTTTTACAAGTCCCAGGGCTCCTATCACTACTGGTATTGTTGGGGTTTTTACAAGTCCAAGGACTCCTATCACTTCTCTTAAAGTTGTGGTTTTTACATGTCCCAGGGCTGCTATCACTACTGGTATTGTTGAGGTTTTTACAAGTCCCAGGACTCATATCACTACTGCTATTGCTCTGGTTTTTACAAGTCCCAAGACTCCTATCACTACTGGTACTGTTGTGGTTTTTACAAGACCCAGTGCTCCTATAACTACTGGTACATTTGTGGTTTTTTACAATTCCAAGGGCTCCTATCACTTCTCGTACTGTTGTGGTTTTTACAAGTCCCAGGACTCCTATCACGTCTCGTACTGTTGTGGTTTTACAAGTCCCAGGACTCCTATCACTTCTCGTACTGTTGTGGTTTTTACAAGTGCCAGGGCTCCTATCACTACTGGTATTGTTGCGGTTTTTTAGAAGTTCCAGGGCTGCTATCACTACTATTATTGTTGTGGGTTTTACAAGTCCCAGTTCTGCTATCACTAGTGGTAATTCTGTGGTTTTTACAAGTCCCAAGTCTGCTATCACTACTGGTATTGTTGTGGTTTTTACAAGTCCCAGGGCTCCTATCACTACTGGCATTGTTGTGGTTTTTTAAGACAGTCCCAGGGCTGCTATCACTACTGGTATTGTTGTGGTTTTTACAAGTCCCAGGGCTCCTATCACTACTGGCATTGTTGTGGTTTTTACAAGTCCAAGGGCTCCTATCACTTCTCGTACTGTTGTGGTTTTTACAAGTCCCAGGACTCCTATCACTTCTCGTACTGTTGTGGTTTTACAAGTCCCAGGACTGCTATCACTGCTGGTAATGTTGAGGTTTTTACAAGTCCCAGGACTCCTATCACTACTGCTATTGCTCTGGTTTTTACAAGTCCCAAGACTCCTATCACTACTGGTACTGTTGTGGTTTTTACAAGACCCAGTGCTCCTATAACTACTGGTACTGTTGTGGTTTTTTACAATTCCAAGGGCTCCTATCACTACTGGTACTGTTGTTGTTTTTACAAGTCCCAGGACTCCTATCACTTCTCGTACTGTTGTGGTTTTTACAAGTCCCAGGACTCCTATCACTTCTCGTACTGTTGTGGTTTTTACAAGTCCCAGGGCTCCTATCACTACTGGCATTGTTGTGGTTTTTACAAGTCCCAGGGCTCCTATCACTACTGGTATTGTTGTGGCTTTTACAAGTCCCAGGACTGCTATCACTGCTGGTAATATTGTGGTTTTTACAAGTCCCAGGGCTCATATCACTACTGGTATTGTTGTGGTTTTTTACAATTCCCAGGGCTCCTATCACTACTACTTTGTTGTGGTTTTTACAAGTCCAAGGACTCCTATCACTTCTCGTACTGTTGTGGTTTGTACAAGTCCCAGGGCTCCTCTCACTACTGGTATTTTTGTGGTTTTTACAAGTCCCAGGGTTCCTATCACTACTGGTATTGTTGTGGTTTTTACAAGTCCAAGGGCTCCTATCACTTCTCGTACTGTTGTGGTTTTTACAAGTCCCAGGACTCCTATCACGTCTCGTACTGTTGTGGTTTTTACAAGTGCCAGGGCTCCTATCACTACTGGTATTGTTGCGGTTTTTTAGAAGTTCCAGGGCTGCTATCACTACTATTAT
This sequence comes from Lampris incognitus, assembly GCF_029633865.1. Taxonomy (NCBI): domain Eukaryota; kingdom Metazoa; phylum Chordata; class Actinopteri; order Lampriformes; family Lampridae; genus Lampris; species Lampris incognitus. The sequence continues at coordinate 67,895,326 of NC_079211.1, read as the reverse complement.
TGTTGTGGGTTTTACAAGTCCCAGTTCTGCTGTCACTAGTGGTAATTCTGTGGTTTTTACAAGTCCCAAGTCTGCTATCACTACTGGTATTGTTGTGGTTTTTACAAGTCCCAGGGCTCCTATCACTACTGGCATTGTTGTGGTTTTTTAAGACAGTCCCAGGGCTGCTATCACTACTGGTATTGTTGTGGTTTTTACAAGTCCCAGGGCTCCTATCACTACTGGCATTGTTGTGGTTTTTTACAAGTCCCAGGGCTGCTATCACTAGTGGTATTGTTGTGGTTTTTACAAGTCCAAGGGCTCCTATCACTTCTCGTACTGTTGTGGTTTTGTCAAGTCCCAGGACTCCTATCACTTCTCGTACTGTTGTGGTTTTACAAGTCCCAGGACTGCTATCACTGCTGGTAATGTTGTGGTTTTTACAAGTCCCAGGGCTCATATCACTACTGGTATTGTTGTGGTTTTTCACAATTCCCAGGGCTCCTATCACTGCTAGTATTGTTGTGGTTTTTACAAGTCCAAGGACTCCTATCACTTCTCGTACTGTTGTGGTTTTTACAATTCCCAGGGCTCCTATCACTACTAGTATTGTTGTGGTTTTACAAGTCCCAGGACTCCTATCACTTCTCGTACTGTTGTGGTTTTTACAAGTCCCAGGGCTCCTATCACTACTGGTATTGTTGTGGTTTTTACAAGTCCCAGGACTCCTATCACTGCTGGTACTGTTGTGGTTTTTACAAGTCCCAGGGCTCCTATCACTACTGGTATTGTTGTGGTTTTTACAAGTCCAAGGACTCCTATCACTACTGGTATTTTTTTGGTTTTTACAAGTCCCAAGACTCCTATCACTACTGGTACTGTTGTGGTTTTTACAAGACCCAGGGCTCCTATAACTACTGGTACTTTTGTGGTTTTTTACAATTCCAAGGGCTCCTATCACTACTGGTACTGTTGTGGTTTTTACAAGTCCCAGGACTCCTATCACTTCTCGTACTGTTGTGGTTTTTACAAGTCCCAGGGCTCCTATCACTACTGGTATTGTTGTGGTTTTTACAAGTCCCAGGGTTCCTATCACTACTGGTATTCTTGTGGTTTTTACAAGTCCAAGGGCTCCTATCACTTCTCGTACTGTTGTGGTTTTTACAAGTCCCAGGACTCCTATCACTTCTCGTACTGTTGTGGTTTTACAAGTCCCAGGACTCCTATCACTTCTCGTACTGTTGTGGTTTTTACAAGTCCCAGGGCTCCTATCACTACTGGTATATTTGAGGTTTTTTACAAGTTCCAGGGCTGCTATCACTACTATTATTGTTGTGGGTTTTACAAGTCCCAGTTCTGCTATCACTAGTGGTATTGCTGTGGTATTTACAAGTCCCAAGTATGCTATCACTACTGGTATTGTTGTGGTTTTTACAAGTCCCAGGGCTCCTATCACTACTGGTATTGTTGTGGTTTTTACAAGTCCAAGGACTCCTATCACTTGTCTTACTGTTGTGGTTTTTACAAGTCCCAGGACTCCTATCACTTCTCGTACTGTTGTGGTTTTTACAAGTCCCAGGACTCCTATCACTACTGGTATTTTTTTTGGTTTTTACAAGTCCCAGGGCTCCTATAACTACTGCTATTGCTCTGGTTTTTACAAGTCCCTAGACTCCTATCACTACTGCTATTGCTCTGGTTTTTACAAGACCCAGGGCTCCTATAACTACTGGTACTGTTGTGGTTTTTTACAATTCCAAGGGCTCCTATCACTACTGGTACTGTTGTGGTTTTTACAAGTCCCAGGACTCCTATCACTTCTTGTACTGTTGTGGTTTTTACAAGTCCCAGGGCTCCTATCACTACTGGTGTTGTTGTGGTTTTTACAAGTCCCAGGGTTCCTATCACTACTGGTATTGTTGTGGTTTTTACAAGTCCAAGGGCTCCTATCACTTCTCGTACTGTTGTGGTTTTTACAAGTCCCAGGGCTCCTATCACTACTGGTATTGTTGCGGTTTTTTAAAAGTTCCAGGGCTGCTATCACTACTATTATTGTTGTGGGTTTTACAAGTCCCAGTTCTGCTACCACTAGTGGTATTGCTGTGGTTTATACTAGTCCCAAGTCTGCTATCACTACTGGTATTGTTGTGGTTTTTACAAGTCCCAGGACTCCTATCACTGATGGTACTGTTGTGGTTTTTACAAGTCCCAGGGCCTCTATCACTACTGGTATTGTTGTGGTTTTTACAAGTCCCAGGACTCCTATCACTGCTGGTACTGTTGTGGTTTTTACAAGTCCCAGGGCTCCTATCACTACTGGTATTGTTGGGGTTTTTACAAGTCCAAGGACTCCTATCACTTCTCTTAAAGTTGTGGTTTTTACAAGTCCCAGGGCTGCTATCACTACTGGTATTGTTGAGGTTTTTACAAGTCCCAGGACTCCTATCACTACTGCTATTGCTCTGGTTTTTACAAGTCCCAAGACTCCTATCACTACTGGTACTGTTGTGGTTTTTACAAGACCCAGTGCTGCTATAACTACTGGTACATTTGTGGTTTTTTACAATTCCAAGGGCTCCTATCACTTCTCGTACTGTTGTGGTTTTTACAAGTCCCAGGACTCCTATCACGTCTCGTACTGTTGTGGTTTTACAAGTCCCAGGACTCCTATCACTTCTCGTACTGTTGTGGTTTTTACAAGTGCCAGGGCTCCTATCACTACTGGTATTGTTGCGGTTTTTTAGAAGTTCCAGGGCTGCTATCACTACTATTATTGTTGTGGGTTTTACAAGTCCCAGTTCTGCTATCACTAGTGGTAATTCTGTGGTTTTTACAAGTCCCAGGACTGCTATCACTGCTGGTAATGTTGTGGTTTTTACAAGTCCCAGGGCTCATATCACTACTGGTATTGTTGTGGTTTTTCACAATTCCCAGGGCTCCTATCACTGCTAGTATTGTTGTGGTTTTTACAAGTCCAAGGACTCCTATCACTTCTCGTACTGTTGTGGTTTTTACAATTCCCAGGGCTCCTATCACTACTAGTATTGTTGTGGTTTTACAAGTCCCAGGACTCCTATCTCTTCTCGTACTGTTGTGGTTTTTACAAGTCCCAGGGCTCCTATCACTACTGGTATTGTTGTGGTTTTTACAAGTCCCAGGACTCCTATCACTGCTGGTACTGTTGTGGTTTTTACAAGTCCCAGGGCTCCTATCACTACTGGTATTGTTGTGGTTTTTACAAGTCCAAGGACTCCTATCACTACTGGTATTTTTTTGGTTTTTACAAGTCCCAAGACTCCTATCACTACTGGTACTGTTGTGGTTTTTACAAGACCCAGGGCTCCTATAACTACTGGTACTTTTGTGGTTTTTTACAATTCCAAGGGCTCCTATCACTACTGGTACTGTTGTGGTTTTTACAAGTCCCAGGACTCCTATCACTTCTCGTACTGTTGTGGTTTTTACAAGTCCCAGGGCTCCTATCACTACTGGTATTGTTGTGGTTTTTACAAGTCCCAGGGTTCCTATCACTACTGGTATTCTTGTGGTTTTTACAAGTCCAAGGGCTCCTATCACTTCTCGTACTGTTGTGGTTTTTACAAGTCCCAGGACTCCTATCACTTCTCGTACTGTTGTGGTTTTACAAGTCCCAGGACTCCTATCACTTCTCGTACTGTTGTGGTTTTTACAAGTCCCAGGGCTCCTATCACTACTGGTATTGTTGAGGTTTTTTACAAGTTCCAGGGCTGCTATCACTACTATTATTGTTGTGGGTTTTACAAGTCCCAGTTCTGCTCTCACTAGTGGTATTGCTGTGGTATTTACAAGTCCCAAGTATGCTATCACTACTGGTATTGTTGTGGTTTTTACAAGTCCCAGGGCTCCTATCACTACTGGTATTGTTGTGGTTTTTACAAGTCCAAGGACTCCTATCACTTGTCTTACTGTTGTGGTTTTTACAAGTCCCAGGACTCCTATCACTTCTCGTACTGTTGTGGTTTTTACAAGTCCCAGGACTCCTATCACTACTGGTATTTTTTTTGGTTTTTACAAGTCCCAGGGCTCCTATAACTACTGCTATTGCTCTGGTTTTTACAAGTCCCTAGACTCCTATCACTACTGCTATTGCTCTGGTTTTTACAAGACCCAGGGCTCCTATAACTACTGGTACTGTTGTGGTTTTTTACAATTCCAAGGGCTCCTATCACTACTGGTACTGTTGTGGTTTTTACAAGTCCCAGGACTCCTATCACTTCTCGTACTGTTGTGGTTTTTACAAGTCCCAGGGCTCCTATCACTACTGGTGTTGTTGTGGTTTTTACAAGTCCCAGGGTTCCTATCACTACTGGTATTGTTGTGGTTTTTACAAGTCCAAGGGCTCCTATCACTTCTCGTACTGTTGTGGTTTTTACAAGTCCCAGGGCTCCTATCACTACTGGTATTGTTGCGGTTTTTTAAAAGTTCCAGGGCTGCTATCACTACTATTATTGTTGTGGGTTTTACAAGTCCCAGTTCTGTTACCACTAGTGGTATTGCTGTGGTTTATACTAGTCCCAAGTCTGCTATCACTACTGGTATTGTTGTGGTTTTTACAAGTCCCAGGACTCCTATCACTGATGGTACTGTTGTGGTTTTTACAAGTCCCAGGGCCTCTATCACTACTGGTATTGTTGTGGTTTTTACAAGTCCCAGGACTCCTATCACTGCTGGTACTGTTGTGGTTTTTACAAGTCCCAGGGCTCCTATCACTACTGGTATTGTTGGGGTTTTTACAAGTCCAAGGACTCCTATCACTTCTCTTAAAGTTGTGGTTTTTACAAGTCCCAGGGCTGCTATCACTACTGGTATTGTTGAGGTTTTTACAAGTCCCAGGACTCCTATCACTACTGCTATTGCTCTGGTTTTTACAAGTCCCAAGACTCCTATCACTACTGGTACTGTTGTGGTTTTTACAAGACCCAGTGCTCCTATAACTACTGGTACATTTGTGGTTTTTTACAATTCCAAGGGCTCCTATCACTTCTCGTACTGTTGTGGTTTTTACAAGTCCCAGGACTCCTATCACGTCTCGTACTGTTGTGGTTTTTACAAGTGCCAGGGCTCCTATCACTACTGGTATTGTTGCGGTTTTTTAGAAGTTCCAGGGCTGCTATCACTACTATTATTGTTGTGGGTTTTACAAGTCCCAGTTCTGCTATCACTAGTGGTAATTCTGTGGTTTTTACAAGTCCCAAGTCTGCTATCACTACTGGTATTGTTGTGGTTTTTACAAGTCCCAGGGCTCCTATCACTACTGGCATTGTTGTGGTTTTTACAAGACCCAGTGCTCCTATAACTACTGGTACTGTTTTGGTTTTTTACAATTCCAAGGGCTCCTATCACTTCTCGTACTGTTGTGGTTTTTCACAATTCCCAGGGCTCCTATCACTGCTAGTATTGTTGTGGTTTTTACAAGTCCAAGGACTCCTATCACTTCTCGTACTGTTGTGGTTTTTACAATTCCCAGGGCTCCTATCACTACTAGCATTGTTGTGGTTTTACAAGTTCCAGGGCTCCTATCACTTCTCGTACTGTTGTGGTTTTTACAAGTCCCAGGGCTCCTATCACTACTGGTATTGTTGTGGTTTTTACAAGTCCCAGGGCTCCTATCACTACTGGTATTGTTGTGGTTTTTACAAGTCCCAGGACTCCTATCACTGCTGGTACTGTTGTGGTTTTTACAAGTCCCAGGGCTCCTATCACTACTGGTATTGTTGTGGTTTTTACAAGTCCAAGGACTCCTATCACTACTGGTATTTTTTTGGTTTTTACAAGTCCCAAGACTCCTATCACTACTGGTACTGTTGTGGTTTTTACAAGACCCAGGGCTCCTATAACTACTGGTACTTTTGTGGTTTTTTACAATTCCAAGGGCTCCTATCACTACTGGTACTGTTGTGGTTTTTACAAGTCCCAGGACTCCTATCACTTCTCGTACTGTTGTGGTTTTTACAAGTCCCAGGGCTCCTATCTCTACTGGTATTGTTGTGGTTTTTACAAGTCCCAGGGTTCCTATCACTACTGGTATTCTTGTGGTTTTTACAAGTCCAAGGGCTCCTATCACTTCTCGTACTGTTGTGGTTTTTACAAGTCCCAGGACTCCTATCACTTCTCGTACTGTTGTGGTTTTACAAGTCCCAGGACTCCTATCACTACTGGTATTGTTGAGGTTTTTTACAAGTTCCAGGGCTGCTATCACTACTATTATTGTTGTGGGTTTTACAAGTCCCAGTTCTGCTATCACTAGTGGTATTGCTGTGGTATTTACAAGTCCCAAGTATGCTATCACTACTGGTATTGTTGTGGTTTTTACAAGTCCCAGGGCTCCTATCACTACTGGTATTGTTGTGGTTTTTACAAGTCCAAGGACTCCTATCACTTGTCTTACTGTTGTGGTTTTTACAAGTCCCAGGACTCCTATCACTTCTCGTACTGTTGTGGTTTTTACAAGTCCCAGGACTCCTATCACTACTGGTATTTTTTTTGGTTTTTACAAGTCCCAGGGCTCCTATAACTACTGCTATTGCTCTGGTTTTTACAAGTCCCTGGACTCCTATCACTACTGCTATTGCTCTGGTTTTTACAAGACCCAGGGCTCCTATAACTACTGGTACTGTTGTGGTTTTTTACAATTCCAAGGGCTCCTATCACTACTGGTACTGTTGTGGTTTTTACAAGTCCCAGGACTCCTATCACTGATGGTACTGTTGTGGTTTTTACAAGTCCCAGGGCCTCTATCACTACTGGTATTGTTGTGGTTTTTACAAGTCCCAGGACTCCTATCACTGCTGGTACTGTTGTGGTTTTTACAAGTCCCAGGGCTCCTATCACTACTGGTATTGTTGGGGTTTTTACAAGTCCAAGGACTCCTATCACTTCTCTTAAAGTTGTGGTTTTTACATGTCCCAGGGCTGCTATCACTACTGGTATTGTTGAGGTTTTTACAAGTCCCAGGACTCCTATCACTACTGCTATTGCTCTGGTTTTTACAAGTCCCAAGACTCCTATCACTACTGGTACTGTTGTGGTTTTTACAAGACCCAGTGCTCCTATAACTACTGGTACTGTTGTGGTTTTTTACAATTCCAAGGGCTCCTATCACTTCTCGTACTGTTGTGGTTTTTACAAGTCCCAGGACTCCTATCACGTCTCGTACTGTTGTGGTTTTACAAGTCCCAGGACTCCTATCACTTCTCGTACTGTTGTGGTTTTTACAAGTGCCAGGGCTCCTATCACTACTGGTATTGTTGCGGTTTTTTAGAAGTTCCAGGGCTGCTATCACTACTATTATTGTTGTGGGTTTTACAAGTCCCAGTTCTGCTATCACTAGTGGTAATTCTGTGGTTTTTACAAGTCCCAAGTCTGCTATCACTACTGGTATTGTTGTGGTTTTTACAAGTCCCAGGGCTCCTATCACTACTGGCATTGTTGTGGTTTTTTAAGACAGTCCCAGGGCTGCTATCACTACTGGTATTGTTGTGGTTTTTACAAGTCCCAGGGCTCCTATCACTACTGGCATTGTTGTGGTTTTTACAAGTCCAAGGGCTCCTATCACTTCTCGTACTGTTGTGGTTTTTACAAGTCCCAGGACTCCTATCACTTCTCGTACTGTTGTGGTTTTACAAGTCCCAGGACTGCTATCACTGCTGGTAATGTTGAGGTTTTTACAAGTCCCAGGACTCCTATCACTACTGCTATTGCTCTGGTTTTTACAAGTCCCAAGACTCCTATCACTACTGGTACTGTTGTGGTTTTTACAAGACCCAGTGCTCCTATAACTACTGGTACTGTTGTGGTTTTTTACAATTCCAAGGGCTCCTATCACTACTGGTACTGTTGTTGTTTTTACAAGTCCCAGGACTCCTATCACTTCTCGTACTGTTGTGGTTTTTACAAGTCCCAGGACTCCTATCACTTCTCGTACTGTTGTGGTTTTTACAAGTCCCAGGGCTCCTATCACTACTGGCATTGTTGTGGTTTTTACAAGTCCCAGGGCTCCTATCACTACTGGTATTGTTGTGGCTTTTACAAGTCCCAGGACTGCTATCACTGCTGGTAATATTGTGGTTTTTACAAGTCCCAGGGCTCATATCACTACTGGTATTGTTGTGGTTTTTTACAATTCCCAGGGCTCCTATCACTACTAGTATTGTTGTGGTTTTTACAAGTCCAAGGACTCCTATCACTTCTCGTACTGTTGTGGTTTGTACAAGTCCCAGGGCTCCTCTCACTACTGGTATTTTTGTGGTTTTTACAAGTCCCAGGGTTCCTATCACTACTGGTATTGTTGTGGTTTTTACAAGTCCAAGGGCTCCTATCACTTCTCGTACTGTTGTGGTTTTTACAAGTCCCAGGACTCCTATCACGTCTCGTACTGTTGTGGTTTTTACAAGTGCCAGGGCTCCTATCACTACTGGTATTGTTGCGGTTTTTTAGAAGTTCCAGGGCTGCTATCACTACTATTATTGTTGTGGGTTTTACAAGTCCCAGTTCTGCTGTCACTAGTGGTAATTCTGTGGTTTTTACAAGTCCCAGGGCTCCTATCACTACTGGCATTGTTGTGGTTTTTTAAGACAGTCCCAGGGCTGCTATCACTACTGGTATTGTTGTGGTTTTTACAAGTCCCAGGGCTCCTATCACTACTGGCATTGTTGTGGTTTTTTACAAGTCCCAGGGCTGCTATCACTAGTGGTATTGTTGTGGTTTTTACAAGTCCAAGGGCTCCTATCACTTCTCGTACTGTTGTGGTTTTGTCAAGTCCCAGGACTCCTATCACTTCTCGTACTGTTGTGGTTTTACAAGTCCCAGGACTGCTATCACTGCTGGTAATGTTGTGGTTTTTACAAGTCCCAGGGCTCATATCACTACTGGTATTGTTGTGGTTTTTCACAATTCCCAGGGCTCCTATCACTGCTAGTATTGTTGTGGTTTTTACAAGTCCAAGGACTCCTATCACTTCTCGTACTGTTGTGGTTTTTACAATTCCCAGGGCTCCTATCACTACTAGTATTGTTGTGGTTTTACAAGTCCCAGGACTCCTATCACTTCTCGTACTGTTGTGGTTTTTACAAGTCCCAGGGCTCCTATCACTACTGGTATTGTTGTGGTTTTTACAAGTCCCAGGACTCCTATCACTGCTGGTACTGTTGTGGTTTTTACAAGTCCCAGGGCTCCTATCACTACTGGTATTGTTGTGGTTTTTACAAGTCCAAGGACTCCTATCACTACTGGTATTTTTTTGGTTTTTACAAGTCCCAAGACTCCTATCACTACTGGTACTGTTGTGGTTTTTACAAGACCCAGGGCTCCTATAACTACTGGTACTTTTGTGGTTTTTTACAATTCCAAGGGCTCCTATCACTACTGGTACTGTTGTGGTTTTTACAAGTCCCAGGACTCCTATCACTTCTCGTACTGTTGTGGTTTTTACAAGTCCCAGGGCTCCTATCACTACTGGTATTGTTGTGGTTTTTACAAGTCCCAGGGTTCCTATCACTACTGGTATTCTTGTGGTTTTTACAAGTCCAAGGGCTCCTATCACTTCTCGTACTGTTGTGGTTTTTACAAGTCCCAGGACTCCTATCACTTCTCGTACTGTTGTGGTTTTACAAGTCCCAGGACTCCTATCACTTCTCGTACTGTTGTGGTTTTTACAAGTCCCAGGGCTCCTATCACTACTGGTATTGTTGAGGTTTTTTACAAGTTCCAGGGCTGCTATCACTACTATTATTGTTGTGGGTTTTACAAGTCCCAGTTCTGCTATCACTAGTGGTATTGCTGTGGTATTTACAAGTCCCAAGTATGCTATCACTACTGGTATTGTTGTGGTTTTTACAAGTCCCAGGGCTCTTATCACTACTGGTATTGTTGTGGTTTTTACAAGTCCAAGGACTCCTATCACTTGTCTTACTGTTGTGGTTTTTACAAGTCCCAGGACTCCTATCACTTCTCGTACTGTTGTGGTTTTTACAAGTCCCAGGACTCCTATCACTACTGGTATTTTTTTTGGTTTTTACAAGTCCCAGGGCTCCTATAACTACTGCTATTGCTCTGGTTTTTACAAGTCCCTAGACTCCTATCACTACTGCTATTGCTCTGGTTTTTACAAGACCCAGGGCTCCTATAACTACTGGTACTGTTGTGGTTTTTTACAATTCCAAGGGCTCCTATCACTACTGGTACTGTTGTTGTTTTTACAAGTCCCAGGACTCCTATCACTTCTCGTACTGTTGTGGTTTTTACAAGTCCCAGGACTCCTATCACTTCTCGTACTGTTGTGGTTTTTACAAGTCCCAGGGCTCCTATCACTACTGGCATTGTTGTGGTTTTTACAAGTCCCAGGGCTCCTATCACTACTGGTATTGTTGTGGCTTTTACAAGTCCCAGGACTGCTATCACTGCTGGTAATATTGTGGTTTTTACAAGTCCCAGGGCTCATATCACTACTGGTATTGTTGTGGTTTTTTACAATTCCCAGGGCTCCTATCACTACTAGTATGATTGTGGTTTTTACAAGTCCAAGGACTCCTATCACTTCTCGTACTGTTGTGGTTTGTACAAGTCCCAGGGCTCCTCTCACTACTGGTATTTTTGTGGTTTTTACAAGTCCCAGGGTTCCTATCACTACTGGTATTGTTGTGGTTTTTACAAGTCCAAGGGCTCCTATCACTTCTCGTACTGTTGTGGTTTTTACAAGTGCCAGGGCTCCTATCACTACTGGTATTGTTGCGGTTTTTTAGAAGTTCCAGGGCTGCTATCACTACTATTATTGTTGTGGGTTTTACAAGTCCCAGTTCTGCTGTCACTAGTGGTAATTCTGTGGTTTTTACAAGTCCCAAGTCTGCTATCACTACTGGTATTGTTGTGGTTTTTACAAGTCCCAGGGCTCCTATCACTACTGGCATTGTTGTGGTTTTTTAAGACAGTCCCAGGGCTGCTATCACTACTGGTATTGTTGTGGTTTTTACAAGTCCCAGGGCTCCTATCACTACTGGCATTGTTGTGGTTTTTTACAAGTCCCAGGGCTGCTATCACTAGTGGTATTGTTGTGGTTTTTACAAGTCCAAGGGCTCCTATCACTTCTCGTACTGTTGTGGTTTTTTCAAGTCCCAGGACTCCTATCACTTCTCGTACTGTTGTGGTTTTACAAGTCCCAGGACTGCTATCACTGCTGGTAATGTTGTGGTTTTTACAAGTCCCAGGGCTCATATCACTACTGGTATTGTTGTGGTTTTTCACAATTCCCAGGGCTCCTATCACTGCTAGTATTGTTGTGGTTTTTACAAGTCCAAGGACTCCTATCACTTCTCGTACTGTTGTGGTTTTTACAATTCCCAGGGCTCCTATCACTACTAGTATTGTTGTGGTTTTACAAGTCCCAGGACTCCTATCACTTCTCTTACTGTTGTGGTTTTTACAAGTCCCAGGGCTCCTATCACTACTGGTATTGTTGTGGTTTTTACAAGTCCCAGGGCTCCTATCACTACTGGTATTGTTGTGGTTTTTACAAGTCCCAGGACTCCTATCATTGCTGGTACTGTTGTGGTTTTTACAAGTCCCAGGGCTCCTATCACTACTGGTATTGTTGTGGTTTTTACAAGTCCAAGGACTCCTATCACTACTGGTACTGTTGTGGTTTTTACAAGACCCAGGGCTCCTATAACTACTGGTACTTTTGTGGTTTTTTACAATTCCAAGGGCTCCTATCACTACTGGTACTGTTGTGGTTTTTACAAGTCCCAGGACTCCTATCACTTCTCGTACTGTTGTGGTTTTTACAAGTCCCAGGGCTCCTATCACTACTGGTATTGTTGTGGTTTTTACAAGTCCCAGGGTTCCTATCACTACTGGTATTCTTGTGGTTTTTACAAGTCCAAGGGCTCCTATCACTTCTCGTACTGTTGTGGTTTTTACAAGTCCCAGGACTCCTATCACTTCTCGTACTGTTGTGGTTTTACAAGTCCCAGGACTCCTATCACTTCTCGTACTGTTGTGGTTTTTACAAGTCCCAGGGCTCCTATCACTACTGGTATTGTTGAGGTTTTTTACAAGTTCCAGGGCTGCTATCACTACTATTATTGTTGTGGGTTTTACAAGTCCCAGTTCTGCTATCACTAGTGGTATTGCTGTGGTATTTGCAAGTCCCAAGTATGCTATCACTACTGGTATTGTTGTGGTTTTTACAAGTCCCAGGGCTCCTATCACTACTGGTATTGTTGTGGTTTTTACAAGTCCAAGGACTCCTATCACTTCTCTTACTGTTGTGGTTTTTACAAGTCCCAGGACTCCTATCACTTCTCGTACTGTTGTGGTTTTTACAAGTCCCAGGACTCCTATCACTACTGGTATTTTTTTTGGTTTTTACAAGTCCCAGGGCTCCTATAACTACTGCTATTGCTCTGGTTTTTACAAGTCCCAAGACTCCTATCACTACTGCTATTGCTCTGGTTTTTACAAGACCCAGGGCTCCTATAACTACTCGTACTGTTGTGGTTTTTTACAATTCCAAGGGCTCCTATCACTACTGGTACTGTTGTGGTTTTTACAAGTCCCAGGACTCCTATCACGTCTCGTACTGTTGTGGTTTTTACAATTCCCAGGGCTCCTATCACTACTAGTATTGTTGTGATTTTTACAAGTCCAAGGACTCCTATCACTTCTCGTACTGTTGTGGTTTGTACAAGTCCCAGGGCTCCTCTCAATACTGGTATTTTTGTGGTTTTTACAAGTCCCAGGGTTCCTATCACTACTGGTATTGTTGTGGTTTTTACAAGTCCAAGGGCTCCTATCACTTCTCGTACTGTTGTGGTTTTTACAAGTCCCAGGACTCCTATCACGTCTCGTACTGTTGTGGTTTTTACAAGTGCCAGGGCTCCTATCACTACTGGTATTGTTGCGGTTTTTTAGAAGTTCCAGGGCTGCTATCACTACTATTATTGTTGTGGGTTTTACAAGTCCCAGTTCTGCTGTCACTAGTGGTAATTCTGTGGTTTTTACAAGTCCCAAGTCTGCTATCACTACTGGTATTGTTGTGGTTTTTACAAGTCCCAGGGCTCCTATCACTACTGGCATTGTTGTGGTTTTTTAAGACAGTCCCAGGGCTGCTATCACTACTGGTATTGTTGTGGTTTTTACAAGTCCCAGGGCTCCTATCACTACTGGCATTGTTGTGGTTTTTTACAAGTCCCAGGGCTGCTATCACTAGTGGTATTGTTGTGGTTTTTACAAGTCCAAGGGCTCCTATCACTTCTCGTACTGTTGTGGTTTTTTCAAGTCCCAGGACTCCTATCACTTCTCGTACTGTTGTGGTTTTACAAGTCCCAGGACTGCTATCACTGCTGGTAATGTTGTGGTTTTTACAAGTCCCAGGGCTCATATCACTACTGGTATTGTTGTGGTTTTTCACAATTCCCAGGGCTCCTATCACTGCTAGTATTGTTGTGGTTTTTACAAGTCCAAGGACTCCTATCACTTCTCGTACTGTTGTGGTTTTTACAATTCCCAGGGCTCCTATCACTACTAGTATTGTTGTGGTTTTACAAGTCCCAGGACTCCTATCACTTCTCGTACTGTTGTGGTTTTTACAAGTCCCAGGGCTCCTATCACTACTGGTATTGTTGTGGTTTTTACAAGTCCCAGGGCTCCTATCACTACTGGTATTGTTTTGGTTTTTACAAGTCCCAGGACTCCTATCATTGCTGGTACTGTTGTGGTTTTTACAAGTCCCAGGGCTCCTATCACTACTGGTATTGTTGTGGTTTTTACAAGTCCAAGGACTCCTATCACTACTGGTACTGTTGTGGTTTTTACAAGACCCAGGGCTCCTATAACTACTGGTACTTTTGTGGTTTTTTACAATTCCAAGGGCTCCTATCACTACTGGTACTGTTGTGGTTTTTACAAGTCCCAGGACTCCTATCACTTCTCGTACTGTTGTGGTTTTTACAAGTCCCAGGGCTCCTATCACTACTGGTATTGTTGTGGTTTTTACAAGTCCCAGGGTTCCTATCACTACTGGTATTCTTGTGGTTTTTACAAGTCCAAGGGCTCCTATCACTTCTCGTACTGTTGTGGTTTTTACAAGTCCCAGGACTCCTATCACTTCTCGTACTGTTGTGGTTTTACAAGTCCCAGGACTCCTATCACTTCTCGTACTGTTGTGGTTTTTACAAGTCCCAGGGCTCCTATCACTACTGGTATTGTTGAGGTTTTTTACAAGTTCCAGGGCTGCTATCACTACTATTATTGTTGTGGGTTTTACAAGTCCCAGTTCTGCTATCACTAGTGGTATTGCTGTGGTATTTGCAAGTCCCAAGTATGCTATCACTACTGGTATTGTTGTGGTTTTTACAAGTCCCAGGGCTCCTATCACTACTGGTATTGTTGTGGTTTTTACAAGTCCAAGGACTCCTATCACTTCTCTTACTGTTGTGGTTTTTACAAGTCCCAGGACTCCTATCACTTCTCGTACTGTTGTGGTTTTTACAAGTCCCAGGACTCCTATCACTACTGGTATTTTTTTTGGTTTTTACAAGTCCCAGGGCTCCTATAACTACTGCTATTGCTCTGGTTTTTACAAGTCCCAAGACTCCTATCACTACTGCTATTGCTCTGGTTTTTACAAGACCCAGGGCTCCTATAACTACTCGTACTGTTGTGGTTTTTTACAATTCCAAGGGCTCCTATCACTACTGGTACTGTTGTGGTTTTTACAAGTCCCAGGACTCCTATCACTTCTCGTACTGTTGTGGTTTTTACAAGTCCCAGGGCTCCTATCACCACTGGTATTGTTGTGGTTTTTACAAGTCCCAGGGTTCCTATCACTACTGGTATTGTTGTGGTTTTTACAAGTCCAAGGGCTCCTATCACTTCTCGTACTGTTGTGGTTTTTACAAGTTCCAGGGCTCCTATCACTACTGGTATTGTTGCGGTTTTTTACAAGTTCCAGGGCTGCTATCACTACTATTATTGTTGTGGGTTTTACAAGTCCCAGTTCTGCTACCACTAGTGGTATTGCTGTGGTTTTTACTAGTCCCAAGTCTGCTATCACTACTGGTATTGTTGTGGTTTTTACAAGTCCCAGGACTCCTATCACTGATGGTACTGTTGTGGTTTTTACAAGTCCCAGGGCCTCTATCACTACTGGTATTGTTGTGGTTTTTACAAGTCCCAGGACTCCTATCACTGCTGGTACTGTTGTGGTTTTTACAAGTCCCAGGGCTCATATCACTACTGGTATTGTTGTGGTTTTTCACAATTCCCAGGGCTCCTATCACTGCTAGTATTGTTGTGGTTTTTACAAGTCCAAGGACTCCTATCACTTCTCGTACTGTTGTGGTTTTTACAATTCCCAGGGCTCCTATCACTACTAGTATTGTTGTGGTTTTACAAGTCCCAGGACTCCTATCATTTCTCGTACTGTTGTTGTTTTTACAAGTCCCAGGGCTCCTATCACTACTGGTATTGTTGTGGTTTTTACAAGTCCCAGGGCTCCTATCACTACTGGTATTGTTGTGGTTTTTACAAGTCCCAGGACTCCTATCATTGCTGGTACTGTTGTGGTTTTTACAAGTCCCAGGGCTCCTATCACTACTGGTATTGTTGTGGTTTTTACAAGTCCAAGGACTCCTATCACTACTGGTACTGTTGTGGTTTTTACAAGACCCAGGGCTCCTATAACTACTGGTACTTTTGTGGTTTTTTACAATTCCAAGGGCTCCTATCACTACTGGTACTGTTGTGGTTTTTACAAGTCCCAGGACTCCTATCACTTCTCGTACTGTTGTGGTTTTTACAAGTCCCAGGGCTCCTATCACTACTGGTATTGTTGTGGTTTTTACAAGTCCCAGGGTTCCTATCACTACTGGTATTCTTGTGGTTTTTACAAGTCCAAGGGCTCCTATCACTTCTCGTACTGTTGTGGTTTTTACAAGTCCCAGGACTCCTATCACTTCTCATACTGTTGTGGTTTTACAAGTCCCAGGACTCCTATCACTTCTCGTACTGTTGTGGTTTTTACAAGTCCCAGGGCTCCTATCACTACTGGTATTGTTGAGGTTTTTTACAAGTTCCAGGGCTGCTATCACTACTATTATTGTTGTGGGTTTTACAAGTCCCAGTTCTGCTATCACTAGTGGTATTGCTGTGGTATTTGCAAGTCCCAAGTATGCTATCACTACTGGTATTGTTGTGGTTTTTACAAGTCCCAGGGCTCCTATCACTACTGGTATTGTTGTGGTTTTTACAAGTCCAAGGACTCCTATCACTTCTCTTACTGTTGTGGTTTTTACAAGTCCCAGGACTCCTATCACTTCTCGTACTGTTGTGGTTTTTACAAGTCCCAGGACTCCTATCACTACTGGTATTTTTTTTGGTTTTTACAAGTCCCAGGGCTCCTATAACTACTGCTATTGCTCTGGTTTTTACAAGTCCCAAGACTCCTATCACTACTGCTATTGCTCTGGTTTTTACAAGACCCAGGGCTCCTATAACTACTCGTACTGTTGTGGTTTTTTACAATTCCAAGGGCTCCTATCACTACTGGTACTGTTGTGGTTTTTACAAGTCCCAGGACTCCTATCACTTCTCGTACTGTTGTGGTTTTTACAAGTCCCAGGGCTCCTATCACTACTGGTATTGTTGTGGTTTTTACAAGTCCCAGGGTTCCTATCACTACTGGTATTGTTGTGGTTTTTACAAGTCCAAGGGCTCCTATCACTTCTCGTACTGTTGTGGTTTTTACAAGTCCCAGGGCTCCTATCACTACTGGTATTGTTGCGGTTTTTTACAAGTTCCAGGGCTGCTATCACTACTATTATTGTTGTGGGTTTTACAAGTCCCAGTTCTGCTACCACTAGTGGTATTGCTGTGGTTTTTACTAGTCCCAGGGCTGCTATCACTACTGGTATTGTTGTGGTTTTTACAAGTCCCAGGACTCCTATCACTGATGGTACTGTTGTGGTTTTTACAAGTCCCAGGGCCTCTATCACTACTGGTATTGTTGTGGTTTTTACAAGTCCCAGGACTCCTATCACTGCTGGTACTGTTGTGGTTTTTACAAGTCCCAGGGCTCCTATCACTACTGGTATTGTTGGGGTTTTTACAAGTCCAAGGACTCCTATCACTTCTCTTACTGTTGTGGTTTTTACAAGTCCCAGGGCTGCTATCACTACTGGTATTGTTGAGGTTTTTACAAGTCCCAGAACTCCTATCACTACTGCTATTGCTCTGGTTTTTACAAGTCCCAAGACTCCTATCACTACTGGTACTGTTGTGGTTTTTACAAGACCCAGTGCTCCTGTAACTACTGGTACTGTTGTGGTTTTTTACAATTCCAAGGGCTCCTATCACTTCTCGTACTGTTGTGGTTTTTACAAGTCGCAGTACTCCTATCACGTCTCGTACTGTTGTGGTTTTACAAGTCCCAGGACTCCTATCACTTCTCGTACTGTTGTGGTTTTTACAAGTGCCAGGGCTCCTATCACTACTGGTAATGTTGCGGTTTTTTAGAAGTTCCAGGGCTGCTATCACTACTATTATTGTTGTGGGTTTTACAAGTCCCAGTTCTGCTATCACTAGTGGTAATTCTGTGGTTTTTACAAGTCCCAAGTCTGCTATCACTACTGGTATTGTTGTGGTTTTAACAAGTCCCAGGGCTCCTATCACTACTGGCATTGTTGTGGTTTTTTAAGACAGTCCCAGGGCTGCTATCACTACTGGTATTGTTGTGGTTTTTACAAGTCCCAGGGCTCCTATCACTACTGGCATTGTTGTGGGTTTTTACAAGTCCCAGGGCTGCTATCACTAGTGGTATTGTTGTGGTTTTTACAAGTCCAAGGGCTCCTATCACTTCTCGTACTGTTGTGGTTTTTACAAGACCCAGTGCTCCTATAACTACTGGTACTGTTGTGGTTTTTTACAATTCCAAGGGCTCCTATCACTACTGGTACTGTTGTTGTTTTTACAAGTCCCAGGACTCCTATCACTTCTCGTACTGTTGTGGTTTTTACAAGTCCCAGGACTCCTATCACTTCTCGTACTGTTGTGGTTTTTACAAGTCCCAGGGCTCCTATCACTACTGGCATTGTTGTGGTTTTTTACAAGTCCCAGGGCTCCTATCACTACTGGTATTGTTGTGGCTTTTACAAGTCCCAGGACTGCTATCACTGCTGGTAATATTGTGGTTTTTACAAGTCCCAGGGCTCATATCACTACTGGTATTGTTGTGGTTTTTTACAATTCCCAGGGCTCCTATCACTACTAGTATTGTTGTGGTTTTTACAAGTCCAAGGACTCCTATCACTTCTCGTACTGTTGTGGTTTGTACAAGTCCCAGGGCTCCTCTCACTACTGGTATTTTTGTGGTTTTTACAAGTCCCAGGGTTCCTATCACTACTGGTATTGTTGTGGTTTTTACAAGTCCAAGGGCTCCTATCACTTCTCGTACTGTTGTGGTTTTTACAAGTCCCAGGACTGCTATCACGTCTCGTACTGTTGTGGTTTTTACAAGTGCCAGGGCTCCTATCACTACTGGTATTGTTGCGGTTTTTTAGAAGTTCCAGGGCTGCTATCACTACTATTATTGTTGTGGGTTTTACAAGTCCCAGTTCTGCTATCACTAGTGGTAATTCTGTGGTTTTTACAAGTCCCAAGTCTGCTATCACTACTGGTATTGTTGTGGTTTTTACAAGTCCCAGGGCTCCTATCACTACTGGCATTGTTGTGGTTTTTTAAGACAGTCCCAGGGCTGCTATCACTACTGGTATTGTTGTGGTTTTTACAAGTCCCAGGGCTCCTATCACTACTGGCATTGTTGTGGTTTTTTACAAGTCCCAGGGCTGCTATCACTAGTGGTATTGTTGTGGTTTTTACAAGTCCAAGGGCTCCTATCACTTCTCGTACTGTTGTGGTTTTTTCAAGTCCCAGGACTCCTATCACTTCTCGTACTGTTGTGGTTTTACAAGTCCCAGGACTGCTATCACTGCTGGTAATGTTGTGGTTTTTACAAGTCCCAGGGCTCATATCACTACTGGTATTGTTGTGGTTTTTCACAATTCCCAGGGCTCCTATCACTGCTAGTATTGGTGTGGTTTTTCCAAGTCCAAGGACTCCTATCACTTCTCGTACTGTTGTGGTTTTTACAATTCCCAGGGCTCCTATCACTACTAGTATTGTTGTGGTTTTACAAGTCCCAGGACTCCTATCACTTCTCGTACTGTTGTGGTTTTTACAAGTCCCAGGGCTCCTATCACTACTGGTATTGTTGTGGTTTTTACAAGTCCCAGGGCTCCTATCACTACTGGTATTGTTGTGGTTTTTACAAGTCTAAGGACTCCTATCACTACTGGTATTTTTTTGGTTTTTACAAGTCCCAAGACTCCTATCACTACTGGTACTGTTGTGGTTTTTACAAGACCCAGGGCTCCTATAACTACTGGTACTTTTGTGGTTTTTTACAATTCCAAGGGCTCCTATCACTACTGGTACTGTTGTGGTTTTTACAAGTCCCAGGACTCCTATCACTTCTCGTACTGTTGTGGTTTTTACAAGTCCCAGGGCTCCTATCACTACTGGTATTGTTGTGGTTTTTACAAGTCCCAGGGTTCCTATCACTACTGGTATTCTTGTGGTTTTTACAAGTCCAAGGGCTCCTATCACTTCTCGTACTGTTGTGGTTTTTACAAGTCCCAGGACTCCTATCACTTCTCGTACTGTTGTGGTTTTACAAGTCCCAGGACTCCTATCACTTCTCGTACTGTTGTGGTTTTTACAAGTCCCAAGACTCCTATCACTACTGGTACTGTTGTGGTTTTTACAAGACCCAGTGCTCCTATAACTACTGGTACTATTGTGGTTTTTTACAATTCCAAGGGCTCCTATCACTTCTCGTACTGTTGTGGTTTTTACAAGTCCCAGGACTCCTATCACGTCTCGTACTGTTGTGGTTTTACAAGTCCCAGGACTCCTATCACTTCTCGTACTGTTGTGGTTTTTACAAGTGCCAGGGCTCCTATCACTACTGGTATTGTTGCGGTTTTTTAGAAGTTCCAGGGCTGCTATCACTACTATTATTGTTGTGGGTTTTACAAGTCCCAGTTCTGCTATCACTAGTGGTAATTCTGTGGTTTTTACAAGTCCCAAGTCTGCTATCACTACTGGTATTGTTGTGGTTTTTACAAGTCCCAGGGCTCCTATCACTACTGGCATTGTTGTGGTTTTTTAAGACAGTCCCAGGGCTGCTATCACTACTGGTATTGTTGTGGTTTTTACAAGTCCCAGGGCTCCTATCACTACTGGCATTGTTGTGGTTTTTTACAAGTCCCAGGGCTGCTATCACTAGTGGTATTGTTGTGGTTTTTACAAGTCCAAGGGCTCCTATCACTTCTCGTACTGTTGTGGTTTTTACAAGTCCCAGGACTCCTATCACTTCTCGTACTGTTGTGGTTTTACAAGTCCCAGGACTGCTATCACTGCTGGTAATGTTGAGGTTTTTACAAGTCCCAGGACTCCTATCACTACTGCTATTGCTCTGGTTTTTACAAGTCCCAAGACTCCTATCACTACTGGTACTGTTGTGGTTTTTACAAGACCCAGTGCTCCTATAACTACTGGTACTGTTGTGGTTTTTTACAATTCCAAGGGCTCCTATCACTACTGGTACTGTTGTTGTTTTTACAAGTCCCAGGACTCCTATCACTTCTCGTACTGTTGTGGTTTTTACAAGTCCCAGGACTCCTATCACTTCTCGTACTGTTGTGGTTTTTACAAGTCCCAGGGCTCCTATCACTACTGGCATTGTTGTGGTTTTTTACAAGTCCCAGGGCTCCTATCACTACTGGTATTGTTGTGGCTTTTACAAGTCCCAGGACTGCTATCACTGCTGGTAATATTGTGGTTTTTACAAGTCCCAGGGCTCATATCACTACTGGTATTGTTGTGGTTTTTTACAATTCCCAGGGCTCCTATCACTACTAGTATTGTTGTGGTTTTTACAAGTCCAAGGACTCCTATCACTTCTCGTACTGTTGTGGTTTGTACAAGTCCCAGGGCTCCTCTCACTACTGGTATTTTTGTGGTTTTTACAAGTCCCAGGGTTCCTATCACTACTGGTATTGTTGTGGTTTTTACAAGTCCAAGGGCTCCTATCACTTCTCGTACTGTTGTGGTTTTTACAAGTCCCAGGACTCCTATCACGTCTCGTACTGTTGTGGTTTTTACAAGTGCCAGGGCTCCTATCACTACTGGTATTGTTGCGGTTTTTTAGAAGTTCCAGGGCTGCTATCACTACTATTATTGTTGTGGGTTTTACAAGTCCCAGTTCTGCTGTCACTAGTGGTAATTCTGTGGTTTTTACAAGTCCCAAGTCTGCTATCACTACTGGTATTGTTGTGGTTTTTACAAGTCCCAGGGCTCCTATCACTACTGGCATTGTTGTGGTTTTTTAAGACAGTCCCAGGGCTGCTATCACTACTGGTATTGTTGTGGTTTTTACAAGTCCCAGGGCTCCTATCACTACTGGCATTGTTGTGGTTTTTTACAAGTCCCAGGGCTGCTATCACTAGTGGTATTGTTGTGGTTTTTACAAGTCCAAGGGCTCCTATCACTTCTCGTACTGTTGTGGTTTTTTCAAGTCCCAGGACTCCTATCACTTCTCGTACTGTTGTGGTTTTACAAGTCCCAGGACTGCTATCACTGCTGGTAATGTTGTGGTTTTTACAAGTCCCAGGGCTCATATCACTACTGGTATTGTTGTGGTTTTTCACAATTCCCAGGGCTCCTATCACTGCTAGTATTGTTGTGGTTTTTACAAGTCCAAGGACTCCTATCACTTCTCGTACTGTTGTGGTTTTTACAATTCCCAGGGCTCCTATCACTACTAGTATTGTTGTGGTTTTACAAGTCCCAGGACTCCTATCACTTCTCGTACTGTTGTGGTTTTTACAAGTCCCAGGGCTCCTATCACTACTGGTATTGTTGTGGTTTTTACAAGTCCCAGGGCTCCTATCACTACTGGTATTGTTGTGGTTTTTACAAGTCCCAGGACTCCTATCATTGCTGGTACTGTTGTGGTTTTTACAAGTCCCAGGGCTCCTATCACTACTGGTATTGTTGTGGTTTTTACAAGTCCAAGGACTCCTATCACTACTGGTACTGTTGTGGTTTTTACAACACCCAGGGCTCCTATAACTACTGGTACTTTTGTGGTTTTTTACAATTCCAAGGGCTCCTATCACTACTGGTACTGTTGTGGTTTTTACAAGTCCCAGGACTCCTATCACTTCTCGTACTGTTGTGGTTTTTACAAGTCCCAGGGCTCCTATCACTACTGGTATTGTTGTGGTTTTTACAAGTCCCAGGGTTCCTATCACTACTGGTATTCTTGTGGTTTTTACAAGTCCAAGGGCTCCTATCACTACTGGTATTGTTGCGGTTTTTTACAAGTTCCAGGGCTGCTATCACTACTATTATTGTTGTGGGTTTTACAAGTCCCAGTTCTGCTACCACTAGTGGTATTGCTGTGGTTTTTTCTAGTCCCAAGTCTGCTATCACTACTGGTATTGTTGTGGTTTTTACAAGTCCCAGGACTCTTATCACTGATGGTACTGTTGTGGTTTTTACAAGTCCCAGGGCCTCTATCACTACTGGTATTGTTGTGGTTTTTACAAGTCCCAGGACTCCTATCACTGCTGGTACTGTTGTGGTTTTTACAAGTCCCAGGGCTCCTATCACTACTGGTATTGTTGGGGTTTTTACAAGTCCAAGGACTCCTATCACTTCTCTTACTGTTGTGGTTTTTACAAGTCCCAGGGCTGCTATCACTACTGGTATTGTTGAGGTTTTTACAAGTCCCAGGACTCCTATCACTACTGCTATTGCTCTGGTTTTTACAAGTCCCAAGACTCCTATCACTACTGGTACTGTTGTGGTTTTTACAAGACCCAGTGCTCCTATAACTACTGGTACTGTTGTGGTTTTTTACAATTCCAAGGGCTCCTATCACTTCTCGTACTGTTGTGGTTTTTACAAGTCGCAGTACTCCTATCACGTCTCGTACTGTTGTGGTTTTACAAGTCCCAGGACTCCTATCACTTCTCGTACTGTTGTGGTTTTTACAAGTGCCAGGGCTCCTATCACTACTGGTAATGTTGCGGTTTTTTAGAAGTTCCAGGGCTGCTATCACTACTATTATTGTTGTGTGTTTTACAAGTCCCAGTTCTGCTATCACTAGTGGTAATTCTGTGGTTTTTACAAGTCCCAAGTCTGCTATCACTACTGGTATTGTTGTGGTTTTAACAAGTCCCAGGGCTCCTATCACTACTGGCATTGTTGTGGTTTTTTAAGACAGTCCCAGGGCTGCTATCACTACTGGTATTGTTGTGGTTTTTACAAGTCCCAGGGCTCCTATCACTACTGGCATTGTTGTGGGTTTTTACAAGTCCCAGGGCTGCTATCACTAGTGGTATTGTTGTGGTTTTTACAAGTGCAAGGGCTCCTATCACTTCTCGTACTGTTGTGGTTTTTACAAGACCCAGTGCTCCTATAACTACTGGTACTGTTGTGGTTTTTTACAATTCCAAGGGCTCCTATCACTACTGGTACTGTTGTTGTTTTTACAAGTCCCAGGACTCCTATCACTTCTCGTACTGTTGTGGTTTTTACAAGTCCCAGGACTCCTATCACTTCTCGTACTGTTGTGGTTTTTACAAGTCCCAGGGCTCCTATCACTACTGGCATTGTTGTGGTTTTTTACAAGTCCCAGGGCTCCTATCACTACTGGTATTGTTGTGGCTTTTACAAGTCCCAGGACTGCTATCACTGCTGGTAATATTGTGGTTTTTACAAGTCCCAGGGCTCATATCACTACTGGTATTGTTGTGGTTTTTTACAATTCCCAGGGCTCCTATCACTACTAGTATTGTTGTGGTTTTTACAAGTCCAAGGACTCCTATCACTTCTCGTACTGTTGTGGTTTGTACAAGTCCCAGGGCTCCTCTCACTACTGGTATTTTTGTGGTTTTTACAAGTCCCAGGGTTCCTATCACTACTGGTATTGTTGTGGTTTTTACAAGTCCAAGGGCTCCTATCACTTCTCGTACTGTTGTGGTTTTTACAAGTCCCAGGACTCCTATCACGTCTCGTACTGTTTTGGTTTTTACAAGTGCCAGGGCTCCTATCACTACTGGTATTTTTGTGGTTTTTACAAGTCCCAGGGTTCCTATCACTACTGGTATTCTTGTGGTTTTTACAAGTCCAAGGGCTCCTATCACTTCTCGTACTGTTGTGGTTTTTACAAGTCCCAGGACTCCTATCACTTCTCGTACTGTTGTGGTTTTACAAGTCCCAGGACTCCTATCACTTCTCGTACTGTTGTGGTTTTTACAAGTCCCAGGGCTCCTATCACTACTGGTATTGTTGAGGTTTTTTACAAGTTCCAGGGCTGCTATCACTACTATTATTGTTGTGGGTTTTACAAGTCCCAGTTCTGCTATCACTAGTGGTATTGCTGTGGTATTTGCAAGTCCCAAGTATGCTATCACTACTGGTATTGTTGTGGTTTTTACAAGTCCCAGGGCTCCTATCACTTCTCTTACTGTTGTGGTTTTTACAAGTCCCAGGACTCCTATCACTTCTCGTACTGTTGTGGTTTTTACAAGTCCCAGGACTCCTATCACTTCTCGTACTGTTGTGGTTTTTACAAGTCCCAGGACTCCTATCACTACTGGTATTTTTTTTGGTTTTTACAAGTCCCAGGGCTCCTATAACTACTGCTATTGCTCTGGTTTTTACAAGTCCCAAGACTCCTATCACTACTGCTATTGCTCTGGTTTTTACAAGACCCAGGGCTCCTATAACTACTGGTACTGTTGTGGTTTTTTACAATTCCAAGGGCTCCTATCACTACTGGTACTGTTGTGGTTTTTACAAGTCCCAGGACTCCTATCACTTCTCGTACTGTTGTGGTTTTTACAAGTCCCAGGGCTCCTATCACTACTGGTATTGTTGTGGTTTTTACAAGTCCCAGGGTTCCTATCACTACTGGTATTGTTGTGGTTTTTACAAGTCCAAGGGCTCCTATCACTTCTCGTACTGTTGTGGTTTTTACAAGTCCCAGGGCTCCTATCACTACTGGTATTGTTGCGGTTTTTTACAAGTTCCAGGGCTGCTATCACTACTATTATTGTTGTGGGTTTTACAAGTCCCAGTTCTGCTACCACTAGTGGTATTGCTGTGGTTTTTACTAGTCCCAAGTCTGCTATCACTACTGGTATTGTTGTGGTTTTTACAAGTCCCAGGACTCCTATCACTGATGGTACTGTTGTGGTTTTTACAAGTCCCAGGGCCTCTATCACTACTGGTATTGTTGTGGTTTTTACAAGTCCCAGGACTCCTATCACTGCCGGTACTGTTGTGGTTTTTACAAGTCCCAGGGCTCCTATCACTACTGGTATTGTTGGGGTTTTTACAAGTCCAAGGACTCCTATCACTTCTCTTACTGTTGTGGTTTTTACAAGTCCCAGGGCTGCTATCACTACTGGTATTGTTGAGGTTTTTACAAGTCCCAGGACTCCTATCACTACTGCTATTGCTCTGGTTTTTACAAGTCCCAAGACTCCTATCACTACTGGTACTGTTGTGGTTTTTACAAGACCCAGTGCTCCTATAACTACTGGTACTGTTGTGGTTTTTTACAATTCCAAGGGCTCCTATCACTTCTCGTACTGTTGTGGTTTTTACAAGTCGCAGTACTCCTATCACGTCTCGTACTGTTGTGGTTTTACAAGTCCCAGGACTCCTATCACTTCTCGTACTGTTGTGGTTTTTACAAGTGCCAGGGCTCCTATCACTACTGGTAATGTTGCGGTTTTTTAGAAGTTCCAGGGCTGCTATCACTACTATTATTGTTGTGGGTTTTACAAGTCCCAGTTCTGCTATCACTAGTGGTAATTCTGTGGTTTTTACAAGTCCCAAGTCTGCTATCACTACTGGTATTGTTGTGGTTTTAACAAGTCCCAGGGCTCCTATCACTACTGGCATTGTTGTGGTTTTTTAAGACAGTCCCAGGGCTGCTATCACTACTGGTATTGTTGTGGTTTTTACAAGTCCCAGGGCTCCTATCACTACTGGCATTGTTGTGGGTTTTTACAAGTCCCAGGGCTGCTATCACTAGTGGTATTGTTGTGGTTTTTACAAGTCCAAGGGCTCCTATCACTTCTCGTACTGTTGTGGTTTTTGCAAGACCCAGTGCTCCTATAACTACTGGTACTGTTGTGGTTTTTTACAATTCCAAGGGCTCCTATCACTACTGGTGCTGTTGTTGTTTTTACAAGTCCCAGGACTCCTATCACTTCTCGTACTGTTGTGGTTTTTACAAGTCCCAGGACTCCTATCACTTCTCGTACTGTTGTGGTTTTTACAAGTCCCAGGGCTCCTATCACTACTGGCATTGTTGTGGTTTTTTACAAGTCCCAGGGCTCCTATCACTACTGGTATTGTTGTGGCTTTTACAAGTCCCAGGACTGCTATCACTGCTGGTAATATTGTGGTTTTTACAAGTCCCAGGGCTCATATCACTACTGGTATTGTTGTGGTTTTTTACAATTCCCAGGGCTCCTATCACTACTAGTATTGTTGTGGTTTTTACAAGTCCAAGGACTCCTATCACTTCTCGTACTGTTGTGGTTTGTACAAGTCCCAGGGCTCCTCTCACTACTGGTATTTTTGTGGTTTTTACAAGTCCCAGGGTTCCTATCACTACTGGTATTGTTGTGGTTTTTACAAGTCCAAGGGCTCCTATCACTTCTCGTACTGTTGTGGTTTTTACAAGTCCCAGGACTCCTATCACGTCTCGTACTGTTGTGGTTTTTACAAGTGCCAGGGCTCCTATCACTACTGGTATTGTTGCGGTTTTTTAGAAGTTCCAGGGCTGCTATCACTACTATTATTGTTGTGGGTTTTACAAGTCCCAGTTCTGCTATCACTAGTGGTAATTCTGTGGTTTTTACAAGTCCCAAGTCTGCTATCACTACTGGTATTGTTGTGGTTTTTACAAGTCCCAGGGCTCCTATCACTACTGGCATTGTTGTGGTTTTTTAAGACAGTCCCAGGGCTGCTATCACTACTGGTATTGTTGTGGTTTTTACAAGTCCCAGGGCTCCTATCACTACTGGCATTGTTGTGGTTTTTTACAAGTCCCAGGGCTGCTATCACTAGTGGTATTGTTGTGGTTTTTACAAGTCCAAGGGCTCCTATCACTTCTCGTACTGTTGTGGTTTTTTCAAGTCCCAGGACTCCTATCACTTCTCGTACTGTTGTGGTTTTACAAGTCCCAGGACTGCTATCACTGCTGGTAATATTGTGGTTTTTACAAGTCCCAGGGCTCATATCACTACTGGTATTGTTGTGGTTTTTCACAATTCCCAGGGCTCCTATCACTGCTAGTATTGGTGTGGTTTTTACAAGTCCAAGGACTCCTATCACTTCTCGTACTGTTGTGGTTTTTACAATTCCCAGGGCTCCTATCACTACTAGTATTGTTGTGGTTTTACAAGTCCCAGGACTCCTATCACTTCTCGTACTGTTGTGGTTTTTACAAGTCCCAGGGCTCCTATCACTACTGGTATTGTTGTGGTTTTTACAAGTCCCAGGGCTCCTATCACTACTGGTATTGTTGTGGTTTTTACAAGTCCAAGGACTCCTATCACTACTGGTATTTTTTTGGTTTTTACAAGTCCCAAGACTCCTATCACTACTGGTACTGTTGTGGTTTTTACAAGACCCAGGGCTCCTATAACTACTGGTACTTTTGTGGTTTTTTACAATTCCAAGGGCTCCTATCACTACTGGTACTGTTGTGGTTTTTACAAGTCCCAGGACTCCTATCACTTCTCGTACTGTTGTGGTTTTTACAAGTCCGAGGGCTCCTATCACTACTGGTATTGTTGTGGTTTTTACAAGTCCCAGGGTTCCTATAACTACTGGTACTTTTGTGGTTTTTTACAATTCCAAGGGCTCCTATCACTACTGGTACTGTTGTGGTTTTTACAAGTCCCAGGACTCCTATCACTTCTCGTACTGTTGTGGTTTTTACAAGTCCCAGGGCTCCTATCACTACTGGTATTGTTGTGGTTTTTACAAGTCCCAGGGTTCCTATCACTACTGGTATTCTTGTGGTTTTTACAAGTCCAAGGGCTCCTATCACTTCTCGTACTGTTGTGGTTTTTACAAGTCCCAGGACTCCTATCACTTCTCGTACTGTTGTGGTTTTACAAGTCCCAGGACTCCTATCACTTCTCGTACTGTTGTGGTTTTTACAAGTCCCAGGGCTCCTATCACTACTGGTATTGTTGAGGTTTTTTACAAGTTCCAGGGCTGCTATCACTACTATTATTGTTGTGGGTTTTACAAGTCCCAGTTCTGCTATCACTAGTGGTATTGCTGTGGTATTTACAAGTCCCAAGTATGCTATCACTACTGGTATTGTTGTGGTTTTTACAAGTCCCAGGGCTCCTATCACTACTGGTATTGTTGTGGTTTTTACAAGTCCAAGGACTCCTATCACTTCTCTTACTGTTGTGGTTTTTACAAGTCCCAGGACTCCTATCACTTCTCGTACTGTTGTGGTTTTTACAAGTCCCAGGACTCCTATCACTACTGGTATTTTTTTTTGGTTTTTACAAGTCCCAGGGCTCCTATCACTACTGCTATTGCTCTGGTTTTTACAAGACCCAGGGCTCCTATAACTACTGGTACTGTTGTGGTTTTTTACAATTCCAAGGGCTCCTATCGGTACTGGTACTGTTGTGGTTTTTACAAGTCCCAGGACTCCTATCACTTCTCGTACTGTTGTGGTTTTTACAAGTCCCAGGGCACCTATCACTACTGGTATTGTTGTGGTTTTTACAAGTCCAAGGGCTCCTATCACTTCTAGTACTGTTGTGGTTTTTACAAGTCCCAGGGCTCCTATCACTACTGGTATTGTTGCGGTTTTTTACAAGTTCCAGGGCTGCTATCACTACTATTATTGTTGTGGGTTTTACAAGTCCCAGTTCTGCTACCACTAGTGGTATTGCTGTGGTTTTTACAAGTCCCAGGGCTCCTATCACTACTGGTATTGTTGTTTTTTTTACAAGTCCAAGGACTCCTATCACTACTGGTACTGTTGTGGTTTTTACAAGACCCAGGGCTCCTATAACTACTGGTACTTTTGTGGTTTTTTACAATTCCAAGGGCTCCTATCACTACTGGTACTGTTGTGGTTTTTACAAGTCCCAGGACTCCTATCACTTCTCGTACTGTTGTGGTTTTTACAAGTCCCAGGGCTCCTATCACTACTGGTATTGTTGTGGTTTTTACAAGTCCCAGGGTTCCTATCACTACTGGTATTCTTGTGGTTTTTACAAGTCCAAGGGCTCCTATCACTTCTCGTACTGTTGTGGTTTTTACAAGTCCCAGGACTCCTATCACTTCTCGTACTGTTGTGGTTTTACAAGTCCCAGGGCTCCTATCACTACTGGTATTGTTGAGGTTTTTTACAAGTTCCAGGGCTGCTATCACTACTATTATTGTTGTGGGTTTTTCAAGTCCCAGTTCTGCTATCACTAGTGGTATTGCTGTGGTATTTGCAAGTCCCAAGTATGCTATCACTACTGGTATTGTTGTGGTTTTTACAAGTCCCAGGGCTCCTATCACTACTGGTATTGTTGTGGTTTTTACAAGTCCAAGGACTCCTATCACTTCTCTTACTGTTGTGGTTTTTACAAGTCCCAAGACTCCTATCACTTCTCGTACTGTTGTGGTTTTTACAAGTCCCAGGACTCCTATCACTACTGGTATTTTTTTTGGTTTTTACAAGTCCCAGGGCTCCTATAACTACTGCTATTGCTCTGGTTTTTACAAGTCCCAAGACTCCTATCACTACTGCTATTGCTCTGGTTTTTACAAGACCCAGGGCTCCTATAACTACTGGTACTGTTGTGGTTTTTTACAATTCCAAGGGCTCCTATCACTACTGGTACTGTTGTGGTTTTTACAAGTCCCAGGACTCCTATCACTTCTCGTACTGTTGTGGTTTTTACAAGTCCCAGGGCTCCTATCACTACTGGTATTGTTGTGGTTTTTACAAGTCCCAGGGTTCCTATCACTACTGGTATTGTTGTGGTTTTTACAAGTCCAAGGGCTCCTATCACTTCTCGTACTGTTGTGGTTTTTACAAGTCCCAGGGCTCCTATCACTACTGGTATTGTTGAGGTTTTTTACAAGTTCCAGGGCTGCTATCACTACTATTATTGTTGTGGGTTTTACAAGTCCCAGTTCTGCTACCACTAGTGGTATTGCTGTGGTTTTTACTAGTCCCAAGTCTGCTATCACTACTGGTATTGTTGTGGTTTTTACAAGTCCCAGGACTCCTATCACTGATGGTACTGTTGTGGTTTTTACAAGTCCCAGGGCCTCTATCACTACTGGTATTGTTGTGGTTTTTACAAGTCCCAGGACTCCTATCACTGCTGGTACTGTTGTGGTTTTTACAAGTCCCAGGGCTCCTATCACTACTGGTATTGTTGGGGTTTTTACAAGTCCAAGGACTCCTATCACTTCTCTTACTGTTGTGGTTTTTACAAGTCCCAGGGCTGCTATCACTACTGGTATTGTTGAGGTTTTTACAAGTCCCAGGACTCCTATCACTACTGCTATTGCTCTGGTTTTTACAAGTCCCAAGACTCCTATCACTACTGGTACTGTTGTGGTTTTTACAAGACCCAGTGCTCCTATAACTACTGGTACTGTTGTGGTTTTTTACAATTCCAAGGGCTCCTATCACTTCTCGTACTGTTGTGGTTTTTACAAGTCGCAGGACTCCTATCACGTCTCGTACTGTTGTGGTTTTACAAGTCCCAGGTCTCCTATCACTTCTCGTACTGTTGTGGTTTTACAAGTGCCAGGGCTCCTATCACTACTGGTATTGTTGCGGTTTTTTAGAAGTTCCAGGGCTGCTATCACTACTATTATTGTTGTGGGTTTTACAAGTCCCAGTTCTGCTATCACTAGTGGTAATTCTGTGGTTTTTACAAGTCCCAAGTCTGCTATCACTACTGGTATTGTTGTGGTTTTAACAAGTCCCAGGGCTCCTATCACTACTGGCATTGTTGTGGTTTTTTAAGACAGTCCCAGGGCTGCTATCACTACTGGTATTGTTGTGGTTTTTACAAGTCCCAGGACTGCTATCACTACTGGCATTGTTGTGGGTTTTTACAAGTCCCAGGGCTGCTATCACTAGTGGTATTGTTGTGGTTTTTACAAGTCCAAGGGCTCCTATCACTTCTCGTACTGTGTGGTTTTTACAAGTCCCAGGACTCCTATCACTTCTCGTACTGTTGTGGTTTTACAAGTCCCAGGACTGCTATCACTGCTGGTAATGTTGAGGTTTTTACAAGTCCCAGGACTCCTATCACTACTGCTATTGCTCTGGTTTTTACAAGTCCCAAGACTCCTATCACTACTGGTACTGTTGTGGTTTTTACAAGACCCAGTGCTCCTATAACTACTGGTACTGTTGTGGTTTTTTACAATTCCAAGGGCTCCTATCACTACTGGTACTGTTGTTGTTTTTACAAGTCCCAGGACTCCTATCACTTCTCGTACTGTTGTGGTTTTTACAAGTCCCAGGACTCCTATCACTTCTCGTACTTTTGTGGTTTTTACAAGTCCCAGGGCTCCTATCACTACTGGCATTGTTGTGGTTTTTTACAAGTCCCAGGGCTCCTATCACTACTGGTATTGTTGTGGCTTTTACAAGTCCCAGGACTGCTATCACTGCTGGTAATATTGTGGTTTGTACAAGTCCCAGGGCTCCTCTCACTACTGGTATTTTTGTGGTTTTTACAAGTCCCAGGGTTCCTATCACTACTGGTATTGTTGTGGTTTTTACAAGTCCAAGGGCTCCTATCACTTCTCGTACTGTTGTGGTTTTTACAAGTCCCAGGACTCCTATCACGTCTCGTACTGTTGTGGTTTTTACAAGTGCCAGTTCTGCTATCACTAGTGGTATTGCTGTGGTATTTGCAAGTCCCAAGTATGCTATCACTACTGGTATTGTTGTGGTTTTTACAAGTCCCAGGGCTCCTATCACTACTGGTATTGTTGTGGTTTTTACAAGTCCAAGGACTCCTATCACTTCTCTTACTGTTGTGGTTTTTACAAGTCCCAGGACTCCTATCACTTCTCGTACTGTTGTGGTTTTTACAAGTCCCAGGACTCCTATCACTACTGGTATTTTTTTTGGTTTTTACAAGTCCCAGGGCTCCTATAACTACTGCTATTGCTCTGGTTTTTACAAGTCCCAAGACTCCTATCACTACTGCTATTGCTCTGGTTTTTACAAGACCCAGGGCTCCTATAACTACTGGTACTGTTGTGGTTTTTTACAATCCCAAGGGCTCCTATCACTACTGGTACTGTTGTGGTTTTTACAAGTCCCAGGACTCCTATCACTTCTCGTACTGTTGTGGTTTTTACAAGTCCCAGGGCTCCTATCACTACTGGTATTGTTGTGGTTTTTACAAGTCCCAGGGTTCCTATCACTACTGGTATTGTTGTGGTTTTTACAAGTCCAAGGGCTCCTATCACTTCTCGTACTGTTGTGGTTTTTACAAGTCCCAGGGCTCCTATCACTACTGGTATTGTTGCGGTTTTTTACAAGTTCCAGGGCTGCTATCACTACTATTATTGTTGTAGGTTTTACAAGTCCCAGTTCTGCTACCACTAGTGGTATTGCTGTGGTTTTTACTAGTCCCAAGTCTGCTATCACTACTGGTATTGTTGTGGTTTTTACAAGTCCCAGGACTCCTATCACTGATGTTACTGTTGTGGTTTTTACAAGTCCCAGGGCCTCTATCACTACTGGTATTGTTGTGGTTTTTACAAGTCCCAGGACTCCTATCACTGCTGGTACTGTTGTGGTTTTTACAAGTCCCAGGGCTCCTATCACTACTGGTATTGTTGGGGTTTTTACAAGTCCAAGGACTCCTATCACTTCTCTTACTGTTGTGGTTTTTACAAGTCCCAGGGCTGCTATCACTACTGGTATTGTTGAGGTTTTTACAAGTCCCAGGACTCCTATCACTACTGCTATTGCTCTGGTTTTTACAAGTCCCAAGACTCCTATCACTACTGGTACTGTTGTGGTTTTTACAAGACCCAGGGCTCCTATAAATACTGGTACTGTTGTGGTTTTTTACAATTCCAAGGGCTCCTATCACTTCTCGTACTGTTGTGGTTTTTACAAGTCGCAGGACTCCTATCACGTCTCGTACTGTTGTGGTTTTACAAGTCCCAGGACTCCTATCACTTCTCGTACTGTTGTGGTTTTTACAAGTGCCAGGGCTCCTATCACTACTGGTATTGTTGCGGTTTTTTAGAAGTTCCAGGGCTGCTATCACTACTATTATTGTTGTGGGTTTTACAAGTCCCAGTTCTGCTATCACTAGTGGTAATTCTGTGGTTTTTACAAGTCCCAAGTCTGCTATCACTACTGGTATTGTTGTGGTTTTAACAAGTCCCAGGGCTCCTATCACTACTGGCATTGTTGTGGTTTTTTAAGACAGTCCCAGGGCTGCTATCACTACTGGTATTGTTGTGGTTTTTACAAGTCCCAGGGCTCCTATCACTACTGGCATTGTTGTGGGTTTTTACAAGTCCCAGGGCTGCTATCACTAGTGGTATTGTTGTGGTTTTTACAAGTCCAAGGGCTCCTATCACTTCTCGTACTGTTGTGGTTTTTACAAGTCCCAGGACTCCTATCACTTCTCGTACTGTTGTGGTTTTACAAGTCCCAGGACTGCTATCACTGCTGGTAATGTTGAGGTTTTTACAAGTCCCAGGACTCCTATCACTACTGCTATTGCTCTGGTTTTTACAAGTCCCAAGACTCCTATCACTGCTGGTACTGTTGTGGTTTTTACAAGACCCAGTGCTCCTATAACTACTGGTACTGTTGTGGTTTTTTACAATTCCAAGGGCTCCTATCACTACTGGTACTGTTGTTGTTTTTACAAGTCCCAGGACTCCTATCACTTCTCGTACTGTTGTGGTTTTTACAAGTCCCAGGACTCCTATCACTTCTCGTACTGTTGTGGTTTTTACAAGTCCCAAGACTCCTATCACTACTGCTATTGCTCTGGTTTTTACAAGACCCAGGGCTCCTATAACTACTGGTACTGTTGTGGTTTTTTACAATTCCAAGGGCTCCTATCACTACTGGTACTGTTGTGGTTTTTACAAGTCCCAGGACTCCTATCACTTCTCGTACTGTTGTGGTTTTTACAAGTCCCAGGGCTCCTATCACTACTGGTATTGTTGTGGTTTTTACAAGTCCCAGGGTTCCTATCACTACTGGTATTGTTGTGGTTTTTACAAGTCCAAGGGCTCCTATCACTTCTCGTACTGTTGTGGTTTTTACAAGTCCCAGGGCTCCTATCACTACTGGTATTGTTGCGGTTTTTTACAAGTTCCAGGGCTGCTATCACTACTATTATTGTTGTGGGTTTTACAAGTCCCAGTTCTGCTACCACTAGTGGTATTGCTGTGGTTTTTACTAGTCCCAAGTCTGCTATCACTACTGGTATTGTTGTGGTTTTTACAAGTCCCAGGACTCCTATCACTGATGTTACTGTTGTGGTTTTTACAAGTCCCAGGGCCTCTATCACTACTGGTATTGTTGTGGTTTTTACAAGTCCCAGGACTCCTATCACTGCTGGTACTTTTGTGGTTTTTACAAGTCCCAGGGCTCCTATCACTACTGGTATTGTTGGGGTTTTTACAAGTCCAAGGACTCCTATCACTTCTCTTACTGTTGTGGTTTTTACAAGTCCCAGGGCTGCTATCACTACTGGTATTGTTGAGGTTTTTTTAGAAGTTCCAGGGCTGCTATCACTACTATTATTGTTGTGGGTTTTACAAGTCCCAGTTCTGCTATCACTAGTGGTAATTCTGTGGTTTTTACAAGTCCCAAGTCTGCTATCACTACTGGTATTGTTGTGGTTTTAACAAGTCCCAGGGCTCCTATCACTACTGGCATTGTTGTGGTTTTTTAAGACAGTCCAAGGGCTCCTATCACTTCTCGTACTGTTGTGGTTTTTACAAGTCCCAGGACTCCTATCACTTCTCGTACTGTTGTGGTTTTACAAGTCCCAGGACTGCTATCACTGCTGGTAATGTTGAGGTTTTTACAAGTCCCAGGACTCCTATCACTACTGCTATTGCTCTGGTTTTTACAAGTCCCAAGACTCCTATCACTACTGGTACTGTTGTGGTTTTTACAAGACCCAGTGCTCCTATAACTACTGGTACTGTTGTGGTTTTTTACAATTCCAAGGGCTCCTATCACTACTGGTACTGTTGTTGTTTTTACAAGTCCCAGGACTCCTATCACTTCTCGTACTGTTGTGGTTTTTACAAGTCCCAGGACTCCTATCACTTCTCGTACTGTTGTGGTTTTTACAAGTCCCAGGGCTCCTATCACTACTGGCATTGTTGTGGTTTTTTACAAGTCCCAGGGCTCCTATCACTACTGGTATTGTTGTGGCTTTTACAAGTCCCAGGACTGCTATCACTACTGGTAATATTGTGGTTTTTACAAGTCCCAGGGCTCCTATCACTACTGGTATTGTTGTGGTTTTTACAAGTCCCAGGGTTCCTATCACTACTGGTATTGTTGTGGTTTTTACAAGTCCAAGGGCTCCTATCACTTCTAGTACTGTTGTGGTTTTTACAAGTCCCAGGGCTCCTATCACTACTGGTATTGTTGCGGTTTTTTACAAGTTCCAGGGCTGCTATCACTACTATTATTGTTGTGGGTTTTACAAGTCCCAGTTCTGCTACCACTAGTGGTATTGCTGTGGTTTTTACAAGTCCCAAGTCTGCTATCACTACTGGTATTGTTGTGGTTTTAACAAGTCCCAGGGCTCCTATCACTACTGGCATTGTTGTGGTTTTTTAAGACAGTCCCAGGGCTGCTATCACTACTGGTATTGTTGTGGTTTTTACAAGTCCCAGGGCTCCTATCACTACTGGCATTGTTGTGGGTTTTTACCTTTCCCAGGGCTGCTATCACTAGTGGTATTGTTGTGGTTTTTACAAGTCCAAGGGCTTCTATCACTTCTCGTACTGTTGTGGTTTTTACAAGTCCCAGGGCTCCTATCACTACTGGTATTGTTGTGGTTTTTATAAGTCCCAGGGTTCCTATCACTACTGGTATTGTTGTGGTTTTTACAAGTCCAAGGGCTCCTATCACTTCTCGTACTGTTGTGGTTTTTACAAGTCCCAGGGCTCCTATCACTACTGGTATTGTTGCGGTTTTTTACAAGTTCCAGGGCTGCTATCACTACTATTATTGTTGTGGGTTTTACAAGTCCCAGTTCTGCTACCACTAGTGGTATTGCTGTGGTTTTTACTAGTCCCAAGTCTGCTATCACTACTGGTATTGTTGTGGTTTTTACAAGTCCCAGGACTCCTATCACTGATGTTACTGTTGTGGTTTTTACAAGTCCCAGGGCCTCTATCACTACTGGTATTGTTGTGGTTTTTACAAGTCCCAGGACTCCTATCACTGCTGGTACTGTTGTGGTTTTTACAAGTCCCAGGGCTCCTATCACTACTGGTATTGTTGGGGTTTTTACAAGTCCAAGGACTCCTATCACTTCTCTTACTGTTGTGGTTTTTACAAGTCCCAGGGCTGCTATCACTACTGGTATTGTTGAGGTTTTTACAAGTCCCAGGACTCCTATCACTACTGCTATTGCTCTGGTTTTTACAAGTCCCAAGACTCCTATCACTACTGGTACTGTTGTGGTTTTTACAAGACCCAGTGCTCCTATAACTACTGGTACTGTTGTGGTTTTTTACAATTCCAAGGGCTCCTATCACTTCTCGTACTGTTGTGGTTTTTACAAGTTGCAGGACTCCTATCACGTCTCGTACTGTTGTGGTTTTACAAGTCCCAGGACTCCTATCACTTCTCGTACTGTTGTGGTTTTTACAAGTGCCAGGGCTCCTATCACTACTGGTATTGTTGCGGTTTTTTAGAAGTTCCAGGGCTGCTATCACTACTATTATTGTTGTGGGTTTTACAAGTCCCAGTTCTGCTATCACTAGTGGTAATTCTGTGGTTTTTACAAGTCCCAAGTCTGCTATCACTACTGGTATTGTTGTGGTTTTAACAAGTCCCAGGGCTCCTATCACTACTGGCATTGTTGTGGTTTTTTAAGACAGTCCCAGGGCTGCTATCACTACTGGTATTGTTGTGGTTTTTACAAGTCCCAGGGCTCCTATCACTACTGGCATTGTTGTGGGTTTTTACAAGTCCCAGGGCTGCTATCACTAGTGGTATTGTTGTGGTTTTTACAAGTCCAAGGGCTCCTATCACTTCTCGTACTGTTGTGGTTTTTACAAGTCCCAGGACTCCTATCACTTCTCGTACTGTTGTGGTTTTACAAGTCCCAGGACTGCTATCACTGCTGGTAATGTTGAGGTTTTTACAAGTCCCAGGACTCCTATCACTACTGCTATTGCTCTGGTTTTTACAAGTCCCAAGACTCCTATCACTACTGGTACTGTTGTGGTTTTTACAAGACCCAGTGCTCCTATAACTACTGGTACTGTTGTGGTTTTTTACAATTCCAAGGGCTCCTATCACTACTGGTACTGTTGTTGTTTTTACAAGTCCCAGGACTCCTATCACTTCTCGTACTGTTGTGGTTTTTACAAGTCCCAGGACTCCTATCACTTCTCGTACTGTTGTGGTTTTTACAAGTCCCAGGGCTCCTATCACTACTGGTATTGTTGTGGTTTTTATAAGTCCCAGGGTTCCTATCACTACTGGTATTGTTGTGGTTTTTACAAGTCCAAGGGCTCCTATCACTTCTCGTACTGTTGTGGTTTTTACAAGTCCCAGGGCTCCTATCACTACTGGTATTGTTGCGGTTTTTTACAAGTTCCAGGGCTGCTATCACTACTATTATTGTTGTGGGTTTTACAAGTCCCAGTTCTGCTACCACTAGTGGTATTGCTGTGGTTTTTACTAGTCCCAAGTCTGCTATCACTACTGGTATTGTTGTGGTTTTTACAAGTCCCAGGACTCCTATCACTGATGTTACTGTTGTGGTTTTTACAAGTCCCAGGGCCTCTATCACTACTGGTATTGTTGTGGTTTTTACAAGTCCCAGGACTCCTATCACTGCTGGTACTGTTGTGGTTTTTACAAGTCCCAGGGCTCCTATCACTACTGGTATTGTTGGGGTTTTTACAAGTCCAAGGACTCCTATCACTTCTCTTACTGTTGTGGTTTTTACAAGTCCCAGGGCTGCTATCACTACTGGTATTGTTGAGGTTTTTACAAGTCCCAGGACTCCTATCACTACTGCTATTGCTCTGGTTTTTACAAGTCCCAAGACTCCTATCACTACTGGTACTGTTGTGGTTTTTACAAGACCCAGTGCTCCTATAACTACTGGTACTGTTGTGGTTTTTTACAATTCCAAGGGCTCCTATCACTTCTCGTACTGTTGTGGTTTTTACAAGTTGCAGGACTCCTATCACGTCTCGTACTGTTGTGGTTTTACAAGTCCCAGGACTCCTATCACTTCTCGTACTGTTGTGGTTTTTACAAGTGCCAGGGCTCCTATCACTACTGGTATTGTTGCGGTTTTTTAGAAGTTCCAGGGCTGCTATCACTACTATTATTGTTGTGGGTTTTACAAGTCCCAGTTCTGCTATCACTAGTGGTAATTCTGTGGTTTTTACAAGTCCCAAGTCTGCTATCACTACTGGTATTGTTGTGGTTTTAACAAGTCCCAGGGCTCCTATCACTACTGGCATTGTTGTGGTTTTTTAAGACAGTCCCAGGGCTGCTATCACTACTGGTATTGTTGTGGTTTTTACAAGTCCCAGGGCTCCTATCACTACTGGCATTGTTGTGGGTTTTTACAAGTCCCAGGGCTGCTATCACTAGTGGTATTGTTGTGGTTTTTACAAGTCCAAGGGCTCCTATCACTTCTCGTACTGTTGTGGTTTTTACAAGTCCCAGGACTCCTATCACTTCTCGTACTGTTGTGGTTTTACAAGTCCCAGGACTGCTATCACTGCTGGTAATGTTGAGGTTTTTACAAGTCCCAGGACTCCTATCACTACTGCTATTGCTCTGGTTTTTACAAGTCCCAAGACTCCTATCACTACTGGTACTGTTGTGGTTTTTACAAGACCCAGTGCTCCTATAACTACTGGTACTGTTGTGGTTTTTTACAATTCCAAGGGCTCCTATCACTACTGGTACTGTTGTTGTTTTTACAAGTCCCAGGACTCCTATCACTTCTCGTACTGTTGTGGTTTTTACAAGTCCCAGGACTCCTATCACTTCTCGTACTGTTGTGGTTTTTACAAGTCCCAGGGCTCCTATCACTACTGGCATTGTTGTGGTTTTTTACAAGTCCCAGGGCTCCTATCACTACTGGTATTGTTGTGGCTTTTACAAGTCCCAGGACTGCTATCACTGCTGGTAATATTGTGGTTTTTACAAGTCCCAGGGCTCCTATCACTACTGGTATTGTTGTGGTTTTTACAAGTCCCAGGGTTCCTATCACTACTGGTATTGTTGTGGTTTTTACAAGTCCAAGGGCTCCTATCACTTCTAGTACTGTTGTGGTTTTTACTAGTCCCAGGGCTCCTATCACTACTGGTATTGTTGCGGTTTTTTACAAGTTCCAGGGCTGCTATCACTACTATTATTGTTGTGGGTTTTACAAGTCCCAGTTCTGCTACCACTAGTGGTATTGCTGTGGTTTTTACAAGTCCCAGGGCTCATATCACTGCTGGTATTGTTGTGGTTTTTACAAGTCCAAGGACTCCTATCACTACTGGTACTGTTGTGGTTTTTACAAGACCCAGGGCTCCTATAACTACTGGTACTTTTGTGGTTTTTTACAATTCCAAGGGCTCCTATCACTACTGGTACTGTTGTGGTTTTTACAAGTCCCAGGACTCCTATCACTTCTCGTACTGTTGTGGTTTTACAAGTCCCAGGGCTCCTATCACTACTGGTATTGTTGTGGTTTTTACAAGTCCCAGGGTTCCTATCACTACTGGTATTCTTGTGGTTTTTACAAGTCCAAGGGCTCCTATCACTTCTCGTACTGTTGTGGTTTTTACAAGTCCCAGGACTCCTATCACTTCTCGTACTGTTGTGGTTTTACAAGTCCCAGGACTCCTATCACTTCTCGTACTGTTGTGGTTTTTAAAAGTCCCAGGGCTCCTATCACTACTGGTATTGTTGAGGTTTTTTACAAGTTCCAGGGCTGCTATCACTAGTGGTATTGCTGTGGTATTTGCAAGTCCCAAGTATGCTATCACTACTGGTATTGTTGTGGTTTTTACAAGTCCCAGGGCTCCTATCACTACTGGTATTGTTGTGGTTTTTACAAGTCCAAGGACTCCTATCACTTCTCTTACTGTTGTGGTTTTTACAAGTCCCAGGACTCCTATCACTTCTCGTACTGTTGTGGTTTTTACAAGTCCCAGGACTCCTATCACTACTGGTATTTTTTTTGGTTTTTACAAGTCCCAGGGCTCCTATAACTACTGCTATTGCTCTGGTTTTTACAAGTCCCAAGACTCCTATCACTACTGCTATTGCTCTGGTTTTTACAAGACCCAGGGCTCCTATAACTACTGGTACTGTTGTGGTTTTTTACAATTCCAAGGGCTCCTATCACTACTGGTACTGTTGTGGTTTTTACAAGTCCCAGGACTCCTATCACTTCTCGTACTGTTGTGGTTTTTACAAGTCCCAGGGCTCCTATCACTACTGGTATTGTTGTGGTTTTTACAAGTCCCAGGGTTCCTATCACTACTGGTATTGTTGTGGTTTTTACAAGTCCAAGGGCTCCTATCACTTCTCGTACTGTTGTGGTTTTTACAAGTCCCAGGGCTCCTATCACTACTGGTATTGTTGCGGTTTTTACAAGTCCCAGGACTCCTATCACTGCTGGTACTGTTGTGGTTTTTACAAGTCCCAGGGCTCCTATCACTACTGGAATTTTGGGGTTTTTACAAGTCCAAGGACTCCTATCACTTCTCTTACTGTTGTGGTTTTTACAAGTCCCAGGGCTGCTATCACTACTGGTATTGTTGAGGTTTTTACAAGTCCCAGGACTCCTATCACTACTGCTATTGCTCTGGTTTTTACAAGTCCCAAGACTCCTATCACTACTGGTACTGTTGTGGTTTTTACAAGACCCAGTGCTCCTATAACTACTGGTACTGTTGTGGTTTTTTACAATTCCAAGGGCTCCTATCACTTCTCGTACTGTTGTGGTTTTTACAAGTCGCAGGACTCCTATCACGTCTCGTACTGTTGTGGTTTTACAAGTCCCAGGACTCCTATCACTTCTCGTACTGTTGTGGTTTTTACAAGTGCCAGGGCTCCTATCACTACTGGTATTGTTGCGGTTTTTTAGAAGTTCCAGGGCTGCTATCACTACTATTATTGTTGTGGGTTTTACAAGTCCCAGTTCTGCTATCACTAGTGGTAATTCTGTGGTTTTTACAAGTCCCAAGTCTGCTATCACTACTGGTAGTGTTGTGGTTTTAACAAGTCCCAGGGCTCCTATCACTACTGGCATTGTTGTGGTTTTTGAAGACAGTCCCAGGGCTGCTATCACTACTGGTATTGTTGTGGTTTTTACAAGTCCCAGGGCTCCTATCACTACTGGCATTGTTGTGGGTTTTTACAAGTCCCAGGGCTGCTATCACTAGTGGTATTGTTGTGGTTTTTACAAGTCCAAGGGCTTCTATCACTTCTCGTACTGTTGTGGTTTTTACAAGTCCCAGGACTCCTATCACTTCTCGTACTGTTGTGGTTTTACAAGTCCCAGGACTGCTATCACTGCTGGTAATGTTGAGGTTTTTACAAGTCCCAGGACTCCTATCACTACTGCTATTGCTCTGGTTTTTACAAGTCCCAAGACTCCTATCACTACTGGTACTGTTGTGGTTTTTACAAGACCCAGTGCTCCTATAACTACTGGTACTGTTGTGGTTTTTTACAATTCCAAGGGCTCCTATCACTACTGGTACTGTTGTTTTTTTTACAAGTCCCAGGACTCCTATCACTTCTCGTACTGTTGTGGTTTTTACAAGTCCCAGGACTCCTATCACTTCTCGTACTGTTGTGGTTTTTACAAGTCCCAGGGCTCCTATCACTACTGGCATTGTTGTGGTTTTTTACAAGTCCCAGGGCTCCTATCACTTCTCGTACTGTTGTGGTTTTTACAAGTCCCAGGGCTCCTATCACTACTGGCATTGTTGTGGTTTTTTACAAGTCCCAGGGCTCCTATCACTACTGGTATTGTTGTGGCTTTTACAAGTCCCAGGACTGCTATCACTGCTGGTAATATTGTGGTTTTTACAAGTCCCAGGGCTCCTATCACTACTGGTATTGTTGTGGTTTTTACAAGTCCCAGGGTTCCTATCACTTCTCGTACTGTTGTGGTTTTTACAAGTCCCAGGGCTCCTATCACTACTGGCATTGTTGTGGTTTTTTACAAGTCCCAGGGCTCCTATCACTACTGGTATTGTTGTGGCTTTTACAAGTCCCAGGACTGCTATCACTGCTGGTAATATTGTGGTTTTTACAAGTCCCAGGGCTCCTATCACTACTGGTATTGTTGTGGTTTTTACAAGTCCCAGGGTTCCTATCACTACTGGTATTGTTGTGGTTTTTACAAGTCCAAGGGCTCCTATCACTTCTAGTACTGTTGTGGTTTTTACTAGTCCCAGGGCTCCTATCACTACTGGTATTGTTGCGGTTTTTTACAAGTTCCAGGGCTGCTATCACTACTATTATTGTTGTGGGTTTTACAAGTCCCAGTTCTGCTACCACTAGTGGTATTGCTGTGGTTTTTACAAGTCCCAGGGCTCATATCACTGCTGGTATTGTTGTGGTTTTTACAAGTCCAAGGACTCCTATCACTACTGGTACTGTTGTGGTTTTTACAAGACCCAGGGCTCCTATAACTACTGGTACTTTTGTGGTTTTTTACAATTCCAAGGGCTCCTATCACTACTGGTACTGTTGTGGTTTTTACAAGTCCCAGGACTCCTATCACTTCTCGTACTGTTGTGGTTTTTACAAGTCCCAGGGCTCCTATCACTACTGGTATTGTTGTGGTTTTTACAAGTCCCAGGGTTCCTATCACTACTGGTATTCTTGTGGTTTTTACAAGTCCAAGGGCTCCTATCACTTCTCGTACTGTTGTGGTTTTTACAAGTCCCAGGACTCCTATCACTTCTCGTACTGTTGTGGTTTTACAAGTCCCAGGACTCCTATCACTTCTCGTACTGTTGTGGTTTTTAAAAGTCCCAGGGCTCCTATCACTACTGGTATTGTTGAGGTTTTTTACAAGTTCCAGGGCTGCTATCACTAGTGGTATTGCTGTGGTATTTGCAAGTCCCAAGTATGCTATCACTACTGGTATTGTTGTGGTTTTTACAAGTCCCAGGGCTCCTATCACTACTGGTATTGTTGTGGTTTTTACAAGTCCAAGGACTCCTATCACTTCTCTTACTGTTGTGGTTTTTACAAGTCCCAGGACTCCTATCACTTCTCGTACTGTTGTGGTTTTTACAAGTCCCAGGACTCCTATCACTACTGGTATTTTTTTTGGTTTTTACAAGTCCCAGGGCTCCTATAACTACTGCTATTGCTCTGGTTTTTACAAGTCCCAAGACTCCTATCACTACTGCTATTGCTCTGGTTTTTACAAGACCCAGGGCTCCTATAACTACTGGTACTGTTGTGGTTTTTTACAATTCCAAGGGCTCCTATCACTACTGGTACTGTTGTGGTTTTTACAAGTCCCAGGACTCCTATCACTTCTCGTACTGTTGTGGTTTTTACAAGTCCCAGGGCTCCTATCACTACTGGTATTGTTGTGGTTTTTACAAGTCCCAGGGTTCCTATCACTACTGGTATTGTTGTGGTTTTTACAAGTCCAAGGGCTCCTATCACTTCTCGTACTGTTGTGGTTTTTACAAGTCCCAGGGCTCCTATCACTACTGGTATTGTTGCGGTTTTTACAAGTCCCAGGACTCCTATCACTGCTGGTACTGTTGTGGTTTTTACAAGTCCCAGGGCTCCTATCACTACTGGAATTTTGGGGTTTTTACAAGTCCAAGGACTCCTATCACTTCTCTTACTGTTGTGGTTTTTACAAGTCCCAGGGCTGCTATCACTACTGGTATTGTTGAGGTTTTTACAAGTCCCAGGACTCCTATCACTACTGCTATTGCTCTGGTTTTTACAAGTCCCAAGACTCCTATCACTACTGGTACTGTTGTGGTTTTTACAAGACCCAGTGCTCCTATAACTACTGGTACTGTTGTGGTTTTTTACAATTCCAAGGGCTCCTATCACTTCTCGTACTGTTGTGGTTTTTACAAGTCGCAGGACTCCTATCACGTCTCGTACTGTTGTGGTTTTACAAGTCCCAGGACTCCTATCACTTCTCGTACTGTTGTGGTTTTTACAAGTGCCAGGGCTCCTATCACTACTGGTATTGTTGCGGTTTTTTAGAAGTTCCAGGGCTGCTATCACTACTATTATTGTTGTGGGTTTTACAAGTCCCAGTTCTGCTATCACTAGTGGTAATTCTGTGGTTTTTACAAGTCCCAAGTCTGCTATCACTACTGGTATTGTTGTGGTTTTAACAAGTCCCAGGGCTCCTATCACTACTGGCATTGTTGTGGTTTTTGAAGACAGTCCCAGGGCTGCTATCACTACTGGTATTGTTGTGGTTTTTACAAGTCCCAGGGCTCCTATCACTACTGGCATTGTTGTGGGTTTTTACAAGTCCCAGG
This sequence comes from Lampris incognitus, assembly GCF_029633865.1. NCBI lineage: Eukaryota > Metazoa > Chordata > Actinopteri > Lampriformes > Lampridae > Lampris > Lampris incognitus. The sequence goes on along the minus strand of NC_079211.1, from coordinate 67,850,407 downwards.
GCTGCTATCACTAGTGGTATTGTTGTGGTTTTTACAAGTCCAAGGGCTTCTATCACTTCTCGTACTGTTGTGGTTTTTACAAGTCCCAGGACTCCTATCACTTCTCGTACTGTTGTGGTTTTACAAGTCCCAGGACTGCTATCACTGCTGGTAATGTTGAGGTTTTTACAAGTCCCAGGACTCCTATCACTACTGCTATTGCTCTGGTTTTTACAAGTCCCAAGACTCCTATCACTACTGGTACTGTTGTGGTTTTTACAAGACCCAGTGCTCCTATAACTACTGGTACTGTTGTGGTTTTTTACAATTCCAAGGGCTCCTATCACTACTGGTACTGTTGTTTTTTTTACAAGTCCCAGGACTCCTATCACTTCTCGTACTGTTGTGGTTTTTACAAGTCCCAGGACTCCTATCACTTCTCGTACTGTTGTGGTTTTTACAAGTCCCAGGGCTCCTATCACTACTGGCATTGTTGTGGTTTTTTACAAGTCCCAGGGCTCCTATCACTACTGGTATTGTTGTGGCTTTTACAAGTCCCAGGACTGCTATCACTGCTGGTAATATTGTGGTTTTTACAAGTCCCAGGGCTCATATCACTACTGGTATTGTTGTGGTTTTTTACAATTCCCAGGGCTCCTATCACTACTAGTATTGTTGTGGTTTTTACAAGTCCAAGGACTCCTATCACTTCTCGTACTGTTGTGGTTTGTACAAGTCCCAGGGCTCCTCTCACTACTGGTATTTTTGTGGTTTTTACAAGTCCCAGGGTTCCTATCACTACTGGTATTGTTGTGGTTTTTACAAGTCCAAGGGCTCCTATCACTTCTCGTACTGTTGTGGTTTTTACAAGTCCCAGGACTCCTATCACGTCTCGTACTGTTGTGGTTTTTACAAGTGCCAGGGCTCCTATCACTACTGGTATTGTTGCGGTTTTTTAGAAGTTCCAGGGCTGCTATCACTACTATTATTGTTGTGGGTTTTACAAGTCCCAGTTCTGCTATAACTAGTGGTAATTCTGTGGTTTTTACAAGTCCCAAGTCTGCTATCACTACTGGTATTGTTGTGGTTTTTACAAGTCCCAGGGCTCCTATCACTACTGGCATTGTTGTGGTTTTTTAAGACAGTCCCAGGGCTGCTATCACTACTGGTATTGTTGTGGTTTTTACAAGTCCCAGGGCTCCTATCACTACTGGCATTGTTGTGGTTTTTTACAAGTCCCAGGGCTGCTATCACTAGTGGTATTGTTGTGGTTTTTACAAATCCAAGGGCTCCTATCACTTCTCGTACTGTTGTGGTTTTTTCAAGTCCCAGGACTCCTATCACTTCTCGTACTGTTGTGGTTTTACAAGTCCCAGGACTGCTATCACTGCTGGTAATGTTGTGGTTTTTACAAGTCCCAGGGCTCATATCACTACTGGTATTGTTGTGGTTTTTCACAATTCCCAGGGCTCCTATCACTGCTAGTATTGTTGTGGTTTTTTACAAGTCCAAGGACTCCTATCACTTCTCGTACTGTTGTGGTTTTTACAATTCCCAGGGCTCCTATCACTACTAGTATTGTTGTGGTTTTACAAGTCCCAGGACTCCTATCACTTCTCGTACTGTTGTGGTTTTTACAAGTCCCAGGGCTCCTATCACTACTGGTATTGTTGTGGTTTTTACAAGTCCCAGGGCTCCTATCACTACTGGTATTGTTGTGGTTTTTACAAGTCCAAGGACTCCTATCACTACTGGTATTTTTTTGGTTTTTACAAGTCCCAAGACTCCTATCACTACTGGTACTGTTGTGGTTTTTACAAGACCCAGGGCTCCTATAACTACTGGTACTTTTGTGGTTTTTTACAATTCCAAGGGCTCCTTTCACTACTGGTACTGTTGTGGTTTTTACAAGTCCCAGGACTCCTATCACTTCTCGTACTGTTGTGGTTTTTACAAGTCCCAGGGCTCCTATCACTACTGGTATTGTTGTGGTTTTTACAAGTCCCAGGGTTCCTATCACTACTGGTATTCTTGTGGTTTTTACAAGTCCAAGGGCTCCTATCACTTCTCGTACTGTTGTGGTTTTTACAAGTCCCAGGACTCCTATCACTTCTCGTACTGTTGTGGTTTTACAAGTCCCAGGACTCCTATCACTTCTCGTACTGTTGTGGTTTTTACAAGTCCCAGGGCTCCTATCACTACTGGTATTGTTGAGGTTTTTTACAAGTTCCAGGGCTGCTATCACTACTATTATTGTTGTGGGTTTTACAAGTCCCAGTTCTGCTATCACTAGTGGTATTGCTGTGGTATTTACAAGTCCCAAGTATGCTATCACTACTGGTATTGTTGTGGTTTTTACAAGTCCCAGGGCTCCTATCACTACTGGTATTGTTGTGGTTTTTACAAGTCCAAGGACTCCTATCACTTCTCTTACTGTTGTGGTTTCTACAAGTCCCAGGACTCCTATCACTTCTCGTACTGTTGTGGTTTTTACAAGTCCCAGGACTCCTATCACTACTGGTATTTTTTTTGGTTTTTACAAGTCCCAGGGCTCCTATAACTACTGCTATTGCTCTGGTTTTTACAAGTCCCAAGACTCCTATCACTACTGCTATTGCTCTGGTTTTTACAAGACCCAGGGCTCCTATAACTACTGGTACTGTTGTGGTTTTTTACAATTCCAAGGGCTCCTATCACTACTGGTACTGTTGTGGTTTTTACAAGTCCCAGGACTCCTATCACTTCTCCTACTGTTGTGGTTTTTACAAGTCCCAGGGCTCCTATCACTACTGGTATTGTTGTGGTTTTTACAAGTCCCAGGGTTCCTATCACTACTGGTATTGTTGTGGTTTTTACAAGTCCAAGGGCTCCTATCACTTCTAGTACTGTTGTGGTTTTTACAAGTCCCAGGGCTCCTATCACTACTGGTATTGTTGCGGTTTTTTACAAGTTCCAGGGCTGCTATCACTACTATTATTGTTGTGGGTTTTACAAGTCCCAGTTCTGCTACCACTAGTGGTATTGCTGTGGTTTTTACAAGTCCCAAGTCTGCTATCACTACTGGTATTGTTGTGGTTTTTACAAGTCCCAGGACTCCTATCACTGATGGTACTGTTGTGGTTTTTACAAGTCCCAGGGCCTCTATCACTACTGGTATTGTTGTGGTTTTTACAAGTCCCAGGACTCCTATCACTGCTGGTACTGTTGTGGTTTTTACAAGTCCCAGGGTTCCTATCACTACTGGTATTGTTGTGGTTTTTACAAGTGCCAGGGCTCCTATCACTACTGGTATTGTTGCGGTTTTTTAGAAGTTCCAGGGCTGCTATCACTACTATTATTGTTGTGGGTTTTACAAGTCCCAGTTCTGCTATCACTAGTGGTAATTCTGTGGTTTTTACAAGTCCCAAGTCTGCTATCACTACTGGTATTGTTGTGGTTTTTACAAGTCCCAGGGCTCCTATCACTACTGGCATTGTTGTGGTTTTTTAAGACAGTCCCAGGGCTGCTATCACTACTGGTATTGTTGTGGTTTTTACAAGTCCCAGGGCTCCTATCACTACTGGCATTGTTGTGGTTTTTTACAAGTCCCAGGGCTGCTATCACTAGTGGTATTGTTGTGGTTTTTACAAGTCCAAGGGCTCCTATCACTTCTCGTACTGTTGTGGTTTTTACAAGTCCCAGGACTCCTATCACTTCTCGTACTGTTGTGGTTTTACAAGTCCCAGGACTGCTATCACTGCTGGTAATGTTGTGGTTTTTACAAGTCCCAGGGCTCATATCACTACTGGTATTGTTGTGGTTTTTCACAATTCCCAGGGCTCTTATCACTGCTAGTATTGTTGTGGTTTTTACAAGTCCAAGGACTCCTATAACTTCTCGTACTGTTGTGGTTTTTACAATTCCCAGGGCTCCTATCACTACTAGTATTGTTGTGGTTTTACAAGTCCCAGGACTCCTATCACTTCTCGTACTGTTGTGGTTTTTACAAGTCCCAGGGCTCCTATCACTACTGGTATTGTTGTGGTTTTTACAAGTCCCAGGGCTCCTATCACTACTGGTATTGTTGTGGTTTTTACAAGTCCCAGGACTCCTATCACTGCTGGTACTGTTGTGGTTTTTACAAGTCCCAGGGCTCCTATCACTACTGGTATTGTTGTGGTTTTTACAAGTCCAAGGACTCCTATCACTACTGGTATTTTTTGGTTTTTACAAGTCCCAAGACTCCTATCACTACTGGTACTGTTGTGGTTTTTACAAGACCCAGGGCTCCTATAACTACTGGTACTGTTGTGGTTTTTTACAATTCCAAGGGCTCCTATCACTACTGCTATTGCTCTGGTTTTTACAAGTCCCAAGACTCCTATCACTACTGGTACTGTTGTGGTTTTTACAAGACCCAGGGCTCCTATAACTACTGGTACTGTTGTGGTTTTTTACAATTCCAAGGGCTCCTATCACTACTGGTACTGTTGTGGTTTTTACAAGTCCCAGGACTCCTATCACTTCTCGTACTGTTGTGGTTTTTACAAGTCCCAGGGCTCCTATCACTACTGGTATTGTTGTGGTTTTTACAAGTCCCAGGGTTCCTATCACTACTGGTATTGTTGTGGTTTTTACAAGTCCAAGGGCTCCTATCACTTCTCGTACTGTTGTGGTTTTTACAAGTCCCAGGACTCCTATCACTTCTCGTACTGTTGTGGTTTTACAAGTCCCAGGACTCCTATCACTTCTCGTACTGTTGTGGTTTTTACAAGTCCCAGGGCTCCTATCACTACTGGTATTGTTGAGGTTTTTTACAAGTTCTAGGGCTGCTATCACTACTATTATTGTTGTGGGTTTTACAAGTCCCAGTTCTGCTATCACTAGTGGTATTGCTGTGGTTTTTACAAGTCCCAAGTCTGCTATCACTACTGGTATTGTTGTGGTTTTTACAAGTCCCAGGGCTCCTATCACTACTGGCATTGTTGTGGTTTTTTACAAGTCCCAGGGCTCCTATCACTACTGGTATTGTTGTGGCTTTTACAAGTCCCAGGACTGCTATCACTGCTGGTAATGTTGTGGTTTTTACAAGTCCCAGGGCTCATATCACTACTGGTATTGTTGTGGTTTTTTACAATTCCCAGGGCTCCTATCACTACTAGTATTGTTGTGGTTTTTACAAGTCCAAGGACTCCTATCACTTCTCGTACTGTTGTGGTTTGTACAAGTCCCAGGGCACCTCTCACTACTGGTATTTTTGTGGTTTTTACAAGTCCCAGGGCTCCTATCACTACTGGTATTGTTGTGGTTTTTACAAGTCCCAGTTCTGCTATCAATAGTGGTATTGTTGTGGTTTTTACAAGTCCCAGGGCTGCTATCACTACTGGTATTGTTGTGGTTTTTACAAGTCCCAGGGCTCCTATCACTACTGGTATTGTTGTGGTTTTTTACAAGTCCCAGGGCTCCTATCACTACTGGTATTGTTGTGGTTTTTACAAGTCCCAGGGTTCCTATCACTACTGGTATTGTTGTGGTTTTTACAAGTCCAAGGGCTCCTATCACTTCTCGTACTGTTGTGGTTTTTACAAGTCCCAGGACTCCTATCACTTCTCGTACTGTTGTGGTTTTACAAGTCCCAGGACTCCTATCACTTCTCGTACTGTTGTGGTTTTTACAAGTCCCAGGGCTCCTATCACTACTGGTATTGTTGAGGTTTTTTACAAGTTCTAGGGCTGCTATCACTACTATTATTGTTGTGGGTTTTACAAGTCCCAGTTCTGCTATCACTAGTGGTATTGCTGTGGTTTTTACAAGTCCCAAGTCTGCTATCACTACTGGTATTGTTGTGGTTTTTACAAGTCCCAGGGCTCCTATCACTACTGGCATTGTTGTGGTTTTTTACAAGTCCCAGGGCTCCTATCACTACTGGTATTGTTGTGGCTTTTACAAGTCCCAGGACTGCTATCACTGCTGGTAATGTTGTGGTTTTTACAAGTCCCAGGGCTCATATCACTACTGGTATTGTTGTGGTTTTTTACAATTCCCAGGGCTCCTATCACTACTAGTATTGTTGTGGTTTTTACAAGTCCAAGGACTCCTATCACTTCTCGTACTGTTGTGGTTTGTACAAGTCCCAGGGCACCTCTCACTACTGGTATTTTTGTGGTTTTTACAAGTCCCAGGGCTCCTATCACTACTGGTATTGTTGTGGTTTTTACAAGTCCCAGTTCTGCTATCAATAGTGGTATTGTTGTGGTTTTTACAAGTCCCAGGGCTGCTATCACTACTGGTATTGTTGTGGTTTTTACAAGTCCCAGGGCTCCTATCACTACTGGTATTGTTGTGGTTTTTTACAAGTCCCAGGGCTGCTATCACTACTGGTATTGTTGTGGTTTTTACAAGTCCCAGGGCTCCTATCACTACTGGTATTGTTGTGGTTTTTACAAGTCCCAGGGCTGCTATCACTACTGGTATTGTTGTGGTTTTTACAAGTCCCAGGGCTCCTATCACTACTAGTATTGTTGTAGTTTTTACAAGTCTCGGGGCTCCTATCACTACTGGTCTTGTCGTGGTTTTCATTCCCCACATTTGGTCAGTCTGGATTTCCAGGTCTTTATATTTGGACAGGTTTTCACTTACTTTTCCTAAGATGCTCCTTTCAGTCAGGATGGACATGTCGATGAGTAGGCAGCTTTTTTATTTTTTTTTCTTGGTGATGATGTCTGGTCCGTTGGCCTTTATCTCACGATCTGTCTGTACTGGCATGTCCCATAAGATTGTGATATGGTCTTTCTGTGTTACTGTTTGGGGCTCGTGCTCGTACCATTTTTCTTTTGTGTTGATGTTGAATTCTTTGCAGATGTTCCAGTGCAGGTATGTGGCGGCCTTGTTGTGTCTTTGTAGGTATTCAGTTCTGGCCAGCTCAGGGCACCCTGCCACCATATGGCCAATGGTTTCCTGGAATTGATTATTATTATTATTATTATTATTATTATTATTATTATTATTATTAAGTAGTAGTAGTAGTAGTAGTAGTACTCGTAGAAGGCGTCATGGCAGTAGTAGCTCAGTAGAACATCCTCTGGTGCCTCCTAGCGTTAGGAGGTCATTTAGTGAAACATGCCAGGTGAAGGACAACGTCCTACGTCTCTCATTCACTGTTCGTTCAAGCCTGACGACAGGCCGTGGTGTAATGTGATTGCATTACAGCTAAGAGGCAGTGTTCGGGCCGCTATGGCAATATAAACACTGCTTTTATTAACATGTTTGTAAAGCGTTCTTCTTACAAAGAAATAGGCCCTCCTGGCTTCCTGCCTGCACACAATGCAAGGCGGTTGCTATGCAACGTACTAGCGGAGTGATACTGAATCGTGCAAAGGAATTAGACGTCACCTCCGTTATACCGCGGCTGACCTCCGATCACACGCCTTGATTTGAGCTTTCCGTACTTGAAATACTTGTTTATGGAAGGCCTGAATATAAACACACACACACACACACACAGCTCATGCCATTCATATCTCTAATTTATTTCAAAACTATTAAATTCTGCTGTGAGATCGCAACACGTGGTTTTCCGGAGTGCATCTGTTAGATAAGTACAGTATATAGAGGTCTACCTAGGCTAGGGCACGGAGAGCTTATTCTTGCACACAGTCAAAGCCTGATATGAACGGCCTGAGCCGCTTCTTGGACATATTCTGGTTCAAAGAGCATTTCTCACGTTCGGCGCTCGTGGGTCTTTTATAGTTTTGCATTTTGTATTGATTATTATTTCAACCTCTCGCCCGTTTTATTTTCTCTATCTTTCCTTTGTATGCACATGGTCCTATTGCTCTAATAGGGAAATGTTGTTGCCACGTTGTTTGTACGTTTGAAATTAAAAAAAAGAAAAAAGTTCAGTGGTCAGTCAATGACGTCATCTCCAAGCGACAAGACAACATGGCGGATGTAATGAACGTCGGAGTGAATTTGGAAGCTTTTTCTCAGGCTATTAGTGCAATCCAGGCTCTCAGATCCAGTGTGACCAGAGTGTTTGACTCTCTTAAGGATGGAATGAAGAACAAAGAGACCCTGGAAGGCAGAGAGAAGGCTTTTATCACCGAGTTCCAGGACAACCTGCAGGCTGTCAACCGCGACCTGAAGTGAGTTCACAGACACGAGCAGAATCCACCTTCATCTGTTACCACTTCAGTCACCACAGGCCAGCTGTCACAGAATACTATAATGCTATAATAATAATCATAATCATAATATACAGTTATTCATAGAGCACCTTGCTAAAAGCATGTGACGAAGTGCTTCACTAAACAAAAACAAAAACCAGATAAGTCCAGACAAGGCAGGAATAAGAGTAAGATCAAATGAGAGTGAAAATAAAAACAAATATCAAACATTTGTAAAAGCTTTAATAAAAAGAAACGTTTTAAGACGGGATTTAAAATAAACTTGAGACTTAGTTCGTCTTAGCTCAGCAGGAAGAGAGGTCCATAGTGTGGGGGCTCGAACAGCAAAAGCCCGGTCACCCTTTGTAACCAACCGAGCCTGGGAATACCCAGCACGGCTCCATCTGCAGGTCTTAATGGTCGAGGGGGGACATAGCACGTCACTAAAAGCAACCAGCAGGATACCGTTCATCTTTGTGCCACGTTCCTCAGTATCGCTGGCTGTTCTGGCCTTTCAGACGTTGGATCAGCAGCACGGAGGAGTCCAGAGGAAGCCACCATACACCATTATCAAGCGCACCACGGTGCATTTCTGATCATATCAAGGGCCGTTACTGAGTGGCTAGCATACGGGATTATTGAAGTGCTTTAGGCATTTATTATGGATTGGCACCAGTATTGTCAATGGACTGCTGTAGGCAGTATACCCCTGGTCAGTGGTGGGTTAACATAAGGTGTTGTAGTGCGCTTGTAAGTCTTCCCTCCCCAGCAAAGACGGTAGTTTCCGTTGGAAACGTTTTCTTGTCCCTCACGTGACACATGGTGTCCTATAAGGCAAACTCGAGGGTGTTGTGCCTCTTTCAACATTCATGCCTGTGTTAAATGTATTGATACACATTCCTTTTTCATCCCTATGCAGATGACTTGCAGCTGCACCTGTCAACCCCCATGAACGTTCCTCTGTTAAGACTGATAAGCTCTTTCTCTAATATTTAAGCCTGGGTTTCATGCATCTCTTTTAAAGACTAATACGCTTAAAGCTAAATTAAGGGGATATACTTCTAAAACGAACAGACAACTTGACAGTGTGTAAACAGCCAATAAGAAATCTGAAAGGAGGTTTAGATTCAGAATTTAATATTTTATATCACAGCGAGTATTTATCTGTCTCCTCTGTCTTACTGGCTGTCCACTCCCCCTCTCTGTTGTCGTGAGATGAAGAGGCAGAGTGCCTGTTTTTCTGACTGCTTGTCTGTCTCGATGTTGTAGTGAGTTGGAGAGACTGAGTGGTCTTGTTGGTCGTCCATCAGAATCTCATCCTCTTCACAACAGCGGTCTGCTGAGTCTGGATCCCGTCCAAGACAAAACCCCCCTTTATTCCCAACTGCTACAAGCCTACAAGTGGTCCAACAAGGTAGGCCCACTAACTAAGATGAATGTATAAGCATACTGTAAAAACAGTATAATGTTTAATAACTAAAACCTGACCTAATTGCTACCTCTGTCCAATCCATAATGGTAGACTCACTATCCCCCCCCCTCTCTCTGTCTGTCTGTCTGTTTGTCTCTCTCTATGTCTGTCTGTCTGTCCGTCCGTCTGTCTGTCTGTCTCTGTCTGTCTGTCTGTCTGTCTCTCTCTCTGTCTCTCTCATATATAACGGGTGGCAAATTAAAAGAAAGGAAAAATCAGCTTGACCCCTACAGTGAGGGGCCCGGGGGCTCTGTTTTGTTGTGATGCTGTGGGAGGCATTTCAACTTGTGTCGACTACTTTTGAAACAATTCGGTCATAGACATCGTCTCTTAACTCCAACTCCATTCTCGCTTCTCAAGTTGCTAATCAGACTGTAAACAATGATGGGTGCATGGAAGAGGAAGTCTTCATAGAACACAGAACCGAGCAGCCAACAGCTACACTGGACCCAAAATATTGTCCATTGTCCCCAGAGGCTAAATTATTATCAGACGATAGCCGATGGGTTCTGAGAGCTCGTGTTAGTTCAGTCTGTCTGTCTGTCTGTCTGTCTGTCTGTCTGTCTGTCTGTCTGTCTGTCTGTCTGTCGATCCGTCTTAGTCTCGGTCTTTCTTTTTGTATGTAGGTCTGTGTGGCTGGCTGCCTGGCTGGCTTGCTGTCTTATTTTTTTGACTGTCTTTCTACATGCTACTATTAGTACTACTGCTATTATTACTAGTTATGCTACTGCAAATACTGCTACCACTACTAGTACTGCTACTATTGCTGATGTTTCTACTATTAGTACTACGACTACAACCACTGTGACTACTGCTGATTCCCTATTTCTCCTGACCACAGCTCATACCATTACTACTTCGAATATCGCTACCACTGCTACTCCTATTATTACTACTACTATTACTACTGTTTATCTATAACTACTGCTAGTACCATACATGGACTGTTATTTAAACCGCTAATATGTCTTCAGCTACAGTACCATGCCGGCTTAGCATCCAGTTTGTTGAACCAGCAGTCACTCAAACGGTCAGCGAATCAGATGGGAGCATCGGCTAAGAGAAGGCCGAAGGTCCAGCCAAGCACACTAGTTCTCCCACCTCAGTAAGTAACACAGTAAACATAGTAAAAGCACTAAATTATACATTCACATGACACCAGCTATACACAAACTTTACGCACCAGTGTAATGTGTTGTGTGTAGCCGTTTTGACACATTTCTGAATGCTAAATGAGTGATGTGCTAAGCATGCTACACCAGTGGTTCTCAAACATCTTCTGCCACGCCCCCCTTTGGAGGAAGAAACATTTTCATGCCCCCTGCCCCAACAAAATGGTGACAAAATGGGCCAAGTTTAACTTTATTTAAATACCATCAAGATCATGAACATTCCTTTCACTTTTCTTTCATTAATTCTGTTGTGCAAATAACAAACGCAAGTTCCACTTCAACTTTATCAAGCCTCTTGTTGTGACATGTGTCACTAGATTGCTCCATCAGTCTGTGTGCTTTTTCAGAAACAGAAAAACAAAAGGAATTTTAAAAAGCACTTTACTAGAACAATAACAATAAAGTTCAATCTGTTCAAAAAAAAGAACAAATGCAGATATATGGGAAAAACGATGAGCAGGTCAGTTTGTGAGAGCTCAAGTCTTATCAATGCATTAGTGCTGCAATGAGCCTGTTTTGCACTGCACATCTTTTCAAAACGGGGTTGCAGGTTTGATACCGCCACTCTCAAGTCATGCTTTCATGTTGAGGTTGGATCTGTACTTTGAGGCAGCAGCAGAAAAGCCCATCTCACAGAGACAGAATGTGGTGAAGGGAAGCAGCCCACAGTCCTCTGTCCTATGAGTTCATAGAAATGTCCTCAAAGACTATATCAATTCCAGTTGGCTTCAGTGATCACAATTTGGTGGCGATTGTTAGGAAAGCCAAAGTTCCAAAAGTTGGACCTAAAATTGTTGTCCAAAGATCTTTCAAATCTTTGTGAGAATGATTTCATTAGGGACATAAACAGGGTACAATGGGATAATGTGTGTAAAATACATGATGTGGATGCAGCACTTGAACTTTTTACAAAAATGTTTTTAGAAGTGGCCGATAAACATGCTCCCATTAGGGAATCACAGTAAGGAAAACAAAAGCATCTTGGATTGATGAGGAACTGAAAGCCTTGATGGCCCAGAGGGATAAAATGAAAACTGAGTCAGTTAAGTCTGGTAATGCAACTGACTGGAAGTCATATTGTTCACTAAGAAATCAAGTGACAAAATAAATAAGAAAAAGAAAAGAAGGTATTATTAAAATAGGATAAATGAAATTAAACATGATGGAAAGAAACCGTGGAAAACTTTAAACGATTTAATGGGTAGATCGGGGGAAAATACACCCCCCTTCCTAGAGGCAGACGGTACCTTCCTTACTAAACCTCAAGCTATTGCTAACTATTTTAATGAATATTTTGTTGGAAAGATTGAGAAACTAAAAAATGAAACAACTTCAGATAACAAACTTTCAAGACAACTGATTAATGACCATTTTATGAAAAATAGAGATTGTGATTTTGATTTTCAAGCTGTTCAAGTGAATACAGTAGAAACACTTCTCAGTAGTGTAAATAGGGAAAAACCCTCAGGATTAGATAAGCTTGATGGGAAACTCTTAGGAATGGTTTGGCCCTATTGCATTTCCCATATGCCATATTTTGAACCTAAGTTTACAGAAGGGTGTATGTCCCTTGGCATGGAAAGCTGCAAAAGTTATTCCTATACCCAAAAACAAGAAGGGCATGTTTACAGGTGCTAATAGGTGTCCTATCAGCATTCTTCTGGTGCTAAGCAAGCTTATGGAAAGAGTTGTGTTTGACCAGGTTTTATCTTATTTTCCTGTTTAACAAACTTAACTCTGAATTTCAGTATGCCTACAAAAAAGATCACTCCACAAGTACTGCTTTGATGCAGATGACTGATCAGTGCCTGAGGGATATAGACAGGAAAATGATTGTGGGTGCTGTGCTACTTGACTTTAGTGCTGCGTTTGATTTAATAGACCACGAGATGCTTTTAATGAAACGTGCTGCTTATGGCTTTAATAATTTGACTCTTGATTGAATGAGGAGCTACTTATCAAACAGAACACAGACTGTTTACTTTAACGGTAGTTTTTCTACTGTAAGGACAGTACAGTGTGGTGTTCCTCAGGGAAGTTGTTTGGGCCCATTGCTCTACTCTGTTTTTACCAATGATATGCCACTTGTTTTGAGTAATGTTAGCTATGTTTGCCGATGATTCCACAGTGTATATGTTATCAAACAGTGTGGATGAGTTAAACGTTCTCTTGGAAAATTATATGAAATTAATTTTGGACTGGGTAACCAAAAACAATCTAGTTCTGAATGTATCAAAGACGAAATGTATTGTTTTTTGGCTCAAACCATGCATTAAGATGTCAGAACCAATTAAGCATATCTATCAAGGGCAGCTGCACAGAACAAGTTACTGAGGCTAAACTTCTAGGAGTCATTCTGGATGAACAACTATCGTGGCAGAATCACATAGACAAAATAATTGGAAAAATGGGGAGAGGAATATCTATGATAAGAAGATACTCCTCTTTCCTTACGCCAACTACTATCTTACAGGATATACAAACCTTGGTTTTGTCACACCTTGACTACTGCCCAGCAATCTGGTCAAGTGCAGCAAAACAGGAGCTAAACAAGCTTCAGATAGTGCAGAATAGAGCAGCACGTCTTGCACTCAGGTGTTCAATGAGAAAAGGTATAGACCAAATGCGCCATGATCCTGCCTGGCTGAAAGTAGAAGACAGATTAACACGCAGTCTTCTAACGTTAGTCAGGAATATAGTTGTGTCAAAACAACCCTACTGCCTGTCCTCAAGAATAACTTTTCCCCAGGACAGACATGAACATGGAACAAGACAAGTTAGCAGAGGTCATGTTACAATTCCTCAACCCAGAACAAATGCAATGAGAAGAACCTGCTATGTATTGGGCCACATCACAGTGGAATAGGTTGCCATACGTTATTACTCAAGCAACAAGTAAAGGAAGTTTTAAAAAGCAACATAAGAGGTTATTTTTGGGTACAGGTATACACAATGTCTAATACATAACTTTTTATATTTTTATTCTGACATATGTAGCTCAAAGCAGGTGGTAGGAGTAGTCTGTGATAGATGCTGCTGTAAGTGTGTGTGTGTGTGTGTGTGTGTGGGGGGGGGGGGTTATGTGTTTGGCTTCTCTAATAATGCTGGTTTAATTGAGGTGGATGGAATGGGGTGGTGAATTGAATTTAGTGATGCAATTGTGTTTATTTATGTATGCATGCATGTGTAGACATGGATGTCTTTAATGTGGACCCCAGGAAGAGTAGCTGTTGCCTTGGGTAAGAGCTAATGGGGATCTAAATAAACATAAACATACTCCCTCTCCACACCAAGCCAGAATTCACTCAGTGTCTGAGCTGTAAAGCTCAGCGTCAGGGTGGAGTCAGATGTTATCTCCATGAACTGGTCCTCTTCAGCAGAGCTGAAATCAGCCAGCAGGTGCTGCTGCATTGAATGGATCTGTCACCCAGTCATACTGAGCACTGTTGTTTGGGAAGTATTTTTGAAAGATTCCTCTCAGGGAAGAGATGTGCTCCTTAAGACATGAAATCACTGTAGTGGCTCCAGAATCACAGGTTTCAACAAATTCACTCAGATTCTCAAAGAAATCAGTATTTCCTTGATCAAGTCGCCTGCCCCCCATCTCAAGCTTTCCAGTGAATTTACTGATCTTGTTTGCCAGGTGAGGAAGGTGCTTGTCTCTGCCTTCAAGCTGAAGATTTAACACTAGAATGACCAAAGTGGTCATTTTGATGGTTTTGGATTTTCAAAGTTTAATAACTTTGTGAAAAAAAAAGATACAGACCTGCTGCTCCCTGAATGCTCCTAAAATTGCATATATTTGCATTAAAATTAGTTTTAGATCAATTGCACAAAAAAAGGTTATGATAATCTACCTAAAACGACCATGAGGGGTCAACATGACTGTCTCATAATTTGCGTGTGATGGTGTGCGTCATGATGTCAGTATTTATGATGTGTGTTGGTCGCATCGTTTCCTTCGTGAAGTTCATTGCTCTGTCCTAGAAACACACTAGCATTCTCCAGTGCAGAGAAATAGTCTAAACTTGATGTGTGATTATTGCCAACATGTCTGGTTACAGATGCCGTTACAGACGCACCATGACTGCCACTGAGGCGTTGCAGTATTTACAGGCGTTGAACAGCGGCCATATTAAATTGTTTGAAGAATAGTATTAAAGTTGTTAAAGTGTTAATGTTGGTGTCAGTTAGTTTCCTCACAGACATACTAAAACATGTAATGCATTAATATCTCAATTGGGTATTTAGCTTGATAGAATATAGAGTTTAAAAACCGTCCGTCATTTTGACCGCCCATGGTCGTTTTAGGTAGGAGAGAAATTCCCGTCGTTCTAGTGTTAATTCATTACAAATACCGCTGATAGGTCAGTTTCATCAGAAATTGTTCATCACTAAACGTGCTTGCAACTTCATGCATACACTTCTCCAGAAACACCTGAATTTCCTCTCCGAGCTCAAATACTCGCGACAACACTTTACCTCGCGAGAGCCACCTAGCCTCGCTGTGAAACAACACGGCTGAATGTTTGGCTCCCATCTCCTCACAAAGTGCATGCAGAGACCAGCTGCGCTCTCAGGGATCTTGTTTTGATGAATTTGACCATGCTAACAACATGGGTCAAAACCTGGTTTAGGTCAGGGCTAATCTGTCTTGACGCTAGCGCTTCTCTGTGTATGACCCAGTGCGTCCATTGCACATTTGGCGAGACCCTCTTGATTAGTGGCTGCAATCCCTTCGTTTTCCCTGCCGTGGTCTGTGCACCATCTGTGCAAACACCCACACAGTTCTCCCATTTCAGCCCATGTTGTGTCAGGTACCAGTCCTAGAAGCCTGAAGAGCTCATCAGCTGTCACTCTACTTGGGACGTACTTGTAAAACAGCAAATCCTTACACAGTGACCGACATGACAAAGCGAACACAAGCAATGAACAAGCAGTCTTTATTGCTGTCAGTAGCGAGCGTTGGAACGAGCATTGGAACTGGACCTTGGAGCAGTGGAAGAAGGTCACGTTGCCTGGTCCGATCAGTCCCGTTTTCTTTTA
Source organism: Lampris incognitus (assembly GCF_029633865.1). Lineage (NCBI taxonomy): Eukaryota > Metazoa > Chordata > Actinopteri > Lampriformes > Lampridae > Lampris > Lampris incognitus. The sequence continues at coordinate 67,834,595 of NC_079211.1, read as the reverse complement.
GATTACATAGATGGCCATGTATGTTTGTGCCATTTACCTTAGAAAGTGATGGTACCAGGATGCACCATGGGAAGATGGTGGAGTGAGTGTGATGCCATTCATGTGGATGTCAATTTGACAAATGCAATTTTGCAGCAGATGACTACAACAGGGACAGCTATTTCAACTGTGCAATCCTCTGGTGTACATTTATACTGCATCAGTACTGCATTCATATTCTTACATAGTTCTTATTTTTTATATATATTGTTGTTTTATATTGTAGTATATTGCACACATTATTTTTCTGTTTTTCCTATAATTTCCCCAATGCTTAACACTGATCAGCCAAAACATTAAAACCACTGACAGGTAAGTGAATAACACTGATTATCCCGTTACCATGGCACCTGTCAAGGGGTGGGGTGTATCAGGTAGCATGTGAACAGTCAGTTGTTGAAGATGATGTGTTGGAAGCAGGAGAAATCCGCAAACGTAAGGATCTGAGAGACTTTGACAAGGGCCCAGTTGTGATGGCTGGATGACAGGGTCAGAGCATCTGGCAGGTCTTGTAGGGTGTTGCCAGTAAGCAGTGGTCAGTACCTACCAAAAGTGGTCCAAGGAAGGACAACCAGTGAACTGTCGACAGGGTCATGGGTAATCAAGGCTCACTGATGCTTGTGGGGAGTGAAGGCTAGCCCAGCGTTTCTCAAACATCTCCTGCAGGACCACTTGCCCTCATGTTTTAGATCTCTCCCTGCTCGCTGGGCTAGCCCGTCTGGTCTGATCCCACAGAAGACCTTCTGTAGCTCATATTACTGAAAAGGTTAATGCTGGCTATGATATAAATGATATATGGTGTCAGAACACAGCACATCTTAGCTTGCTGCGGACCAGTCAAAATACCAATGCTGACCCCTGTCCACCAGCAGTGGACAGTGGGGGTAAAATTGGACCTTAGACCATCGATTTGTCCATGTCTGTGTCTAAGTTTGTGTCTTAATTTGATGGCTGGGAGAGCTGGCACTGGATCGGCTGGGAGAGCTTGGTCTGCTGCGTCCTGTGGACCCAGGGACCACGGCCCTGCCTGGAGCTGCACCTGAAGAGGAAACACCGAGGGCGGTCTGACAGGACACATAAGCGGGGCAGGCTAAGCTAACTGCTAGCCCATGCAGACCAGCAGTTCTGATAACATCGAGGGCGGTCTGGCGGCAGCCTCGCCTAGCCTTGACTGTGTTTTTGGTGTCGTCGTATGGAGTGTGGGGAGGTGTGTCGAGGGTGCCTGGCTGGGAGAGCTGGTGTTGCATCGGTTGGGGGGGCCTGGTCTGCTGCATCCTGTGGGCCCAGGGCCGTCCGTCCAGCCATCCGTCTGTCTGTCTGTCTGTCTGTCTGTCTGTCTAGAAATTAAGCATTGGTCTTTATGGAACAGACGGCATCTGTTTATTTAAAGCAAATTAATTTTTTACTCCTCTTCCTTTGCTTTTTCCCTCTCTCTCTCTTGTCTGTCTTTTTATAACTTTCCATTTCTTTCTTTCTCATTTCTTTACTTTGTGTTTCACTTCCTCTCTCTCTCTCTCTTTGTGTCTCTCTCTGTCTCTCTCTCTGTCTCTCTGTCTCTTCTCTCTGTCTCTGTCTCACTTTCTCTGTCTCTTTCTCTGTTTGTCTCTATGTCTCTCTCTCAAATTAAAATAGCTTTATTGGCATGAACAAAACATATGTTGTCGCTGAAGCACTTTGCAAAAGATTAAAACATTACATCACATATTGAATACACATTAAATTCACATTACATCACATATTAAATATACATTAAATTCACATTACATCTCATATTAATACATAGGTGCCATCACATAAGCAGGTTCCATATTTTTGCCTGCTGAAGCAGTCAATTTTTTTTTTGCCATACAGTACAGTTCAATAAATATTGTACAGTTTAATGCAATTGCTTAATAGCATATAATTTTGGGGATCTTATAGTTGTTGTGAGTCCCGCAGGCTGTGGCAGCAGATACATATTGAGCTGCCAGAGGAGCTGTTGTTCCTTCACCAGAAATGCCAGTTTCTCCTCTGGGCTTAACAGTAGGAAGTTTGGTACTTTCTTGGCTGTTTCCCTGAAGTGGAAGTCTCTTACTGAAGAGAACTTCCCACAGTGGAGGAGGAGGTGCATCTCTGTTTCTACCTCCCCTGTCCAGCAGTGACCACATATACACTCCTCTCTGGCTAGCCATGTTTGTCTGTGTCTTCCTGTTTCTATAGCCAGCTGGTGGTCACTGAGCCTGTATTTGGTCAGGATCTGTCTCTGCTTCGTATCTCTAACAGAGTGGAGATACTCTGCCAATCTATATTCTCTGTTTAGGGTCAAGTAACACTTTAGTCTGCTTTGGGTTTTAGTTTCATTTCTTCACTGTTCCAAATATAGATCTTTTGACTGATTCATAATTTGTTTTATTCTGCTGTTTTTTGAGGCGGTGCTGATGGGAGCCTGGTTGGTTAGCTTCACCATCAGCTGACTGAGGGGACTGTTTTCAGGGTTCAGCTCTTGGGTTTTTAATGCCTTGAATGGAAGGGTGTCTTTTGGGCTTGAATTTAGATGCGTCCAAAATGTTATGGCCCAATTTTGGATGTTTAACAGTAGTGGGAAACGCCCCATTTCTGCTCGGCAGGCATTATTTGGTGTCTTCCTTTGAACATTTAAAATTTTTCTGCAGAACTCGGTGTGGAGGGCCTCTATTGGGTGTTTGTCCCATGAACCATGCTCCAATCCACTGAGCAGGCCCCAGACCTCACTTTCATACAAAACTATGGGTAAAATAATGTAATCAAATATTTTTGTCCAGATTCTAACTGGAATCTTAATGTTTAATAGTTTGGTTTTTAATGCATACATTGCCCTGCATGCTTTTTCTTTGAGTGTGTGTATTGCCATACTGCCATACTTCCTGATGCAGATATGGACAGACCAAGGTATGTATAATTTTTTTGTGTGTTCAATTAGGGTAAAAGTAAAGTGATATTTGTTTGCAAGGTATCTGGGTTTTTTTTTCTGAAATATCATAATTTGGGTTTGCTTAAAGTTTACATCCAATGCCCAGTTTTGGCAGTATTTTCCTAGGATGGACAGGTTATGTTGAAGACCATCACTAGTTGGGGACAACAGAATAAGGTCATCTGCATAAAGCAGGTATTTAATCTCTGCGTCATAGAGTGTGAGGCCTGGAGCTGCTGAATGGTGCAGCTGGTGAATGGTCCAGCTGCAAGTTCATTTATATACAGGTTGAATAATGTTGGACTTAAACAGCATCCTTGCTTCACACCGCATTCTTGGGTAAAATACTCTGTTCTTTGATCTATGTCTCTCTCGCTCTCTCTCTCTCTCTCTCTCTCTCTCTCTCTCTCTCTCTCTCTCTCTCTCTCTCTCTCTCTCTCTCTCTCTCTCTCTCTTGAGTGGAAGTCTGTGTGAGTGAGTGCACGTTTTGGCGTTTTCTATTTTCTATTTTTCGTTGTTTCGTGTTTTTTGGGGGTGTTTGTATTTTGAAAGATTTGCTGTCGTGGTGGTGTGTTTTGGTAGTGGAGTGGTTTGGACAGGCCTGGCTGTGAGTCATGCAGACTCGTGGAGTCGGAGGCATGGGGCTGGAGGAGCTCACACGCCGACACAGAGTTACACTCTGTCCGTCTGTCAGTTGCTCAGTGGAGGTTGCGGTTTAGCAGTCGGTGAAGTCGTTGGCTATGGCAGTGTTAAGTCCGCATTTAGAATGAATAGTGGAGTCGTTGTGTTTCTCCACAGTATTGATAAAGTCAATGTGGTTGTGGAGCAAGGCGTGGTAATCCAGGACACCTTTGTTCAGGTGGTGCCGCTGGTTAATCCGGCCAAAAAAGTAATTTTGTCCAAAGTCCGTCCATTCATTAGCAACGAAATATTGCGAAGAGCACTAGTGAGACACGGACAATTAATGTCTCCTATAAATTGATTCCTCTGAGCTGCCAATCTCCACATTTAAAACATGTTGTTTCCTTCAGAAGGCAGCAGGTCTTTATGGTTCCGAGGAACAACACGGAGTTGAATCAAATATTGAAGTTCAGAGTTGATGGTTTTGACTATGATGTGTATGTATCATCAGAGACAATGAAATGTTTAGGTTGCGGAATGGAGGCTCATCTCATCCATTCCTGTCCAGAGAAATCAGCTGCTGAGCCAAATGAGGGTGAGACTGCAGCACAGCACCCTGAGCAAACTGGAACTGCAGCGCCGATCCCAAAGCAGGAAGAAACACAGCAGGAAGAAAACCAGAGTGAAGCTGAGTTTCTGGCCGCTGGTTCAGGTGCTGCTGTTCCTGGTTCAGCTAACCCAGAGGCTGCTGGTTCGGATTCTGCTGATCCAGGTTCTGCTAAACTATGGGCTGCTGGTTCAGCTGCTGATGATCTGGGTTCAGCAAGTTCAGGGGCTGTGGGTTCGGGTGCTGCTGATCCGGGCCCTACACAGGACGATAATGTTGTAGAGGTTGTTGAAAAGTGTCCCACAGATACTACTACCTGTGATGTAATGGACACGGAGTCTGAAACTAATGAAGCAGAATGTTCTCTGGAGGAGGAATGTGTGATGTTGGTAAAGAAAGACTCTTCTAATGTCAAGAATAAGAAGAGGAAACCTGATGAGGTGTCTCCGCCTTCTAGTATAGCGACAAAGGTTTCTCGTCAGAGGAGGTGTCTGCAGTCAGATGAGAGTGAAGGTGATGAGGCGAGTGATGTGGAGTCTCTGGCTGCCTCGCAGACGGGGACTCAGAAACAGACTGGGTACTCTGTAGTGAGCATTAAGAAGTTCTTGCAGGACACTAAGGGGGCCAGAAATGTAAAAGTTGACAAAGTGTTTCCTGATTTGCAACTCTTCCTTGATTCAGTGAAGACTTTTCTGAGAAGTCCTGGTGGTCTGGGGGAGAAAGCTTTCACTTAACAGAAACTTTTCGTTTGAAAAAAATAGTTCAAAAGGTCAGAAATAAGTTAGGGAATGATGAATAAGTTTTTCAATGTATTCTTTCTCTGTCCACTTGTTTCTGTTTTGCAACTTCTTTTCTTATGTCTGTATGGACATAAGAATGGGGAGCTTAAATTCAAATGGGCAAGGACCGGTGGGAAAAGGGCCTCTCTTTTCAAGCTGTGTGCTCTTAAAAAGTTAGATGTGCTTTTTGTACAAGAGACACACAGTACCACTCATAACAAGGCTGACTGGAGGACAGAATGGACTGGTGAGACCTTTTTAAGTCACAAAACCAGTAACAGTGGTGGAGTTGGTATTATTTTCTCCAGGAATTTTATTCCTCGGTCTGTCGAGTCTGAGGAAGTTATTAAAGGCCGCCTGTTAAAATTAACAGCAGTGTATGAACAGGTAAAAATGGTGTTTATTAATGTTTACGCTCCAGTTGTGGGAGTGGAGAGGTTAGTCTTCCTGGATGTTTTAGATGAGGTTATTGAGAATGGTACCAGTGAGGACTGTTTATTCATTGGTGGAGATTTCAACTGTACTGAGGACAGCAGGTTGGACAGGAACCATGCAGAGCCTCATGCTGCCTCTCGCAGTCATCTGGTTCGTCTTATTGAGGCTCATGAACTGTGTGAGGTGTGGAGAGGGTTTCATGACAAACAGAGACAATACACCTGGACACATGTTAAGGACAACTTGATGTCTATGGCCAGGCTTGATGGTTTCTATTGCTTGAAACATCAGTTTATGTGTTCAAAAGTTTTATCATCAGCCCTGTGTGTTTTTCTGACCACTCACTAGTAATGGTTTCTGTCTTTATAAAATGTGTGAAATCCAATAGTGCCTACTGGCATTTTAACACAGCCTTACTGGAGGATAGAAACTTCAAGGACACTTTTGTCTGTTTTTGGAAAAACCACCAAAGTACAATATCTGATTTTGTGTCTGTACAACAGTGGTGGGATATTGGAAAAGTCCAAATAAGACAACTGTGTCAACAGTACACTCGGAATGTCACACAAACCTTAATGACTTCAGTGAAAGCTCTGCAGTCTGAAGTAGAGGAACTCCAGGGCTCGGCTGAGGCCACAGGGGACCAACGCCATACTGCGGCACCCGCAGAGAAAAAGTCTCGTTTGAACAACCTGCTGGGTGTTTCAGCTCAGGGCGCTTTGGTCAGGTCCCGCTTTCAACATGTAGCCCAGATGGATGTCCCATCACACTTTTTCTTTGGCCTGGAGCGTAAGAATGGACAGAAGCGGTTCATTCACAGCTTAAGATCTGACACTGGGCAGGTGCTGACTGACCATACTGCAATGGAGCAGCGTCCGAGTGATGTCACAGCATCGCTGTCGCTATGAATGCGTCACAGGAAATCAGACATGCGGAGCATGTACAGTACAGCATGGCTGTGTTTACAACACCAACTCGCGTATATGCTGCCATAAATCTGATAATATTAACCCCGAATGATGTCCCCGGTGCAAAGGTCACATCAGAGATTGAGGTGCACAGTAACCTGCAACTAAAAAGATGGTTTAAGTGTGGTGGACTGCCGAGGACAGGGAAAAAAAAAAACGAGTTGATTGACCGGTTGGTTGAGGGGGTGTGTCAGCTGTCACACAGCATAAGGTTTCCCATTTTCTCTTCATTTGGCTATGTAGGCTGCTGCATACGTTCAGATTTGAAATCAAATAATTTCATATGAGGTTACAGTACAGCTTTTCAGTGTTTAGCTTCTATTACTGACCCTGTCAGAAGCGGACTGGCCAGAGAGTACCGGGACAAAGTACCGATTGCACCCAACCCCCCGCTCATGGTTTTATGAACACTTGATTACAGTTAGATTAGAGGACTTCTTTTATTAGCTTTTATTAACTTTTTAATATTTTATTTTATAATGTTAACTTGGCCCAGTAGTTTAAGTGGTCTGAAATACTGGGACTATACAAAAAAACTGTTATTTTCTAAATGGTGAATTCAATATTTATTTATTTATTTATGAAAATTCTGTTTATTCATTTTCCATGTTTACACAGTATAACAAGAGAGACAAACATAACAACAACTCACACCCAGTGCCACTATAAGATATACACCTTACATTTATCATTCACTGTACACACATACACACCACTACACTCTCCCACATAGAGATATGACTCCCACACCCCGAAATATGGATACAGAGATAGAGAATGATGATAAGATAAAAATTAAAATATGTAAAATAATTAGTAAATTAAGAATAGATTCCATGTAATTCATCCATGGATGTGAATCCGATATTTATACAAACACCCTCTAATAAAAGCTGAAAATTCGTACTTTAACCACATATGAAATTGTTTGATTTAAAATCTGAACTTTTGTGGCATATAGCCAAATGAACAGAGAAAATTCTCCTTTGTACCAGACATTAAGGTGGACAATGTATATTCGAATAGATTATGTGTGACTTCCATAATACATGTGATTTGATGCACGTAGGTCTTGAACACAGAGTTTCTGGCTGAGTATCTTAGTGAAGCTTTTGTTTACATTGACATCTGAGCTGGTGGTGTACCGGCTATTCATTTCAGGATCAAGCACTGCATCGAAGATGGACGAGACAACGTAATCGATCCATCCATTGATGATGGCAAGTGGTACCAGATGCAACTTCATGCAATCCAAGGTCACCTACCGGCTCCTCCCATCCCACTGATAACAGGCTGGAAAAGTCTGACGAGTGCCATGGACCTGCCAGAGTCATTCAATCATGGTCCCATCTACCACTGGCTGGTAGAATCCATTGAGACGGACAACGCACAGGCTACAGAGCAACCCCTGCGACGTGGGGAGCAATATCGCACCTCCGGTTGGGTTGGTGAGATTTCTGTCCAGAATGACGGAAAGCTCATCTTCATGAAAGCTGCAGTGAGAGCATCGATGAACAATGAACAACACAGCACGCTAGTGACACTATCCACACAAAGTGGTTCCGTGATGGATGGCAGCTGTGACTGCAAGGCCTCTGCACTTGGCTGGTGTAGCCATGTTGGTGCCATGCTCCTTACAGCTCTTTATAAGCCAACATGCACCGACCTCCCATGCCAGTGGAAAAAAAGGAGCAAGCGAAAGGACCCTGGCCCAGTTCATGACAAATCCTACAGAAAAAAACATTGTCAGTGTTCTGAAGTTTGACCCCAGGCCCATCACGTACAGAGGGGTCAGTGATGAACAATTGAACAATTTTGTGGCAGATCTTAGAACGGTGAATCATGGCACTGGTGTCACCAGCATGCGGCAGACACTGTTGGTCCATGTTTATGAGGATTATGCCCGTACAGGTGAAAGGAAATGAGAAATCTATCATCTCAAAGACATATTAAAACGGAACCTCAGTGTCAATGAACAGCATCAAGTGATTGCTGATACTGAGGCTCAAAAATTACGCAAAAAAAAAAAAAACGAAGAAAATTACAGCAAACTGCTTCCTTCTAATGTAGTCTAGTGCATCCAATGTCTGACTTCCGTTTGCTGCGAAGCTTCCGCTTCCACTCGGGAAAGGCTAAAAATAGCTCATGAACGCTGCCCCATTCGTAAGTGTGCTGTCAGTTTCTACAGTAGTGTAGAGCCGAAGGAACGGAGAAGACCGTAGGTTCACACTTTAGCCGTGTAGGCAACTTTCTTTAATCTACGGTAAATCAGAGAGCAACCAAACCACAGCTCGACTGAGCGGAGGTGGCAAGAATAATCAGAAAACTGGCTGGACAACCATAACTTAACCCTGCGTTAACCTGCCAGGGCAACCATGACTTAACCCTTAGTTCCTGGGTTGAATTCTGTCCCCAATACGTGTCCACCACATGAGCCCCCCCAGAATTCGCCCTAGTAATCGAAGTCAGGCAGGCGCGGGGGGACAACAGGCCGTCCGCGGCGGCTCCGGATAACAGGGGCCGGAGTGTCTCTGGGAGGCATTGACGCGGGCCTGTGGAGGTCGGCCTGAGGAGCAGAAGAGGCAGCTCGGGCCTCCACGGGGGGAGGAGGCGGAGCCGGGGGACGACCGCGACGAGGAGGTTGGGCTAACTCCAACGGCTGCGTCAAGTCCAGGTGTGCGGGTTTAACTCGGTCCACTGAAACATGCTCGGCCGTGCCCCCAAAATCCACCACCAGGTGCTTAGTTCCCCGTTCCAGGACACGGAAGGGGCCGTCATAAGGGGGTTGCAGAGGGGGGCGGTGTGCGTCGTGACGGATGAACACGTAGTCCGCTGACTGCAGACCTGGGGGCACCTGGGACACCGGCGCGCCGTGTTGGGCGGTAGGGACGGGTGTGAAAGCTCTGACCCCGTCCAGCAAGGAGGCTCGTTGGTCCACAGCTGACCAGGGACGCGTTGCATTGGGCATGAAATCGCCTGGGACTCGCAGCGGCGTGCCGTACACCAGCTCCGCAGAGGAGGCTTGTAGGTCTTCCTTCGGGGCGGTCTGCAGGCCCAGCATGACCCATGGGAGCTTGTCGACCCAGTTGCAGTCCTTGAGAGTAGCCCGAAGCGCAGCCTTCATGGACCGGTGGAAGCGCTCACATAGGCCGTTCGCCTGAGGGTGGTAGGCGGTAGTGCGATGAAGCTTGACGCCCAGAGCCTCACCCACAGCACTCCATAGCTCTGAGGTAAACTGTGGCCCGCGGTCAGATGAAAGGTCGGAAGGCGTACCGAAACGTGAGACCCACGACCCAATAAAAGCCCGGGCCACATCAGCAGACGTCGTGGATGCCAGGGGAACAGCTTCAGGCCAGCGCGTAGTCCTGTCCACCACAGTGAAGAGGTAGGTGAACCCATGGGAGGGGGGTAGGGGACCAACCAGGTCGACGTGGACATGGTCAAATCGTCTCTCCGGCACTGCGAAGCGTTCCAGGGGCGCCTTAATGTGGCGGTGTATCTTAGCCCGCTGACAGGCAACACACGAGTCGGCCCACGCTTTCACGTCTCTCTTAAGTCCCTCCCACACAAACTTAGCAGAGGTCAGGCGCACGGATGGCTTACCGCCTGGATGAGAGAGGCCGTGCACAGCTTCAAATACGGGGCGTCTCCAGCTGTGCGGGACGATGGGCCTGGGCTGTCCTGTGGAGACGTCACACAGGAGGGTGGCACCTGTGTCGCTGAAAGGAACGTCCTGCAGGCGGAGCCCCGTGTCGGAGGCCCGGAGACGGAGGATGCTCGGGTCCGTGGCCTGGTCAACGGCCATCTGTGCATAGTCAAGGCCTAGGTGGACCGCTCCAATCACTGCCCTAGAGAGGCAGTCAGCTACCTGGTTAGACTTACCAGCGACGTGCTGGATGTCGGTAGTGAATTCCGAAATGTAGGAGAGTTGTCGCTGCTGGCGAGCGGACCATGGCTCGGCCGTCTTGGACATGGCAAACGTGAGGGGCTTGTGGTCCACGTACGCAGTAAACTCGCGGCCCTCTAGCAGGAAACGGAAATGCCGGACAGCGAGCCAGAGACCGAGGAGTTCCCTGTCAAAAGTACTATACTTGCGCTCTCGGGGTGTAAGCTGGCGACTGAAAAAGGCCAAAGGCTGCCAAGCCCCCCCCACCCACTGTTCGTGAACCGCACCAACAGCATAGTCCGATGCATCCGTGGTTATGGAAATAGGCGCTGTAGGTGAAGGATGCGCTAGCAGGGTAGCCTGGGAGAGCGCAGCTTTAGTCTCGGTGAACGCACGGTCCCGCTCTGCTGTCCAGTCGACCGCCTGGTTGGGGGACATGCCTTTCAGCGCCTCGTACAGTGGCCGGATGATAAAGGCGGCTCGGGGAATGAAGCGGTGGTAGAATGTCACCATCCCGATGAACTCCCTGAGCGCACGAGCTGTTTGGGGGCGCGGAAAGGCCGCCACCGCTTCCACCTTTGAGGGCAGGGGGACTGCCCCGTCCCCAGTGATGCGATGCCCGAGGAAATCAATGGCTGTCAGCCCGAACCGGCACTTCGCCGGGTTGACGATCAGCCCATGCTGGCTGAGGCGTGTGAAGAGGGCATGAAGATGGGACAGGTGTTCTTCCTTGGAGGCGCTGGCAATGAGTATGTCGTCCAAATAGACGAAGAGGAAAGGAAGGCCACGGAGCACTGAATCCATCAGCCGCTGAAAGGACTGGGCCGCGTTTTTGAGTCCAAATGGCATTCGTAGGAATTCAAATAGGCCGAATGGGGTAGTCACCGCTGTCTTGGGGATGTCTGAGGGGTGCACGGGAACTTGATGATAACCACGGACCAGGTCGACTTTTGAGAAGACGCATTTGCCAGACAGGTTTGCAGAAAAGTCCTGGATATGCGGGACAGGATAGCGGTCGGGCGTGGTGGCGTCATTTAGTCGGCGGTAGTCCCCGCATGGGCGCCAACCTCCATCAGGCTTAGCGACGATGTGGAGTGGGGACGCCCACGGGCTGTCAGAGCGGCGGATGATCCCCATGCGTTCCAGGTGCTCGAACTCAGACTTGGCAATGGCGAGTTTGGCGGGGTCGAGACGCCTGGCTCTGGCGTAGACCGGGGGCCCCTTCGTAGCAATGTGATGCTCCACCCCATGCTTAGCGGTGGGTGCAGAGAAGGTAGGCTGGGTGAGGTCAGGGAACTCAGCGAGGAGGCGGGTGAACTTGTCTGCCTCTGAGAGAGAGTTGGCTAGACCTGCATAGGCCGCTTCCCTCCGCGTACATGCGAAGGAGGAGAAGGTTAAGGCATCGACCAGACGGCTGTTCTGAATGTCCACTAGCAAACCGTAAGCGCACAGAAAATCAGCTCCGAGGAGGGGAAGCGTTACATTGGCCATGACGAACTCCCACGTGAAACGTTGTCCACCAAAACACAGTTCTACAGACCGCACGCCGTAGGTGTGGATAGGGCTGCCGTCAGCCGTCGCCAACTGGGGGCCCCGCTCCCCGCCCATGATGTCGACGTCAGTAGCAGGGAGCACGCTTCTCTGTGCGCCCGTGTCACAAAGAAATCGCCGACCGGAGATGGTGTCGAGGATGAAGAGTAGCCTGCTCGTATCGCCAACACTCATGGCCACTACTGAGTGTTGGCCCTCTCGTTTCCCGTCGGCCTGTAGTTGCAGGGGGAACGGCACCGTTTAGCTTTCGCACCAAATCGAGCGTGGTACATACAGAGTCCAGAGGGCTTGTAGCGGTCTGATGCTGTGGCGCCACCGTCGGGCCACGCCCGCGATGTCGGCGGGGGGCCAGTGAAGGTAGGAGCCAGCACCCCGGCATGGGAGGAACGTTGTGTAGCGACGAAGAATCGGTCAGCCTCCTTTGCCAGCTCACGGGGATCAGTGATGGTGGAGTTAGCGAGCGCAGTCTGGACGTGGGGCGGCATGTTGCGCAGAAACAGCTCCATAAACAGGAAACATGGCTTTTCTTGACCCAGTAGGTTTAACATCCTGCTCATTAGCTCCGATGGTTTGCCATCTCCCAAGCCCTGAATTGCGAAGAGGCGACGTGCTCTCTCCGTTGTTGACAGTTCAAAAGTTTCAAGGAGGAGATGTTTAAGTGCGGCGTATTTACCATCGGCCGGTGGGTTGGTTATGAAACCGCTTATCCTGGAAGCCGTAGCGCACCCCAGCGCTGCCAATACGTAGTAGTACCTGGTCTCGTCTGCTGTTATGTCTCTGAGCGCGAACTGTGCCTCAGCCTGCGCGAACCATGTAGCCGCGGAAGACTCCCAAAACTCCGGCAGTTTAATTGCAACGGCGTTCGTAGCCATAATGTGTGTGGTTTCAGAAAACTTATCCGAAAACCGACGTCGGGGTCACCAGTGTAGAGCCGAAGGAACGGAGAAGACCGTAGGTTCACACTTTAGCCGTGTAGGCAACTTTCTTTAATCTACGGTAAATCAGAGAGCAACCAAACCACAGCTCGACTGAGCGGAGGTGGCAAGAATAATCAGAAAACTGGCTGGACAACCATAACTTAACCCTGCGTTAACCTGCCAGGGCAACCATGACTTAACCCTTAGTTCCTGGGTTGAATTCTGTCCCCAATACGTGTCCACCACAGTAACCTATTTAGAGAGGAGCAGGCAGTGACTAAGAGTTTTTATACCGATCTCCCTCAGGTGGATCGGCAGAGCAAAGTAGAGTTGGAAGCAGCTCTTTCCTCTGATGAACTCTATGCTGCTCTGCAGATTATGCAGAGTGGGAAAGCTCCTGGAATTGAAGGTCTACCTGTTGATTTTTACAAATCTCTCTGGTCGGTGGTCGGGGGGGGGGGGATCTGCTGGCGGTGCTAAATGACAGCCTCGCCAGAGGGCGTCTGCCATTGAGCTGCAGGTCGGCGGTTTTCACCCTGCTGCCCAAGAAAGGTGACCCACAGGCCATTAAAAACTGGAGGCCTGTGTCACTACTTTGCACTAATTATAAGCTCCTCGCAAATTAGCAACCAGACTGAGTAAAGTGATGGAACAGGTGATTCATTGTGACCAGACCTACTGTGTACCTGGCAGGTTGATTTCAGATAACATCATTCTGATTCGAGACTTTTTAGAGATCTGTAGGCTGATTGGCCTCAACGCCGGCATCATATCCATTGATCAAGAAAAAGCCTTTGATCATGTTGAGCATGAATATCTTTGGCTCACATTGAGGGCTTTGGTTTTGGTCCTGGCTTTATTAGCAAACTTAAGGTTCTGTATTAATTAATGGTGGTTTGAGTGCTCCTTTTCAAATGCAAAGGGGGATTAAACAAGGCTGTGCTCTATCGGGCATGTTATATTCCCTAACACAGTGTTTCTCAACCCAGTCCTCAAGGAACCCCTATCCTGCAGATTTTCTTTGCAACCCTGAATAGGTACCTGTTTGTAGTAATTCAGCAGTGAATGTCAGAGTTTGCACACCTTGCATAATTAAGTGCTGTGAGATGATTGGTTGAGTAAGTACAAGCAGAGCTACCTATGCAGGGTTACAATGAAAATCTGCAGGATAGGGGTTCCTTTAGGACTGGGTTGAGAAACACTGCCCTAGCATTTGATCTGCTGTTACACAAACTTAGATCTGATCTTCAGGGTATAACTAACCCAGGTTGTAGTGCACCCTTAAATCTGTAAGCCTATGTGGATAATCTAGTAATTCTGGTGAACAGTCAGCAGAATATTGACATGTTGGAGAGGGACATCGTCCAGTTTGGCTTAATATCTTCAGCCAAAGTTAACTGGCTCAAAAGTGAAGCTGTCAGTGTTGGGGTGTACTGGAGAAAAAGCTGTGTTTGCCTGGGGGGTTGGTTTGGAAGGTGGGAGGGCTGAAATATTTAGGAGTGTTTCTAGGTGATCAGTCTGTTGTTCTTAAAAAACTGGGAAAATGTTCTTGAAAAGGTCAAAGGTCGGTTGGCAAAGTGGAAGTGGATTTTAACTGAGATGTCCTACAGAGGTCGAGTCCTGATGACCAACAACTTGATATCATCAATGTTATGGCATCACCTGTCAGTTGTTGACCCCCCACCAGGCCTGCTGTCCAAGAAGCAGGCTCTTCTTGTCAACTTCTTCTGGGACAAACTGCACTGGGTGCCTCAGTGTATGCTGTATCTGCCGAGGGTTGAAGGAGGGCAGGGCCTGATCCACCTGAGCAGCAGGGGGGCTACCTTCCGTTTCCAGTTCCTGCAAAGGTTTCTGTACGGTCCTGCTGAGTTAGTGTGGAGGTTGCTGGCTTGGACCATTCTGAGTCAGCTAGGTGGCCTGGGACTGGAAATATATTTGGTTTTGATGGACTTGAAGCTGCTTAACATCAGACCTACCTGACTTCTACTGTGGGCTGTTCAAGGTGTGGAATTTGTTAAACAAAGAGAGACTGAGACATCATGACTCTTTGATTTGGCTACTCCAGGAACCAATCATACATGGCATCCATTTCAGTGCAGTCTGTCAAGTGGGGCCAACTCTGCTGAAGCGGTTCTGTGTGTCGAACATGGTGACTCTGGGACATGTAGTTCAGCTTGCAGGCCCAGACATGGACAATGCAGCTCCTCTTGCCTCCCACTTGGGACTGAGATCAACTCGTGTCCTCACTCTGCTGCTTAACAGATGGAGGGAAGCTCTCACAAATTGTGAGCGGACACTGTTGATCCAGTATTATAATGACTCTGGTAGACCTGATGAGGATAATGTTTTCCCTTCAATGAACATTTCCCTAGATTTTAAGGACTGTACAGAACCTCTTTTAAAAGTGAGAATTCCTTTTTCTTTTCAGGATCCAAATGGAAGGTCGGTGTACAAAACGTTTGTTAAAGTTCTGTACAAGGACAAATTACATGGTAGACCTGACACCCCATGGACGGCTCACTTAGGTCTGAGGGACAGTGTTGGACCTGAGTGGAGAGTGCTGTACAAACCACCATTGGTCAATATAGCTGCAGACCTGCAGTGGAGGGTCTTACATGGTATCGTGGCTGTTAATGCTTTTGTCTCTGTCATTAATTCTGATGTTAGTCATGATTGCCCATTTTGCTCTTATCGTGAAACTGTCTTTCATTGTTTCACTGTTTCATTGTGCCACTTTTTACTTTGCTGAAAAATGTTTTTGGGTTGTTTGGGGAAGTCTTTTTCCAAACCCATGTTCATTGTGGGCTACAGGTACTCTCAGAAACACAAGGCCAAATGCCAGCTTCTTAATTTCGTTCTGGGGAGTGCAAAGATGGTCGTGTACATGAGCAGAAGAAACAGACTGGAGGACGCTGGGGATGCTGATGCTGTCTTTGTGTTTATAAGAATATTAAGAGCTCATTTAACAGTTGATTTTTGCTACTGCACAATGATGGACGATCTGGAAAGTTCTCACAGTGTGTGGTGTTGTAAAAATGTACTTTGCTGTATTGTTGATGATGAGCTGATCTTGGGGAGTGTCCTGACATGATTTAGATTCTGTGAATCTGATGTTACTGACCATGTTGGTCTTTCTGTTGTAATTTTATTGTAATTTTTATTAACGTATTGTTGAAAGTTAAAAAAAAAGTCTCGGTCTTGCTCTTTCTCTCAGTCTCTGTCTCTCTGTCTCTCTCTGTCTCTGTCTCTTTGGGTCTCTGTCTCTCTCTATCTGTCTCTCAGTTCAATTGAATTCAATTCAAAGGGCTTCATTGGCATGAAAGTTTCAAAACAATGTTGCCAAAGCATCAAAATACAGTGTGGACAGTATACAATAACACTAATAATGAACATCAACAGCGTTAGTTTCAAATAAGACAACTGTACTTATTTAACTGAACTTTATTTGCGCTCTCAACAGCAGGTGACCACAGCCTACTGAACATTTCAACAAGTGCCTTTCACTAGCAGCGTGCCTTCCTCCTAACAGGAGGGTTACCGTAAAGACTGCGGTAGAAGTGACTAACAAAACAGGCTACTGTATTAACTGTATTATAGGCGCCAACAAAAGTTAACTTAACAAACTTAACAATCTCCCCTCTTTTTTAAAAACAAAAACTGCAAGGATAATATTTCAGGAAAACAAAACAAATGCTCAGTTATCAACAGTCAGGCTCAGTCATCTAGCTTCCAGTGCCTTAAGTAATACCAGGGAAGAGGCTCCCTTTTTGGTCAGACAGTCTGCCAGCTCTTCCTTTGTAGCTGACCAAAGAATACGATGAATCTTTTTGTTCTGGATAAGTTCTTTGATGCCACTTATTCTGACATAGAGCTGACATGAGTAGTCTGAGGGACTCTGATGAGCATGTAGGTGAGTCCTTCTGTAGATCTTTAGTTTTGAATTCTTCAAAACCCCTAGCCACAAGACGCGCTTTGGGTATTATACCATCAGGGGTTTCTTTCAGTGTACACACCCATCTAGTGGACACATGCCTTTGACCCATATCTTTTACCTCCTCAAACACCCCATCATTCTTCCAGCTACTGATTTAATCTAGTTTAGCCTTATCAAATGAAACACCATCTGTGACTAATACATCATTTTCCTGCATATCAGAGCATAGTTCTACACTATCCAGTGGATTAACCTGAAGATTGTCTACCTTAGTAAGATCAGCTGACCCCATAGTACCAGCGATGTCAGATAGTTCTAAGTACTGTAGGTTGTACCAGTTTATGTTATTTCTTGTAGCCTTTCCTGCTCGTCCCATCACTTTAGCTCTGTGAAACGCATCTGTTACATTATCCACACAGCTGATTGTTTGACCTGTTTTCAGCCCTAGGGAGGCTCCTACCCTTATGCCTGTCTGTTGATTATCCTTATGATTGTTACCCTCAGTGACATCTGTATCATTGTCTGTAACACCCCCAGCCTCACCGTTATTGTTCATATCAACATCTATGTCACAATCAGTACCAGGTATGTCCCCACTGTCATTGTTATCAACATCCACATCACTATCAGTAACAGGTACATTCATATTGCCCTCAGTAACATTCTCCGCAGGGTGCTCTAGACCCTCACTAGCACCTACTTCACTCTTATCAACCTTCCGCAACCTAGAATGATGAACCCTGACATAGGTCCCACTATGGCGTACAAAGATCACCACCCCATCTTGTCCTATCACGACTCCAGGACCTTTCCACGCAACACAGTCTGTCCTTTTGTAGAACACCTTGTCCCCAGTTTCATACGTCTCATCTGTTGGACGAAGTTGCTTTCGTAGAGCTCTTCTGATTCTCTCTGAGCACTCTGCCTCTGTGAAAGCTTTCCTTACTGCATATAATGCTGTTATGTGCTGTCCCACCCATGCACTCATAGTAGTTCCCTCCAAAGCAGGTGGCTGATCCACTAACACAGAGGGAAGGTTCGGATTCTGTCCAAACACCAGCTGATGTGGGCTGAAGCCATGTACGTTCTGCATTGTGTTCTTTGCCATGAGTGCCCAATCCAGTGCAGTTTTCCAGTCAACTCCATTGTCAAGTTTTACCTTCAGTATTATCTCTGTGAGCATTTGGTTATGGCGTTCCAGCAAGCCATTGCTCCATGGACTATAGCCAGCAGTCGTCTTTATCTTGATGTTGAAGTTCTCTGCCATGTCTCTTATTTCCTCATTGTTGAACTCGCCGCCATTGTCGCTGAAGAGACGCTCCGGTGGACCATGGACACTGATCCAGGAATGTCCAAAGCATTTCACTATCACTTGGTTTCTTTGAGGTCACAATGCCACCAGCACTGAAGCGTGTGAAGTGATCGATAATGTGCAGGTACCACACATTCGGTTCTAGCTCATGTAAATCTACTGCCACAGTCTCATTGTATCGGGAGGCCATGGGCAGACCAACAGCAGGCTTGGGCTTAGGCTTGCTGTACTTAAGACATATCTCACATTTTCCTACTATCTCCTCTAGAATAGCAGTGCTCTCATCATCAGTGTTTCCAGCATTTATCAGAAGCTTCTTCAGTTTGTCAACTGATGCATGTCCAAATTGCTTGTGAAGTTTCAGTAAAGCTTTGTGTTTTTGTTCCTTAGTCATATTCTCTGTGATGGCCAGGACCACATTCTCATATGTATCACATGGGGACTCATTATCCATTATGTTCAGACAGTAGTGTCCTAAGGAGGTCATCTCCAGAGCTATCGGTTGCTGAAACATTATTGCTGTATCGTTCGCCAAGTTCAGCACAGCTCCTGCTCTCTTTAGAGACGTTTTACTCAGCAGTAAAGGGATGTCAGATGGGACCACTTCTGTGTCTATACAGCATTTTGTTTCTCCTATCTTGACTGGTATCTTGACCTTTTTTGTCGAATGTACAACTCGCCCATCCCCAAACTTGAAGGCTTGCTACTCTCTGTGTTAACTATTTTCTTTACTTCTTTCTCATTTAGTGCCCCTACATAGTTATTCAGCCATTTTTCACCACAGACAGTCAGTCCTTGTGCACTCCGTGTCAATGACAGCTGATCCCAGAGCCTCAACCATGAATATTTCCGTATCCGATTCCTTAGAAAACAGCGTTATATTACACTCATCAGGTTCTTCTGTGCATTTATTTTCTTCTGTCATCTTTACGTGTTCTTTCTTATGTGGGCAATCTTTCACCCAGTGGAATGTGCTTTGACAAATCCCACACTTAGTTCGTCTTCCGTACTTATCAAGTGGATTTGTGCCTGCGAGTGGTCCTCTAGCTTGCACACTTTGGGTTCGTGGGTGCGGTTTTCTTTGATCTGTATAGTAGGCTGCATCCTGACTCACATTAATGGCTCCCGCCTTCTGCTCATGTTTTTCTCCGAATATGCGTTTCAGTGCTGACGTCATATCATCAAAAGTGTGCTTACCACATGCAGTCAATGCCAGTTGCTTGTCTTTCACATCAAGACCTGCTGTATCCAGTAGTTTAAACGCCAAAACAGTGTCGGGCAGAACCATCTCGAATTTACGGATCCTGTTGTATTTCTGTTCAAAATCAACAATAAAGTCCACCATCGAGATGCCATTTTCCCTCGATATTCGATCAAACTCAGAATAGGCTTCGTAGGCCTGGTCCTTCTCTTCTCTTAAAAAAACCTTGTCAAGTTCCCCAATCAAAGTGGTCATTCCATCATCCTTATTTAGATCATACACATTTATTCCTAAAGCAGTATCCCTCGCTATACCTGTCAACGATAGAGCCACAGCCAACGCTTGCTTTTTCTTGTCCAAGTTCGTCACCCGTCTCTATATTTCCACTTCATTTTTCCAGTTTTCATACGGCTTCTTTTCATCAAATCCAGGAGACTGTCTGAAGTCATTCGAGGCAACCATCCTCTGCTACCAATGTTAGTTTCAAATAAGACAACTGTACTTATTTAACTGAACTTTATTTGTGCTCTCAACAGCAAGTGGCCACAGCCTACCGAACATTTCAACAAGTGCCTTTCACTAGCAGCACGCCTTCCTCCTAACAGGAGGGTTACCGTAAAGACTGCAGTAGAAGTGACTAACAAAACAGGCTACCGTATTAACTGTATTATAGGCACCAACAAAAGTTAACTTAACAAACTTAACAAACACAACATTAGCAATCAATAAAGAAACAATAAAACAACAATAACAATAAAGAAACAATTAAACAACAATAACAATAAAGAAATAGAAGTAGATCAGAAGGTGGAGCATGGGTTGTGAGGAGACTATACCTGTCATGTGTTGTGCTTCTTGTCTCTCAGGCTGGAACATGACCTGACATATCTTGCTGCATCTATGTGCTGACACTGTTTTCCCCAAGTACATGTTGCATCTTAGTCTGGTCACACAATGTGTCCAAGTCTTGGAATTTACATTTAATTTTTGTTAAGAACTTTGTTCTTAAGTCTTCATATGTGCTACATTGTAGCAGGAAGAGTTGCTCTGTCTCCACCTGTCTCTGTGGACAGAGCTGACACAGCCTGTCTCCTCTAGGCAGCAGGTCTGCCTGTGTCGGACAGTGTCTATGGCCAAGCTGTGATCACTGAGTCTGTACATAGTCAGTGTCCTCCTCAGTTTCTGGTCTGTCACGGTGGTCAATAGTCTGCCATTGTGTACTGTGTGTTTACAGCCAAATAACATTGAAGTTTGCTTTGAGTTTTTGTGATAGATGTTCAGTGGTTAATGGAATGTTCTTGTTCTTTAGCTATAATGTGGTTGGGCCAGATTGTTTGAGGACTGTCCTGATGACTTGTGCTGTTGGCTGAGCTGAGCCTCAGGACCAGCTGGCTGAGGAGACTCCTCTCTTTGTTCTCCGCTTGGTAACTGAGAGCTTTGTGATGGTAGGAGTCGGGGTCACTTGCTTTTAGGTGTTGGTAGAATGTGATTGCTCCTTTTTGCATTGTTATTAACAAGGGAAACTGGCCCGGTTCTGCTCGGCATCCATTGTTGGGCATGTTCCTTTGCACTCTGAGAATGCTCTTGCAAATCTCAGTGTGCAGGGTTTCGATTGGGTGTTTGTCCCAGTTTTCAAAGTCTTGATTTACAAGAGGACCCCACACTTCACTACCATATAGTAACATTGGCTCAGTTATGGATTTGAATATTTTGAGCCATGTTCTAACAGGTATGTCTATGTTTGAAGATTTTTTTTATCGTATAGAAAGCCATTCTTCCCTTGTCTCTGAGATCATTAATGGCGAGGTTGAAATTTCCTGTCGAGGTAATTATTAGTCCCAAATATGTGTAGCTGTGTGTGTGTTCTATGTCAGTGGAGCCTAGTAAGAACCTGTTTGGGTTTCCCTGACACCTGGGTCGTTTCTGGAAGACCATAATTCTAGTCTGTTTCAGATGAACTGTCAGAGCCCAGGTCTGACAGAAGTTTAGCAGATGATCCAGTTGCTGTTGCAATGCCTCCTCAGATGGAGCTAATGTTAGATCATCTGTAAAGGGTAGGCATTTAATTTGTGTGTCAGAGCGGGTGAGACCAGGGATATCTGATTGTTCTAGAGATTTTGCCAGTTCATCAATATAAATGTTAAACAAGGTGGGGCTGAGACTGCAGCCATGTTTTACACCCCTACTTTGGGGTAAAAATCTGTTTCCATATTGGCAATTTTCACAGCACAATTATTATTTGTATACATGTTTTAATTATGTCATATGTTTCCCCCCTACACCTTTTTAATTAATTCAGGAACAGACCGTTGTGCCAAATTGAGTCAAATGCTTTTTGAAATCTACAAAGCCAGAGAAGATGTTGTCTTTGTTTTCGTGGACATGTTTATTAATGAGGATGTGGAGGGTATAGATATGGACTGTAGTTCGATGTTGTGATGTAAAACCAGTTTGACTCTTGCTCAGGACATTATGTTCGCTGAGGAAGTCTTGCAGTCGGTTGTTTAGGATGCTGCAGAATAACTTCCTCAGGTTGCTACTGACACATATGCCTCGGTAATTGTTTGGGTCAAATTTTTTCAATTTTTAAAGATTGGTGTGACTAATCCCTTGCTCCAGATGTCAGGAAAATGTCCCATGCTCAGAACGAGGTTGAATCATTTTAATATGGCAGCGTTGAACTTGTGGTTGCTAAATTTCAGCCTTTCATGTAAAATACCATCAGGACCACTGGCCTTCCTTGGTTGTAGGGCCTAAAAGAAAAAGTTCTAAAAGGTTAAAGACTTAGTCAGTTAGGTCATGATGAGTGTGTTGCACTGGGTGATCTTCCTCTTACTGCTGCTGGAGGAGCCACTGATTCATGGAGCCAAGGCTGGATGTACACGACTGGTGCTCTCCAGGACTTTCCAGGAAACCGGTTTCCACCAGGAACATCACCCTACAGCGCATAGTGGCTGCAGCAGGATGGGGACTTGACAGACTGAGGCGGTAGCTCAGCTGCTCAATATGAGCTCTACATGCCGCACGAGAGACTTTTTAAAGCTACGGATTACAAAACTGTCTGAAGAAGAGCTGAAGATGATGAGGGACTATGACAGGGGAGCAGAGCAGCCACACAGAAATGACCTTTTTCCAGAACTTGAGGAGTATTGAGCTCAGTGTGGGAGGTGATGAGGACATGGTTTTCTTTTTTCTAATTTGTGTGATGAGGGCAAGTCCTGGCTGTATTATTGGGTTTTGTTTTATGTGTTGTGTAAATTGTGTAAACACTACATCATGTCACGTTGTGTGTCTTGGGACAGAGCTCCTCCTCTGGTGCTCGCCCCGAGGTTTCCTCCTAGTTTTTCTTCCTGTTAAAGGTTTGTAGGGAGCTGTTCCTCATCCGATGTGAGGGTCTAAGGACAGGATGTTGTGTTGCTGCACCCCCCCCCACCCCAGCCCCCACCAGAGGCGAATTTGTCGAATTTGCAATTGTTATGTCTGGCTATGCAAGTAGAGTTGATTTAAGTTAGAAATTTTGAAATTCTGTTTGTTGTACAAATGCTTGTTTAGACTACTCAAGGTTTCCCCCCTGAAATGCTGAGCTGGATTATAAAAAGATGATCATGTTTGAATATCAGCTGTTGGACAGGAATGTAATCTGAATAAATGTACTTTTCAAATCAAATCTCTCTCTCCTTTAGGTATGTAGATGATGTGATTTCTCGGATTGGCAGAATGTTTCCTGACATGACAATAGAACTGTTCAGACCCAATGGAAGCTCTGCTGTCCTGCTGGTATGTCTGTCTGTCTTTCCTGCTGGTATGTCTGTCTTTCCTGCTGGTATGTCAGTCCATCTCTCTGTCTGTCTGTCTGTCTGTCTGTCTGTCTGTCTGTCTGTCTGTCTGTCTGTCTGTCTGTCTGTCTGTGTCTATGTGTCTGTCTGTCTGTCCTGCTGGTCTATCTGTCTGTCTGTCTGTCTGTCCTGTTGGTATGTCTGACTGTCTGTCTGTCTGTCTTCCTTTCTGTAAATACATAGATAAAGATAAAATAAAATGTCTACCTCTATCATGGATACATGTAAAACTTAGAACTGTGCAATATGTCTGAAAATGTCACAATTAACAAAGTTTCATATCAGATGACCACAACTTTCATCAGCATGTTATCACAGATGTTGAATCAGTTCACCTGGACACAACGTTTATTGATACATATGTTTCATCATCATCTAGGTGTCCTCATCAGTCTCACCTGACTGCAGGTACCCCCACCCTTATAAACTGACTGCAGGTACCCCACCCTTATAAACTGACTGCAGGTATCCCCACCCTTATAAACTGACTGCAGGTACCCCACCCTTATAAACTGACTGCAGGTATCCCCACCCTTATAAACTGACTGCAGGTACCCCACCCTTATATACTGACTGCAGGTATCCCCACCCTTATAAACTGACTGCAGGTACCACCCTTATAAACTGACTGCAGGTACCCCACCCGTATAAATTGACTGCAGGTATCCCCACCCTTATAAACTGACTGCAGGTACCCCACCCTTATAAACTGACTGCGGGTACCCCACCCGTATAAATTGACTGCAGGTATCCCCACCGTTATAAACTGACTGCAGGTATCCCCACCTTTATAAACTGACTGCAGGTATCCCCACCCTTATAAACTGACTGCAGTTATCCCCACCCTTAGAAACTGACTGTAGATATCCCCACCCTTATAAACGGACTGCAGGTATCCCCACCTTTATAAACTGACTGCAGGTACCCCCACCCTTAGAAACTGACTGCAGGTATCCCCACCCTTAGAAACTGACTGCAGGTATTCCACCTTTAGAAACTGACTGTAGGTATCCCCACCCCTTTAAACTGACTGCAGGTATTCCACCCTTATAAACTGACTGCAGGTACCCCCACCCTTATAAACTGACTGCAGGTATTCCACCCTTATAAACTGACTGCAGATATCCCCACCCTTATAAACTGACTGCCGGTATCCCACCCTTATAAACAATACAATGGCATAACGACCCAAACCAACCACCAGTTTCATATGCAGATATGGGTGTAACATTAACTAGAGTTACAATGGTCATGTGTACTATTCACACAGGGTTGG
Organism: Lampris incognitus; assembly: GCF_029633865.1. Lineage (NCBI taxonomy): Eukaryota > Metazoa > Chordata > Actinopteri > Lampriformes > Lampridae > Lampris > Lampris incognitus. Next base: position 67,810,304 of record NC_079211.1, on the reverse strand, counting down.
GGAATAGTTGCAGTCACAGCACTGTAAGACCGTGACAGATGTACTCTTGTGTGCTATTGTAACAAGTGTCTGAAATTGAGATTTGTAGATGTTCGCTTTTGATTTTTTTTAAAAACACAAACCAATCAAACAATGGACGCACAACTACAACTCCTCCCCACTGCCCACCCTCCCAACAGACCAATACAAAATCTCCCACCACACTCCCACCCTGCCTGACATGCCATCTGAAACAACACGAATTAGATTAAATCATAACAAAAACTAACAAAGTAAACAAGTAACAACTATAAATTAAATGAACAAAGGAATAGGGGGGAAAATTAGCTAAAAGAATAAACAAATAAGCAAAAGGGAAAAGGAGAATAAATGAGAGAAGGTTGAGATTTAGATTGTAAGCCCATCAAACCTGGCCATCAACTGAGCATCTAACTCCTCCACAAAGTCTAAAAAGGGCTTCCATGTCGAGTGAAGTTTGGATATAGATCCTCAAAGATGGAGCGCCAGAACTGCGTTAGTTTCTGGCAGGACCAGAACATATGTAAGAGACTGGCAGTGGCTTGTTTGCGTCTGTCACATGTTGGGTCTAAATCTGGGTTAAGTTTAGCCAATTTCTCTTTGCACCAGTGCAGGCAGTGCACTACTTTGAACTGGATTACGCCATGTCTTGTGCATATAGAGGAGAAGTGTGTCCTCTTAATTACCAGATCCCAAGTGTACTCTGGAATGGACATATCCATATCACTCTCCCACCGATTTGTTTAGGGGTTCAAGTGGTATTTGGTCTAAACTATTACAATTGACAATTTCATTTAGCAGGCGCTTTTATCCAAAGCAATGTACATCTTAAAGTTAATACAACACAAGCAAGGCTCTAGTCAGGAGGCGACAACGCAAGTGCCATAAAACCTAGGTTCAAGTCCGATAGGACATAGGTGGTGTTAATTGCATAATACAATTTACTGATATACTCTTTTTCAGCAGGATTAATTTCAAGAATGTAATCCATTTGGGTCTTTGGAGGCAGAGCTGGGAAACGATTAAATTTAGATTGAGTAAAATCATGAATCTGCGCATGTCTTAAAAAGGGACTTCAAGGTAAATTAAACTTCTCAGATGGCTGATTGAAAGGCGCAAAACGTCATCAATAAATAGGTCCTTCAAACTGAATATTCCAATGAGTCTCCAAAGTTCAAAGCTCCATCAGAAATAGAGGGGACAAAAGACTGATTTTTTTTTTTGTAATAGGGGTACCAATAGGGAGAGCTTTAAATTTGAAAGCCTGTCTAAATTGTTTCCAAAGATTAGTAGACTCAATTGAATGGGTTATCAATAAACTTGGATATAGGATGAGCCCAAGGGAGTGCTGAGCAGAGAAAAGAGTGCAGAAATGAATGAGAGACATATGACGTCTCAAAGGCTAACCAACGTGGAATTTCGGTGCCGATGAAGTTCGCTTGCAAAAAGGACAGTGCTCTCCCATTACAGGACCAGTGATATTGCTGATCTGCTTCTGGTGTGGGAAGATGGTAGAGCGAATTCACATTTGTTGTGGCCTCACCCAGTACCGGTGTAGGAAGATGCCGGCGCAAATTCACATTGCGGTGGCCTTGCCTAGTACCGTCCATGCAGTGTCTTTGTCCACGTCTGCGTCCAAGTTTTGTCTTCGTTTGATGGCTGGGAGAGCTTGGTCTGCTGTGTCCTGTGGACCCAGGGACCATGGCCCTGCCCGGAACAGTTCCCGAGGAGGTAACATTGAGGGCAGTCTGACAGGACGCTGAAGCGGGGCAGGCTAAGCTAATTGCTAGCCCATGCAGACTGGCAGTTCCGATAATACCGAGGGCAGTCTCGCGGCAGCCTCGCCTAGAGTTGACTGTGGTGATTTTGGTATCATCTTTGGAGAGGTGGGAGAGGTGTCTGGCCAGGAGAACTGGCGTTGGATCGGCTGGGGGAGCCCGGTCTGCTGCGTCCAGTGGGCCCAGGGACCACGACCCCTGCCCTGAGCTGTGCCCGAAGAGGAAATACCGAGGGCGGTCTGACAGGATGCGGAAGCGGGGCAGGCTAAGCTAACTGCTAGCCCTTGCAGACCGGCAGTTCCGACAGTCATCCTGGCTGGTGTTCATTCCCTTGGAAAGTGATTTTTTATTTTTTAGTTTGGATACATCTGTGTTAGTTTGTGTATATATATATATAGTTTGGATATGTGTGTTCTTGTAGTTTTTGGAAATGTGTTTTTGTCTTTGTGTTGCACTGCTATGGGCTGGGGGAAACGATATTTCGTTTCATTTCATTTAATTTCATGTGTGCAAGTACATGAAATACTGAAAACGCAAGTAAAATGACAAATAGTGTTCCTGAGTCCTGATTCCTGTACTTGGTAAGGCCATTCCACCAGCTTCGAAAGGTTTCTGAGGGACTGGTTTGCATGTCTGAGGCATTTTTCCATTCCAAATAAAGGATGAAATAAATTCATCTAGTGAAGAGAATACTTTCTTTTTAATAATAAAAAAGGTATAGATTGAAAGAGGTTTAAAAATGTGGGCAATATATTCATTTTACCTGCATTAATCCGACATGCGAGAGATAGAGGGAGCCCAGACCAGCGTTCCAGATCAAGTTTAGTACAGCCTAGCAGATTTAGAAAGTTAAGTTATAAAAAGATCATTATGTCTCCGTGTTACAACAATTCCAAGATAAGTAAATTTGGGCACCCGGGTAGGGTAGCAGTCTATTCCATTGCCTGCTTACACAGGGATCGCCGCTTCGAATCCCTGTGTTAACTTTGGCTTGGTTGGGTGTCCCTACAGACACAATTGGCTGTGTCTGTGGGAGGGAAGCCAGACGTGAGTGGATAAAAACGTCAGCTAAATGACTGTAATGTAATGTAATGTGGGTATGTGTCCTGGTCGCTGAACTAGCATCTCCTCTGGTCAGTCGGGGCGCCTGTTTGGAGGGGAGGGGGGTAGTGTGATCCTCCCGTACGCTACGTCCCCCTGGTGAAACTCCTCACTGTCAGGTGAAAAGAAGCGGCTGGCCGCGCCAAATGTATCGGAGGAGGTATGTGGTAGTCTTCAGCCCTCCCTGGATCAAGAGAGGGGTGGAGCAGCGACCAGGATGGTTTGGAATAGTGGGGTAATTTGCTAAGGACAATTGGGGAGAAAAGGTGGGGCTGTGAGATAAGTAAATTTGTTAGATGAAATCTTGAACGTAAGGGAGCTAAGTAGACATTTATCTGCCACGGAGTTAACTGGGATTAGTTCACTTTTATGTTAGTTGAGTTTATATCCAGAAACAATTCCAAAATCCTTCAATAATGTCAAGTTCTTGGGGATGCGGATTAAGGCACCAGATACAAAAACCAACCGGTCATTAGCAAAAAGTGATGCGTTATATTCCCGGTCTCTGTGAATACCATGGATGTTGTGGTTGTTACGCAGGGCTATGGCGAGAGGCCCTGTTATGATTGCAAAGAGCAGGGGGCATAAAGGGCACCCCTGTCTAGTTCCTCTACGTCACTGGAAAGAGGAAGAGATTACATCATTTGTACATATCGAGACAAGATTGAGATGGTTTGAACATGTGTGGAGGTGCAGATGGCTGATGTGACAGAGGAAGATGCAGAGGACTAGAAGAGATGGAAACGGATGATCCACTGTGGCAACCTGTAACGGGAGCAGATGAAAGTAGTAGTATGTGATGGTTTACGGTAAACATCAATCAAATGTCCCTCATCACCAATTGCAATTTCAGTCTAAGAAGGCTAAGCTGTCATTTTTCACATCCACCCTGGTGACCTTGATGTAGTTATCCACAGAGTTAATGTGGTGGGTGAAATGTGCTACATCCTGAGATGTAATTTTAACCCAGGTGTTGTCCACAAATCTGAACCACTGGCTACGTGGTGTCTCTGGATAGGACATCGGAGCCCTCTTTTCCCACTTCCTCCATGTCAAGTTGGCCACTGAAGGTGAGACTGGGGAACCCATAGCACACACTTGCTTCTGCCTGTAGTACTGCCCGTTGTATGTGGAGTACGTGGACTGAAGACACAGTTTTGTTTTTGGTCGTTATGTCACTGTATTGTTTCTAAAGGTGGGGATACCTGCAGTCAGTTGAGACTGAAGAGGTCACTTAGATAAGCGATGAAACGTTTCTGTCTCAATAAACGTTTTGTCCAGATGAACTAATTAGACTTTCTTTCACTCTGGGTCATTGCTACACAATATTAAAGGACACCTACTGCTCTGTCCCCCGTGTAGCCTTGGGACTCTCTGATCAATGTCTGATTCATCTTACCCCAACCTACAGGCAGAAACTAAAATCTGCAAAGCCTATGGTTAGAACTGTGAGGAAATGGGTCATTGAGTCAAAAATGGAGCTACAGGTCTGCCTTGACTGCACTGATTTGAGTGTTTTTGAGGCTGCATCTACAGACCTGGATGAACTTACTGACACTGTGACATCCTACACAAGCTTTTGTGAAGACGTGTGCTCCCACCAAAACTTCCGGTACCTTTGGCAACAATAAACCCTGGTTCACAGCAAAACTCAGACATCTTTGTCAGGCCAAAGAGGAAGCCTACAGGAGTGGAGATAGGATCCGGTACAACAAAGCCAGAAATACACTTACAAAGGAGATCAGAGAAAAGCAGGTTTTCTGCCAGCGACCCAGCAACAGTCTGGAGAGGTTTGAAAGTCATTACCAACTACAGGAGACCATCCCCCAACACTGCAGGGAACCATCAACTGGCTGATGATCTAAATTGGTTTTACTGCAGGTTTGAAAAGCAAACCTTCACACCCCTCAACCTCTCTGGCCACAACACAAGACCAACTGCACTCCCTACCAGCCACTCTCCCCTCCCCACCGAACCCCCACTCGACACGCAGGATCTGTGTTGAGGACGTGTGTCAGCTCTTTAGAGACAGAAGACCAGGAAGGCACCGGGCCCAGATGGTACGTCACCCTCCTGTCTTAACGTCTGTGCTGACCAGCTGACCCCCCATTTTCACACTGATCTTCAGCAGATCACTGGAGCTGTGTGAAGTCCCCTCCTGCTTCAGGAGTGCCACTATCATTGCGGTCCCCAAGAAACCCCGTATCACAGAATTAAATGACTGCAGACCCATTGCCCTAACATCTGTGATCATGAAAATGTTTGAGAGACTGGTATTGGCCCACCTGAAAGAAATCACAGGCCCCCCTACTCGACCCCCTGCAGTTTACCTACCAAGCAAACTGGTCAGTGGAGGATGTAGTCAACATGGGATTGCACTACATCTTCCAACACCTCAACATCCCAGGGACATATGCAAGGGTCCTGTTTGGGAACTTCAGGTCAGTGTTCAACGCCATCTTCCCAGATATCATCCACTCTAAACTCAACCGGCTCACTACCAGCCCCCATCTGCCAGTGGATTAAAAACTTCCTGACAAGCAGGCGACAGCTGGTGAGGCCGGTAAAAATCTTATCCAGCATCTGGACAATCAGCACTGGCACCCCCCCAACCAATGTGTGCTCTCCCCTCTACTCTTCTCCCTCTACACAAATGACTGCAACACAGGTGACCTGTCTGTTAAACTCCTGAAGTTTGCAGATGACACAACCATCATCGGCCTTATCCGGGATGGTAACGAGTCTGCATATAGATGGGAGGTTGAACGGCTGGCCCTCTGGTGCGGCCATAACAACCTGGAGCTGGACACACTCAAAACAGTGGAGATGACTGTGGACTTCAGGAGGAGCCCCCCAACACTGCTCCCCCTCACCATACTCAACAGCACGGTGTCTGTAGTGAAAACCAACATATTTCTGGGTTCCACAATCTCCCAGGACCTAAGGTGGACATCCAACATAGACACAATCATCAAACAGGCCCAACAGAGGATGTACTTTCTCCGCCAGCTCAGGAAGTTCAACCTGCCTCAGGAACTGCTGATTCAGTTTGACACTGCAATAATCCAGTCTGTCCCCTGCACATCCATCATTTTCTGGTTTGGATTGGCCACCAAACAGGACAGGGACAGATTATAATGGACAGTTAGGTCTGCAGAGAAAATCATTGGTGCCCACCGTCCCTCAATTCAGGACATATACACCTCTAGAGTCAAAAAACGGGCAGGCAACATCACTGCAGACCCATCACACCCTGGTCACAACTTGTTCCAACTCCTCCCATCTGGTAGGTGCTACATAGCACTGTACCCCAAAGCAACCAAATATAAAAAAGTTTCTTTCCGCGAGCTGTCATTCTGATGAACACTTGACACTATCAATAAATCCAGCAATGTTGTATATACTGTACTGTACATGTTGTATGTACTGTACTGTACATTGTATGTATACTGGTGCATTCTGTCATGTCCATCTATCTCAGGCATGTATGCAAGTAACCTGCTAACATGTATTTCAGCATCTCTGATGTATTCTCTGCACCATTGCACCTTATCACCTCTTATTTCACCTGTATAAGTCAGTCCTTGTGTATATATGTGAAGATTGTTGTAGTGTTGTTATTCTATGTTAAGTACACTGAGAGAGCCACATTCCATGTAGTGCAAACCTACATGGCCAATAAACATGATTCTGATTCTAATGATGAGGAAGATGCCAAGCACTGTACAGATGCCACTGGAACAGCCTAGAACCTGAGCCACACAACCATCATCACTATGTAGACCTGACAGCAGGACAGAGTACACATGCACACAAGAGAAACTCGCATCACACCATTCACATACTTAGAAGAAGAGACAAGAAAAAACATTAGTCACACATCGTAGTGAGAGTTTTTCTTTTTGTAGTCTAAAGTCTAATAATTCCCATTGTAATTCTTATGGTGTCTTTCTCTTGCCCTCTGCCTCACTCTCGTTCTTTCTCCCAGGTGACTCTGGGGAAGATTTTGAAGGCCATTGTCGTCATGCGATCTTTGTTCATTGACAGAACTGTTGTCAAAGGATTCAATGAGAGTGTTTATTCTGAGGATGGAAAGGTAATTTACGTCTCGATGTATGCTCAATAATCCAGGTGTAGAAAGTTGAATCAGTTCATGATTAAATTTTCTGGGGGTGGTGCTTAAGCTCCCTTCTACAACTCCATTTTTCAACTCTACATATATCTGTCTATGTTGTGTATATCTAGCCACTAAATCTTTATAGTGTGTAACTATTTACTAAATGTGTATTTATTTTATTTTATTTATTTTATTACCTTATTGATCCCCGTGGGGAACTTCTTCCTCTGCATTTAACCCATCCTAGCTGTGTAGCTAGGAGCAGTGGGCAGCTGCCGTGCAGCGCCCAGGGACCAACTCCAGTTGGTCTTGCCATGCCTCGGTCAGGGGCACAGACAGGAGCATCAACCCTAACATGCATGTTTTTTTGATGGTGGGGGAAACCGGAACACCCGGAGAAAACCCACGCAGACACGGGAAGAACATGCAAACGCCACACAGAAAGGACCTGAGATGACCCCCCAAGGTTGGACAACCCTGGGGTTCGAACCTAGGATCTTCTTGCTGTGAGGCGACAGCGTTAACCACTGCGCCACCGTGCCGCCCAAATAATAACTTTATACAAAATGCATATAGTGTAGCACTATTTACTGGAAAAAAAATACATACACACGCGCGCACACACACACACACACACACACACACACACACACACACACATATATATATACACTACCGTTCAAAAGTTTGGGATCACCCAAACAATTTTGTGTTTTCCATGAAAAGTCACACTTATTCACCACCATATGTTGTGAAATGAATAGAAAATAGAGTCAAGACATTGACAAGGTTAGAAATAATGATTTGTATTTGAAATAAGATTTTTTTTACATCAAACTTTGCTTTCGTCAAAGAATCCTCCATTTGCAGCAATTACAGCATTGCAGACCTTTGGCATTCTAGCTGTTAATTTGTTGAGGTAATCTGGAGAAATTGCACCCCACGCTTCCAGAAGCAGCTCCCACAAGTTGGATTGGTTGGATGGGCACTTCTTTGAGCAGATTGAGTTTCTGGAGCATCACATTTGTGGGGTCAATTAAACGCTCAAAATGGCCAGAAAAAGAGAACTTTCATCTGAAACTCGACAGTCTATTCTTGTTCTTAGAAATGAAGGCTATTCCATGCGAGAAATTGCTAAGAAATTGAAGATTTCCTACACCGGTGTGTACTACTCCCTTCAGAGGACAGCACAAACAGGCTCTAACAGGTACTATTTAATGAAGATGCCAGTTGGGGACCTGTGAGGCGTCTGTTTCTCAAACTAGAGACTCTAATGTACTTATCTTCTTGCTCAGTTGTGCAACGCGGCCTCCCACTTCTTTTTCTACTCTGGTTAGAGCCTGTTTGTGCTGTCCTCTGAAGGGAGTAGTACACACCGGTGTAGGAAATCTTCAATTTCTTAGCAATTTCTCGCATGGAATAGCCTTCATTTCTAAGAACAAGAATAGACTGTCGAGTTTCAGATGAAAGTTCTCTTTTTCTGGCCATTTTGAGCGTTTAATTGACCCCACAAATGTGATGCTCCAGAAACTCAATCTGCTCAAAGAAGTGCCCATCCAACCAATCCAACTTGTGGGAGCTGCTTCTGGAAGCGTGGGGTGCAATTTCTCCAGATTACCTCAACAAATTAACAGCTAGAATGCCAAAGGTCTGCAATGCTGTAATTGCTGCAAATGGAGGATTCTTTGACGAAAGCAAAGTTTGATGTAAAAAAAATCTTATTTCAAATACAAATCATTATTTCTAACCTTGTCAATGTCTTGACTCTATTTTCTATTCATTTCACAACATATGGTGGTGAATAAGTGTGACTTTTCATGGAAAACACAAAATTGTTTGGGTGATCCCAAACTTTTGAACGGTAGTGTAGATAGATACATAAACACACACACACACACACATACATATATATATATATATATATATATATATATATATATATATATATATATATATATATATATATATATATATAGGAAAGGGTTTAACCACATTAGCAGCTGATGAGTGTGCGACGCACGAAACAGGCCTGTACTGCAATGCATTAATATATATATATATATATATATATATATATATATATATATATATATATATATATATATATATATATATATATATATATATATGTAAAATCAACGCCACAGATACAGAAAAAAAAAGTTTTACTACATAGCAGTACAGGCCTGTTTTGTGTGTGGCGCACTCATCAGCTGCTAATGTGGTTCAACAAAGAAAGACACACAGTTCACGTTGCCCAGCGCCACGCCCCTAATTTTGGTGGACAGCTGTCCACAGTATTGATATTCCACTCCTCATTAGTTTAGCACTTCTATCAACACCATTGATGGATTCGGGGGGAAAAAACGCTATCTATCTATCTATATATATATGTATATATATATATATATATATATATATATACACACACACATACATATATATACAGTTTATTCATTTATTTATTTAATTTGAAGAATCCTGTGTCATACTCCTTACCAGGTGGTGGTGCTAATGCACAGTTTTTGTTTGCCAATTGCCATAAAAGGAAAAAAGAAGAAGAAGGGGGTGGATATTAGAGAGAAGGAGGGAGAGGAAGATAACTAGAGAGAAGAAGGGAAGGGTAAATAACTAGAGAGAAGGGAGGGGTAGATAACTAAAGAGAAGAAGGGCGGGGTAGATAACTAGAGAAGAAGGGAGGGGTAGATAACTAGAGAGAAGAAATGTGGGGTGGATAATGAGAGAAGAAGGGAGGGGTAGATAACTAGAGAGAAGGGAGGGGTAGATAACTAGACCAAAGAAGGGTGGGGTAGATAACAAGAGAGAAGAAGGGAGGGGTAGATAACTAGAGAGAAGGGAGGGGTAGATAACTAGACCAAAGAAGGGTGGGGTAGATAACAAGAGAGAAGAAGGGAGGGGTAGATAACTAGAGAGAAGAAGGGTGGGGTACATAACAAGAGAGAAGAAGGGAGGGGTAGATAACTAGAGAGAAGAAGGGAGGGGTAGATAACAAGAGAGAAGAAGGGTGGGGTAGATAACAAGAGAGAAGAAGGGAGGGGTAGATAACTAGAGAGAAGAAGGGAGGGGTGGATAACTAGAGAGAAGGGAGCAGTAGATAACTAGAGAGAAGAAGGGAGGGGTAGATAACAAGAGAGATGAAGGGTGGGGTAGATAACAAGAGAGAAGAAGGGAGGGGTAGATAACTAGAGAGAAGAAGGGAGGGGTGGATAACTAGAGAGAAGGGAGCAGTAGATAACTAGAGAGAAGAAGGGAGGGGTAAATAACTAGAGAGAAGGGCGGGGTAGATAACTAGAGAGAAGGGAGGGGTAGACAACTAGACCAAAGAAGGGTGGGGTAGATAACAAGAGAGAAGAAGGGAGGGGTAGATAACTAGAGAGAAGAAGGGTGGGGTAGATAACAAGAGAGAAGAAGGGTGGGGTAGATAACAAGAGAGAAGAAGGGAGGGGTAGATAACAAGAGAGAAGAAGGGTGGGGTAGATAACTAGAGAGAAGAAGGGTGGGGTAGATAACAAGAGAGAAGAAGGGAGGGGTAGATAACAAGAGAGAAGAAGGGAGGGGTAGATAACTAGAGAGAAATGGCCTCAGTACAAAACGAATTCCATTGGAAGTTTCGAAAAAAAAATAAGAAGATCCCTGTGTTGTAGTGCCGGCCTGTGTAGATACACACGCACCTGTATGACTCAGTCACGACTCCAGCGTAGCGTGTTCCTGACATGTGCTGTTTGAATCCCAGCGTAGCGTGTTCCTGACATGTGCTGTTTGAATCCCAGCATAGCGTGTGCCTGACATGTGCTGTTTGAATCCCAGCGTAGCGTGTTCCTGACATGCTGTTTGAATCCCAGCGTAGCGTGTGCCTGATATGTGCTGTTTGAATCCCAGCGTAGCGTGTGCCTGATATGTGCTGTTTGAATCCCAGCGTAGCGTGCGCCTGATATGTGCTGTTTGAATCCCAGCGTAGCGTGTGCCTGATATGTGCTGTTTGAATCCCAGCGTAGCGTGCGCCTGATATGTGCTGTTTGAATCGCTGCCGCCGTATCATCAGCATTCAGCCTGGTGCACCAATGGCTATAACAATAGTAATGACTGTCCTGTCAAACTCTCTCCTCAGCTGGACATCTGGACCAAGTCCCAGTACCAGGTCTTCCAGAAGGTAACACACAATACACGCCTTAACAATATTCATTATCGTACCATCAACAACTCCTTCTAGGACATGCCCGCGGTGTGCAGTAGATACCTCTGAGATGGTGATCAGGTCCTTCCAGGACATGCCCGCGGTGTGCAGTAGATACCTCTGAGATGGTGATCAGGTCCTTCCAGGACATGCCCGCGGTGTGCTGTAGATACCTCTGAGATGGTGATCAAGTCCTTTCAGGACATGCCCGCGGTTTGCAGTAGATACCTCTGAGATGGTGATCAGGTCCTTCCAGGACATGCCCGCGGTGTGCAGTAGATACCTCTGAGATGGTGATCAAGTCCTTCCAGGACATGCCCGCGGTGTGCGGTAGATACCTCTGAGATGGTGATCAAGTCCTTCCAGCACATGCCCGTAGTGTGCAGTAGATACCTTTGAGATGGTGATCAAGTTCTTCCAGGACATGCCCGCGGTGTGCAGTAGATACCTCTGAGATGGTGATCAAGTCCTTCCAGGACATGCCCGCAGTGTGCAGTAGATACCTCTGAGATGGTGATCAAGTCCTTCCAGGACATGCCCGCGATTTGCAGTAGATACCGCTGAGATGGTGATCAAGTCCTTCCAGGACTTGCCCGCGGTGTGCAGTAGATACCTCTGAGATGGTGATCAAGTCCTTCCAGCACATGCCCGTAGTGTGCAGTAGATACCTCTGAGATGGTGATCAGGTCCTTCCAGGATATGCCCGCAGTGTGCAGTAGATACCTCTGAGATGGTGATCAAGTCCTTCCAGGACATGCCCGCAGTTTGCAGTAGATACCTCTGAGATGGTGATCAAGTCCTTCCAGGACTTGCCTGCGGTGTGCAGTAGATACCTCTGAGATGGTGATCAAGTCCTTCCAGCACATGCCTGTTGTGTGCAGTAGATACCTCTGAGATGGTGATCCAGTCCTTCCAGGACATGCCCGCATTGTGCAGTAGATACCTCTGAGATGGTGATCAAGTCCTTCCAGGACTTTCCCATGGTGTGCAGTAGATACCTCTGAGATGGTGATCAAGTCCTTCCAGGACTTTCCCATGGTGTGCAGTAGATACCTCTGAGATGGTGCTCAGTTGCTGCAGTACATCAGCAGTTGGAGTCATAATTTGAGTGTTGTAGTAGAAAAGAGAGTTGGGGGGGCATTCTACTGCAACGGCTACTGTGACACAGGATGTCATCTATTGTATTACCCAAGTTATATTTTAGTACTAAGTAAAAGAGACAAAAGTAAACCAAGAAGCACTGACACAACAGGGTTACAAAAGCAAGGAGAGAATGAGAACCAAACTCAGAAGAGCCCGGAAACAGTAGCTGTCAGTACTGAGCGCTGTCATTGGTTGTGTTGTTGCCAGGTAACAGACCATGCCACGACGGCCCTGCTTCACTACCAGCTACCTCAGATGCCTGATGTGGTGGTCCGCTCCTTCATGGTGAGTGTGGTTTTGGCTGTCATGGTTACTACAAATGTGTATTTGTGTGTGTGTGTGTGTGTGTGTGTGTGTGTGTGTGTGTGTGTGTGTGTGTGTGTGTGTGTGTGTGTGTGTATATATGGGGGGGATCTTTGTGTCTGTGTGTGGAGGGGGTTACCTCCTGAAATCTTATTTCCTTAATGAGCTTCTTACAGTAAGCTGTAGCATCTGGTGTGAACATGTTGCTGACTGCAGCCGAACACTTCCAGTCCTTCCACATGAAGGATGTCTTCATAGTGTGTCGTCTCTGTTCTGCTCTCGCTGGTTTGAGTGGGCTGGATCTGTGTTGGACTCAGGTGTCAGCAGACTAGTCATCTCATCAAATGAACCAGTCAGAATCAGAAAGACATCTTTACCACAGTCCAGCCAGACAGCTACTGATCCCTGTATCTCGGATAAGTGAAAAAGTGGTTGATAAACATACAAACATTACAGAACATGGACCGTCCCACACAAGGTTGTTAGAATTGGATACAGAGAGATGCACCTCAGAATTACTGTAACTGTGCATGATTGGAAGATACATCCTAGGATTCACTGGGACACATCATCGGTGATGTTTCCTGAGGTCCTCGGGTGTTTCGGGTCTTTCACCATCATACACCCTCACTCAGGCGACCCAGCCAGGGTTGATCAGGCCCTGGCTTGTTCTGGTCCAAAGCCATCTGGAGGCCCTCTCTGCAGCCTCCGTGGTAGACTTGATGGCTTTCCTTTTGGCAACCCCAGTGATGCCAAGTAGAGTGTATATGTTTAAGTGTTTTGAATATTGTCACCACTTTATCTTGCCGTCAGATGGCCCCTTCATGTGGAACTGCTTTCTCTCAACCGCAGAATGTCCGTATTCCTTCACATAAGTGCACCTATGCAGCACACATTATTACGCCGCAGATCAACAGAACCAGATGGATGTTCTGCGGTTGCGAGAATGTAGTTCCACATGAAACCGACCAACACGCTCATGTACAACACTGACAGGAACACCCTGTGTGTCAGTAAAATGTCACACATTAGCTTTTTTCTTTCAGCCTGGTTACATCTGAAGGTTAAGCACAGCAGTGGAAACTGTGTTGTCTGTTGTCAAGTTCATGTTGGACTGACGTGATGCTCTGTGGTGTGTGTGTGTGGGAGGGGAGGGGAGAAAGATGAAGAAACTAAGAATACGAAGATTAAAATGAACTAGTTCACATTCACGTTCATTATTTTGAATTTTACACTAAGTTCACCTTCATTTCTTTCTTTCTTTCTTTTTTTAAATGAGCTGCTCCGAGCTTTAACACTAGAATGACCAGGACGGTTACTGTGACCATTTTGGATTTTTAAAGTTTAATAACTTTGTGAAAAGACACAGATGTGCCGCTCCCTGAATGCTCTTAAAATTGTATATACAGCTTGGGTCTCAACTGGGATCTCAAGTCGGACACATTTATGTTCAAGGTACCTGATGAAGACAAGCCCTCCCCCCATTGAGGTGTCTTGTTTACAGTGAATAGTATCTTTGATCCTCAGGGATTCATTGCCCCAGTCACAGTCTAAGGCAAGTTCATTCTCAGGGAGTTCATATTGGACAACAGTGACTGGGACTCCCCCCTACCCCAAGAGATGGAAGAGATGTGGATCACATGGCGGTATTCATTTAACGATTTGAGTGATCTCAAAATCCCAAGACCTTACACAGAGGTTTCCCCCTCAGGAGCAGCACGTAGGAAGCTGTGCATATTCTCTGATACTTCCACTAAGGCAGTGGCTTCAGTTGCCTACCTCAAATTGACTGACATGGACAGAAACATATGTGTAGGCTTTGTCAAGGGTACAGCAAAGCTCAGTCCACGCTCTAAGCATACTATCCCAAGGCAAGAGCTTTGTGCTGTAGAGTTATGTAGTTCTGGCAGTAGAGCTGGCTGACCTTATTTCCCTAGAAGTCAATGTGCAGCTAGATGCCACAACTTTCTACGCAGAGTAAGCTAGTATTAGGTTATATCTATAGTGAAACTAGGCATTTCTACATCTATGTTAGCAATGGACCTATCACTCAGTCCCGCCCCTCGAACGCAGATGAGCCAGTGGCAGTGTAGTACCAAATGCACGCGGGAGCTCACTCAGACATCTAGAGCTAACGACTCTACTAAGTAGCATCAGAGTTGCATCAGAAGTCGTGGTTTTTGTGATGTTTTATGGATATAAGTTGAACAAAAATGGTCAAACGATGTGCATGGGGTACATGCAATACTGATACGAGGTATCCTGAGAGGATAGACAATGGGGTATATTTTATCCCATTTCCCAAAGCAAAACAAGAAAGGTGAATTAATTTATCTTACCCTGCGATGCACGAACAATGCTGGTCCTGGATGATGTTATCTGCAATCGTGATGACCATGAGATGAGGCTTTTCCTTTTGCATTGTGATCTGTAAACTCTCGCCTCCAATTTAAGCTTGTCACCCACCATATCTGGTTTTAAATTTTTCACATATCCCTCCATAGCATAGTGAAGTTCTTTTTGATGGCTTCTAGATGAAATCAGGTCCTTCTGTCTCCAAAAGGTATGTGTAGCCTCTGGGATATAGTTTTGACACCGATAGCTGGCATTGTAACTCTCTAGTCAGCCCGGGTAGCTTGTCCGAGTTAGCAACATTAACTAAGGGGGGGCGGGACTGAGCTATAGGTCCACTGAGTCTTTTGGCTAAAGAGATCCTCCTGTCCGGAGCAGTGGCAATATGTACTGTCAGATGAAAATCCAGCAGATCTCGCCCCGAGATCTGTCACTTCTATTCACCTCTCAGACACCACCTGGCGTTATGAGCCTGCATTTCTGAAATGCCCTCCACCAGAGGAGATCTTTGAGCTTATTGAGCCTGCTTTGGATGCAGAGATCCACCCCCAGGTCTCTACTCTAAACACGACAATATCAAACAGGCAACTTGGATCCCAGCGCTTCTCCAAGTTTCACTCTTGGAAGTCATTGACTCATGCCATTACATGGCTCATTCACATTGCTTGTCTCTTCCATGAAGATCCATTCACCAAGAACATTGACTGCAGAGGCCGGTATCATTGCCATACAACCTACACACTTGAAGAACTCACAAAATGCAATTGCATTGTGCAGTTCAGGAAGATGGTTATCATCAAGAGTATGAGTGTCTTAAGAAAGAGTAGAAGCTTCCCTAGCACAGCCCGCTTAGAGCCTGTGATCCCTTCATCGACACTGAAGGCCTTCAGAAAGTCAGGGGTTGCATTGCAGAAGCAGAAATTCAGCAAGATGAGAAGAATCTCCTGATTATACCTGGCAATCACCATTTCACAAACCTTCTGGTCAGGCATTATCATCAGCATATCCAATATCAGGGAAGCCTATTCACAGAAGGGGAAATATGTGTTGCTGGTTTCTGGATTGTTGGCAGAAAGAGGTGTGTGAGCAGTGTTATTTGTCAATGTGTTACATGTCGCAAGCTCTGTGGGTCACTTCAGTCACCGAACATGGCCAGCCTCCCACCAGACCATCTCGCCGTGGAACCACCATTCACAAATGTCTGCTTAGATGTTTTTGGTCCATGGATTGTTTCCTCACGGGGCAAGAGGAAGCCTTGCACAGAGTAAATGGTGGGCTGTGATATTTACTTGTATGTGTGAGAGCAGTTCAAAATTGAATCTCTCTACACTTCAAGGTTCATCAATGCTCTCAGGCGTTTCTTTGCTATAAAGGGCCCGGTGAAATGCATTCATTCAGACCGGGAAAACTTTATTAGTGTCTGCAAAGAACTTAAGATTCCTTCCAACTTCGATGACTAATCTCCTGGAACAGGGCTACACCTGGATATTCAACCCCCCCCCCCACCTCACATGGGTGGCACTTGGGAAAGGATGATTGGTGAAGCAAGAAAGAACATTGACTCTGTTCCTCCAACTTGGACCCTCTAAGCTGAATCATGAGGAGGCTCTCACCACCATCATGGCAGAGGTGACTGCCATCATTAATGCTGGACCCCTCATCCCGGTGTCTACTGACCCAGACGACCCACTCATCCTCACACCTGCCACACTGCTAACTCAGAAAGTGAGCCTTCCTTCTCCCCCTGCTGGTGAATTTGAGATCCAGCACCTCTTCAACATCCAACGTGTGTGTGTGTGTGTGTGTGTGTGTGTGTGTGTGTGTGTGTGTGTGTGTGTGTGCTCAAACACACATGCATGTGGGGATCTGGGAGAGGAAGTGTATCCATCTGACGAATGGGCATGTGCTTGAACTCAGTTTTATACACTAATTGTAGTCTCACCCATTCATTTCTAATGACTGATCATTTTTGACCTGGAACACAACAGGTGTCTAATCTCATCTCATCTCATCATCAGCCACTTCTTCAGGGTCAGGTCACGGTGGCAGCAAGCTAAGTAGGGCACTCCAGACGTCCTTCTCCCCAGCAACACCCTCCAGCTCCTCCTGGGGGATCCCAAGGCGTTCCCAGGCCAAATTGGACATGTAGTTCCTCCAGAGAGTTCTGGGTCTACCCCGTGTTCTCCTCCCAGTTGGACATGCCTGGAAAACTTCCAAAGGAAGGTGCCCAGGAGGAATCCTAATCAGATGCCTGAACCACCTCAACTGGCTCCTTTCGATGCGAAGGAGCAGCGGCTCTACTCTGAGCTCCCTCCGGATGTCCGAGCTCCTCACCCTATCTCTAAGGCTGAGCCCAGACACCCTACGGAGGAAACTCATTTCGGTCACGACCCAGAGCTCATGACCATAGGTGAGGGTTGGAACGAAGATTGGGTGGTAAATTGAGAGTTTTGCCTTCCAGCTCAGCTCCCTCTTCACCACAACGGTCTGATACAATGTCCGCATTACTGCTGATGCTGCACCAATCCTCCTGTCAGTCTCCCGCTCCATCCTACCCTCACTTGTGAACAAGATCCTGCGATACTTGAACTCCTTCACTTGAGGCAACAACTCATCCCCAACCCGGAGAGAGCAATCCACCATTTTTCGGTAGAGAACCATGGCCAGAAAATTGTGGATTGCACACCACACCACAGGTGTGCAAAAGTTAAATAAAACACCCAAAATTTAATGAAAATTATCAAAAAGTATTTTGTGTGTTGAGAGGCCCTATGTGGACAAAGTCATGGAACCTTATGACAGTCAAATTAAATAAACTAAATTTTTCAGAGAGCAAACTTGTAAATTGGTCCAATTCGACTGGAACACAACAGGAGGGTTATGCATGGCATTGTTCACCCATCGCTAAAAAAACCTAATTTGGATCCCCTGTCCTCAAGTAACTACAGACCAATTTACAAATTGTGTTAGTCCGATAGGACACAGGTGTCAACAGGCAGTGCCTTTGTGCACTGCCTGTTGACACCTTTGCCCTATTGGCTATGCATAGGGTGCATAGAAGTGATTTTTAATTTTTGTTTAATAATACCATCAGACGTGGAGGTGTTGGAGAAAGAGCTGGGTCTTTAGCTTCTTAAAGGTGGAGAGGGACTCAGCGGGTCGAATGGAGTTTGGTAACCTGTTCTACCACCGGGGAACTACATTAGGTCATTTTTATCAATTGCTGATCTACAAAAAGTTGTACATGCTTTTATCGATTTACAGCCTGACTACTGTAATGCACTTTACTCAGGTATCAGCCAGGGTTCCCTCCACCATCTGCAGTTTGTACAGAATGCTGCTGCTTGCCTCATTACCGGGACGAAGAGGCATGATAACACCACCCCTGTGCTTGCCTCCCTACACAGGCGCCCTGTTCGAATTCAAGTTGATTTTAACATGGTATTATTCACTTTTAAGGCCTTAAATGGTCTTGCTGCTACATAGATTTATTGACTTGGTATGCACCATCTCAACCATGAAGATCCACAGATGGAGTCCTGCTGGTTATTCCCAGGTCGCAGGTTGTCACAAAGGGTGATCAGGCTTTTGCTGTTCAACTGAGACAAACCAAGTCTCTAGCTTCTTTTAAATTCCCTCTTAAAACTTTTCTCTTTGTGAATGCTTTTGGAAGTGTTTGATATTTGCTTTTATTTAGTTAGTTTTTATTTCTTGAACCTAGTTTGAACCTAGTTAGACTTGAACCTAGATTTTTTTGACACTTGCTTGCATTGTCGCCTCCTGACTAGATCCTTGCTTGTGTTGTGTTAACTCTCAGCCATATGTCGCTTTGCATAAAAGCGTCGGCTACATGAAACTGTAAATTGTAATTGTAATTTATATTGCTGTTTATTTGGTCTCGTTCATTTATTGACATTACCTCCTCTGTGCTTGTGTCCTCTGGTCTTATTCTCATGTTTGCCATGTCTGGTTTGATTTCTGTTGTAAAGCACTATGTAACATTTGTAAATAAAGTTTATTGTTATTATTATTAATCAGGTGGGCATGATCCATGCCCCTTCGTAAAGGTTCGCTCAGTGACAAACAGAACGTCCAAGTTTAAACAGGACTTGTTTGCAAGGAGAGGACATTTAATAATGTTAACTTCTGTCTCTCTCCATGTGGCTAAGGAGTTATGTCAAACTGTCTGTGTGTCTCTTTGTCTAGACATGGTTAAGGAGTTATGTCAAACTGTCTGTCTCTCTCTGTCTCTCGACATGGCTAAGGAGTTATGCGAAACTGTCTGCCTGTCTCTCTGTCTGTCTGTCTCTCTCGACGTGGCTAAGGAGTTATGTCAAACTGTCTGTGTCTCTCTCTGCCTGTCTCTTTGTCTAGACATGGCTAAGGAGTTATGTCAAACTGTCTGTGTGTCTCTTTGTCTAGACATGGTTAAGGAGTTATGTCAAACTGTCTGTGTGTCTCTTTGTCTAGACATGGTTAAGGAGTTATGTCAAACTGTCTGTCTCTCTGTCTGTCTGTCTCTTGACATGGCTAAGGAGTTATGTGAAACTGTCTCTCTGTCTGTCTGTCTCTCTCGACATGGCTAAGGAGTTATGTCAAACTGTCTGTCTCTCTGTCTGTCTGTCTGTCTCTCTCGACATGGCTAAGGAGTTGTGTCAATCTGTCTGCCTGTCTCTTTGTCTAGACATGGTTAAGGAGTTATGTCAAACTGCCTGTCTCTCTGCCTGACATGGTTAAGGAGTTATGCCAAACTGTATGTCTCTCTGTCTGTCTGTCTCTCTCGACGTGGCTAAGGAGTTATGTCAAACTGTCTGTCTCTCTCTCTGTCTGTCTGTCTCTCTCGACGTGGCTAAGGAGTTATGTCAAACTGTCTGTGTCTCTTTCTGCCTGTCTCTTTGTCTAGACATGGTTAAGGAGTTATGTCAAACTGTCTGTCTCTCTGTCTGTCTGTCTGTCTCTCAACATGGCTAAGGAGTTATGTCAAACTGTCTGTCTCTCTCTCTGTCTGTCTGTCTGTCTCGACATGGCTAAGGAGTTAGGTCAAACTGTCTGTGTCTCTCTCTGCCTGTCTGTCCGACATGGCTAAGGAGTTATGTCAAACTGTGTGTCTCTCTCTGCCTGTCTCTTTGTCTAGACGTGGTTAAGGAGTTATGTCTAATGGTCTGTCTCTCTCTCTGCCTGTCTGTTTCTCGACGTGGCTAAGGAGTTATGTCAAACTCTCTGTCTCCCTCTCTGCCTGTCTCTTTGTCTAGACTTGGTTAAGGAGTTATGTCAAACTGTCTGTCTCTCTCTTTGCCTGTCTGTCTCTCTCGACGTGGCTAAGGAGTTATGTCAAACTGTCTGTCTCTCTCTCTGCCTATCTCTTTGTCTAGACTTGGTTAAGGAGTTATGTCAAACTGTCTGTCTGTCTGTCTCTCTCTCTCTGCCTGTCTGTCTCTCTAGACGTGGCTAAGGAGTTATATCAAACTGTTCCAGTCTTCCTGTCAGCGCTGTGGCCGCTTCCTGCAGGATGGACTTCCTCCAACATGGAGGGACTTCAGGACATTGGAGGCATTCCACGACACCTGCCGCATGTAGACAGTCAGTCAGACTGACTGGCTTTACAGACAGACAGACATGTAAGACCATTTTCTGTTATGACGTCATGATGTTTTCTTGGTTTGAAGACTGAACTGCGGTCTGTATTTGTTAAATGTGGACTATCCTGCTCTTACTGGCATCAGATGTCCTCAATAAAAGCTTTTTTATCATCACACGCCTGCCAGAGTGTCTGTCCACAGGGAAGGAAGACAGGAATGACACAAGGGACAGAGGATGGCAGAAGGGCATGAAATGAAGACAAGAAGACAACTAGATTAGAACCTGATTTAAATGATCAGAATCAGATCAGAATCATTTTTATTGCCCCTCTAGGTTTAATATTAATAATAATAATAGTAATAAAAAAGCAAAGTGTCACGCCCACGAACAAATGAAACAAAAATGGGAAGGGAAACAAATGCACGGGCAATACCCAAAAAGAGTAGGTGAGGAAGATGTAGACCAATATACACTCACCGGCCACTTTATTAGGCACACCTGTCCAACTGCTCGTTAACGCAAATTTCTAATCAGCCAATCACATGGCAGCAACTCAATGCATTTAGGCATGTAGACATGGTCAAGACGATCTGCTGCAGTTCAAACCGAGCATCAGAATGGGGGAGAAAGGTGATTTAAGTGACTTTGAACGTGGCATTGTTGTTGGTGCCAGACGGGCTGGTCCGAGTATTTCAGAAACTGCTGATCTACTGGGATTTTCACGCACAACCATCTCTAGGGTTTACAGAGAAAGGTCCGAAAAAGAGAAAATAGCCAGTGAGCGGCAGTTCTGTGGGCGAAAATGCCTTGTTGATGCCAGAGGTCAGAGGAGAATGGCCAGACTGGTTCGAGCTGATAGAAAGGCAACAGTAACTCAAATAACCACTCATTACAACCGAGGTATGCAGAAGAGCATCTCTGAACGCACAACACGTCGAACCTTGAGGAAGATGGGCTACAGCAGCAGAAGACCACACCGGGTGCCACTCCTGTCAGCTAAGAACAGGAAACTGAGGCTACAATTCGCACAGGCTCACCAAAATTGGACAATAGAAGATTGGAAAAACGTTGCCTGGTACTGAAAATAGGTGTCAACATATCAGCCATCAGAGACATGACCCAATCACTTCAGCAGCAGTACCCGACTGTATTTCAGGGGGTAGGGAAGCTGAAAACAAAACAGATAACGCTACACATAGACCCAGAGGTGACACCAGTAGCACAGCCACTCAGGCGTATACCCTTCAACCTACGGGCGCCTGTGGAGGCCAAGATAAAAGAGCTCCTAGATCTAGACATAATAGAACCGGTCGATGGCCCAACACCATGGGTAAATTCAGTGGTCACTGTGCCCAAGGCAAACTCAGAAATAAGACTGTGTTTAGACATGCGACAGGCAAACCTTGCCATCATCAGAGAGAGGTATCCAATACCCCCTGTGGATGAGCTACTGCAAGGGATGAATGGATCGGTGGTGTTTAGTAAACTGGACTTAAAGTGGGGCTACCACCAACTTGAAATGACCCCAGAATCACGTGGAATCACCACATTCGCCATCCACAACGGAGTCTACAGATACAAGAGACTCATCTTCGGCATGTCTTCCGCCAGCGAACAGTACCAGCATGAAATCGCCGCTGCACTGGCTGGTATAGAAGGTGTGGAGAACATCTCAGATGATGTCATAGTCCACGCTAAGGACGAGGAGACACACAACGAGCGACTACACAGTCATGAGGAGACTGGAGGAGTGCGGACTAACGCTAAACCCTGCCAAGTGTCAGTTCAACATGGATCGACTGATTTTCATGGGAATCCTGCTGTCTGAAAAAGGAATCGGTCCTACAGAGGAGAGAGTGAGAGCCGTGAGCGAGGCGAGAGAGCCGGAAAACGCATCGGAGGTGAGAAGCTTCCTCGGGCTCGTAAATTACAGCAGCAGATTCATTCCACAGTTTGCAACAGTGTCAGAGCCGCTGTGACGCCTGACAAGAAAGGACACTCCGTTTGAATTCGGTCCAGAACAGAAACGCGTTTGAGGCGCTGAAAGAGGGCTTAGCCAAAGCAGGGACACTAGCCTACTTTAGCAAAGATGCACCCACCAAAATCATTGCAGATGCTAGTCCAGTGGGATTAGGAGCAGTGTTAGTAAAGACCCCGAATGGAGAAAATGTTCCCATTTGTTATGTCAGTCGTGGTCTAACCGACTGTGAACGCAGGTATTCTCAGACAGAGAAAGAGGCCTTATGTCTGGTATGGGCGTGTGAAAGGTTACACCCATACATCTATGGTAGACGATTTGACTTGGTTACAGACCACAAACCTCTTGAATCCATCTACAGCCCACGCTCGAAACCATGCGCTCGTATAGAGCGATGGGTCCTAAGGTTACAGCCTTATGATTTTAAAGTAGTACATATCTCGGGCAAAAAGAACATAGCAGACCCACTATCACGTCTGCTGGGGAACAGCGCGCTGAAACAGAAACATGCACACGGATCCGACGAGTACGTGAGATTCGTTGCAGTGAGTGCCACACCCAGAGCACTGACAACCCGCGAGGTGGAGGAGGCATCAGCCCACAACGAGGAGCTGATCGAGGTGCGCAAAGCTATTGAGAGTGGACACTTTGAGAAGTGCGCAGCATATGCCGCGGTGGCTAGTGAGTTATGTGTAATAGGACAGTCGGTTCTACGTGGAACGCGTATTGTGCTGCCGCAAGTACTGCGGGCACGCGCTCTCTCACTAGCACACGAAGGACACTTAGGAATTGTCGGAACTAAACAGCACCTCAGGAGCAAAGTCTGGTGGCCAACAATGGACAGAGCAGCCGAGAGACATTGTAGGTCATGCCACGGATGCCAAGTTGTTGCTCGGCCAGACGCAGCGGAACCGTTAAGACCAACAGAGTTACCAGAGGGGCCCTGGCAAGATATTGCCATTGACTTACTCGGACCCCTGCCGACAGGTGACTCGATTCTAGTTGTAGTTGATTACTACAGCCGCTACTATGAGTATTACGTGTTAAAGTCCACAACCACGTCAAAAGTGATAGACAGTCTAGAGACAATCTTCAGTCGACATGGACTTCCCGTCACACTGAGGTCGGACCAGGGTCCTCAGTTCAAATCAGAGGAGTTCAGTGAGTACTGTGACACCAACGGAATCAAGCATGTGAAAACAACGCCACGATGGGCGCAGGCGAACGGCGAGGTAGAACGTCAAAACGCCTCGCTGACGAAGAGGATTCGCATCGCTGTTTCAGATGGACTCAACTGGAAGCGAGAACTCAGAAAGTATGTGACAGTATACCGGAGCATCGATCACGCGACCACAGGGAAGAGTCCCGCGGAGTTGCTCTTCAAAAGCAAGATGAGGGGGAAGCTGCCAAGCATCACAGCAGCACACGCTGATCTGGAGGTAAGAGACAGAGATGCAGAACAGAAAGGACAACCAAAGATCTATGCAGACGAACGGCGTCACGCCAGGTACTCGGATGTCAATGTTGGTGACACGGTCCTGGTGAGACAAGAAAAGACTGATAAACTGACAACACTATTCAACACAACGCCACACAAGGTGGTGAGCAAATCAGGAAACCAAGTTGTCGTCGAATCTCCAACCGGAGCCAGATACCCACGGATCACAACATTCCTGAAGCGATACACCAGTACTCAGGAGACACCTGCCGGAGGGAGCAGAAGCATCACAGGATGCCGAGGACTGCACATCAAACAGAGAGACACTGGGTGCTCAAAACGCAGAGCGGAGCAACACCAGCAATGACAACCCGGCCGGGGGCAGACAGGCCTCCAAGAGAGAGACGCTTGCCATCGAGGCTGGCAGACTATGATATGACATAGACTGGAGAAATGTAAAAAAAAAAACTGTTGGGTCAAGTTCAGTGACGATTGTTGTTTGATGATGCAAATGTGAAATTAACGTGTTAAAAGGTCTTATATGTTTACGGACCGTTCTAGTCCATGGGCCAGATGATATTTTGGTACACTCAAGGTGGCAAAACTTACTTATAATTTTTGAAAGGATCCATGTCTGTAGATGATATTTTGGTATGATAACCATTCCTGAGTGGCAGCTGTATCACAGTTATCAGCTCATGAAGTTAACCACCCGCTAAACTAAATTGCATTTTAGACGCTGGTGCATATCCTGGTTTAGCCTCATGGTCAGGACATTTTTCAATGTTCTATAATATTGTCTTTGGTATCATTTTAAAGGGGACCTTCTTAGCTTTCATTCAAGCCCTGTTGTGGATATTTCTCACAAATATAGAGGTCACTTGAGCTCTTCAACCCGTCAATAACACACATCTTTCTGCAATGTTCGCCTAAACTATATACTTTCTTTTTAGCCCTGTGGCATCTAGGAATATCAGGGACACAAAACACAAAAACTGGAATACTCACAGGACTGTAAAGATTCAGGAAATGTATAATACACCCATACTATTTCATTGTGTGAGGTGATTGTGAGCCTTAAATGAGAACTAGACCAAAGCCAGTTAGGTCACAAACTGGTCTCTATACATTTGTTTAAATACACAATCAAAATACATGATAAAAAGGAATACCATAGTGAGGTAATGAACTATTTTAATATTTTAAACAACATTGACATTTACATATACTTAGTCAATGATACATGTAATCCCATATCATTAGTGGGTATATGTAATGGTAATGGGTATATGTGAATATGGTTACATTATTGTTATCAAGCTCTGGGTAACCAAGTCCAGAATCAACATCCTGTGCATCAATAGACTACTACCACAGTAATACCATCAGAATCATCACACTGTCATTCATCAAACTGCTCGTTTCTCTCATCATCTGACTCCCCAAGTTCAAAGTCCAGTTCTGGACCATCCTGCTGTTTTTGGTTACTGCAGGCCTGTAACCTGCACATGTCTGTGCATGGAAGTCCATTTGACAGGCACATGCAGCTTGGCATTTTGCATGAATGCTCACACTTGCATGTTAGCATTTCCAAGACCACATCTGGTGCAGGTGGGGAGCGCATCCAGTAAATGGCCAGCTTGCCTTCATCGTCTGTCCATCCATACTCAGTAGGGCTTGGCACCACAGGGTTAGCCTGCAGACAGCACTTCCATATTGCTGCCTGATAGTTGGCTCGTTGAACATGCATAAAGAGACAGTCTCTACATGGTGGCAGCTGGCTGGACTCAACCTCTCCCCTTTTGGTGCAGAAGAGCTGGTAACGCAGTTTGTTCACCTCAGCAGTGCTGCTATTAGCAACATACATCCGACAGGTGAACTGCTCAATTTTCTGGAACAGCTCATCACTCACATTCCATGTCTGTCCCAGTTGACTAAAAGTCTCTTGGCAGGAAGTGTGCTTTCTCACTATCTTCAGGGCATTCAGCTTCCCTCGACCAGCGAATGCACTGACAGTGTCGCAGCCTGTGAAGGCATGTAAGCCAATTAGGCTGTCACAGATGCTGTCTCCAAGTGAACTTGCCAGTTTGGTGATGTCGACAAACCGTGTGCGGTTCTGAGTCCCACACTTCTGGTAGATGGGACAGGTGATGTCCTTCTGGAAGCCAAGACAAAGCACCATGACATCAGTGTCCTCAGCTGTGATGATAACTGACTTTGAGCCCGCATTTGCTGCATGCAATGCATGCAGGAGCAGACGGGTGTCAGCTTCTTCATGTGTGGAGTGCAGTTCTGCTGCTTCCTCACACCCATCTTCTGTCAACTTGTAGCAGGTTTCCTCACAGGTCATGTACAACACCTTGCCATGCAGCATAGCTCTGTATCGTGGGAGTTTCCACTCTTCCACCAGAAACTTGATGAGAATGGTCTTGTTGGAGGAACTGCACAGACATTTTCTCCACTGCTGGACGTGGTGTCCCCCTGCAAGATTCTTGTACTGGAGAGTGATGTCTCCACCCCGGTTCAGTCGTTCAGCATCTTTGATCGAAGTCTGGTGATAGACATAAAAAACAACATCAATCCTCCCACTCTGTGCTCCCTCATGGAGGACCTGGGTCAAGGCTGACTCTGCCACCTGTGCAAAGGTTTTGTTGTTGCCATTCATTTTTTGGACCAGGCTCATCCCATCAATGATGGAAGTAGATGGGATTGGGATGTCTTCTGCAGGAGATACATTCTTTTCAAGCTCTCTGGCAAGTGCAGCCTTGTTTGTTTTTCGTAAGGACCCATCAGCATTTGCCAGTGCCCATGGTAGTGGGCCCAATGGGTAGGCAAGGACATCCTTCAGATTCACCTTCCTGCTTTCAGCCACCAGGATCAAAAGGTTGAAAAGGTTTGAAAAGGTTTGAAAAGGTTTCTATCTGCCTTCAGAACCACATCCTGTGCTTTCTTTCCATGAGCTTGTTTTGTGCTGACATTGGAGAATGTTTTCAGACTTTGCTTGGTCATCTTGTCGTGGAATTTCATAGGTGGTGGGTCTGCATCTAACCTTGTTTGCTGGAATGCTTGGTAGGCCTCTTTTCCTTTCTCAAGAGCTCTCAAGAGATCTATGGTCACATCAGGTGGAGCCATGTTGCCAGTGGAGAGGCTAACCAAATCAATCTCATCAGGGGACATAGGATTGAGCCAGTTATTCTCCATAAGGTCCATGAGAGACTGGACATCTGCTTCATCTCTCTTGATCCTTGGACTCTGTAGATCTGGATGAGACCATTTGCACCTGCCTTGACCTGTCAGGTCTCTCAGCTGTCTGAGGTACATGCTTCTATACTCAGCTGTGAGATAATATTTGGTCACAGCTCCTGGCTTCAAGCTGAATCCCTTTGTCCCTCCAGCTGTTTGGGTGTCTTTGTTCACCGTTTCTTCTATAGCTTGGTCAACAGGGATTCGGCCAAAGGGATTGGTGGAGCCCAGTTGGACTGAGAAGCCTCCTTCCATGAATTCTGTGTAGACATCTGGGTGTGTGATGGGCAGCTCAGACATCTGGGCGTAGTAGTAGGGGAGGTAGCGTGCATAATTCATCCTGTCATAAGCAAAGCACCATAGGATCATTGCTCGAATGCTAGCCAAGTGTAACATCCAGTCTCCCTCTCTGGATGCTCGGATGAGCCCCAACAAGATTTCAACCATGTCCAAATAGGACATCCAGAAGTTCGAGAGGCTGCCGTTTCCACCTCTAAGGAACTCACGGTAGACTTCAAATAGATCCATGATGCGTGTACAAGAGCTGTTCTCGAGGACCTCCTTCAAAGCATGTTGTGAGACTTCTTTCCCAAGGCTGTCAATGGTCTTCAGTGTCTCATTCAGGTGAACCATGTCATTCCTGTGAGTTTCTTCCAACCAGGACAGGAAACCATTCAAGGTCAGTCGCATGAGAGCCTCATACAGGAGCTTGTGTAGTCGCACTGCCCTGTTGTACTTGCGGCCATCCATAACACCAGCAATTGAGCCTTCTGCAATCATGCCAGACTCAATGCAGAGGTCTTTGAGTCCAGCATCTTGGAAACACTTTCCTATTATTGCCAGCAGTGTGCAGATGGTGTGGAATACCCCAAGCCTAACGATGATATCATGGAACTTGTCATGGTGTTTCCATGTGATCTCGACAGCCTTCGCATACAGGGCTTGGTCAAAGACACAGACAATCTTCCTCAGGCCTAAGCACTCCATGATGCTCAGTGACTGGTTAAGCACCTCGTTGACAGTAGACATTTGTGTCGCTGGAGCATTGATGGTAGGCAGATAGCCTATATTGTCGGGTATGACCGTCATCTCTCCTCGAGTCAGGATGTTGAAGCCTGTCCAGCTGCTGACTGACTGTTCTTCTTGTTGTGACATGCGTGCTAGGACCCAAAGAAGGTTTTTCTCTCTGGCAAGCTTAGTATTGGCTGCAGTATCGGCATCTGACTTTTTGCTTTGTGGTGGCCCTACCCGTTGTCCAGCATTGTAAGTTGGTAACATTGGTGGGGGTCCATCAATGCTTCTCTTCTTTGTTTTGGGAACAGTGGGCATGGGTTGGACAGGAAGTGGGTTGACTGGCTTTGCTTGCACAGCAATCCCATTGACTCTGTGAGATGTTCCCTCACCACTGACAGTTTCTTCAAGACGGTCGATATTGTCCCAGGCTAAAGTTGTGAATATGCCAGGATGGATGTTAGCTGGAAGGGCAATGCCACTCCCTGATGATGAGAGTTTCTGGAGACACAGGGCAGTGTTGATCTCTTCCATCTGTGAATAGGACACACTGTGACCAAGTCGGTTGAGGATGTTTATCAACTCTACATTTCCTGTCAACGATTTGACACTGAATGGCAGAACAATGTGCTTGGAAGGCTTGGTATTTCCACATGTCACTGCATATACTATGTCATGGCCAAATGACTGCAGAAGGCACTGCACTCTCTGGGATGCATGATCAGGATCATTTGAGCCTGTGAGTAGAGAGTACAGGAAGATAATGAGCGACTCTGGAATGGTAGGACATTCTGCTTCTAGTTTGACTTCAGGCGGCCAGGTTTGAGGAACATCTTGACTTTTAATGTCTGCTCTCAATTTGATGGCTGCTTTGGCTATAACATCTTGTGCACTGACACTTTTCAGGGTCTGCAGCTCCCTTTTGAGAGACTGATTTTCTTTGGCAAGTTCCCTCATGGACAAGTTATCGGGATAGAGGAGGAATTTTCCTTTCTCATCAGGGAATATCTGCAAGGCTCCAGCAAACTCACTCTCCAGGTTTCGCCTTATGTGCTTCTTGGTTGATTCCTTGACTTGGGCAATGCCTTGGGAGTTCATTGAAGCTACCAGTCTAGAAGAGAGATCAGTCATTGTCATCACTTGAGGATTGCCTAAACGCTCCATCCTGATGAAGAGGAACAGCTCATTGTATGCCTTATTCACAGCAGCTTCATACTGGGCTGCAGCATCATCATCTTCATTGCTGGCAACCTCTCCTTTGGAAACCTCTTCTTTGGTGTAAAGTCTATAGCATGACCTGTGGTAGTGCCCTTCAGCTGCTACAAGGTCTCTACTCACAATGGCAAGGATTCTGCTGTCCCTTTTCTTTGTGGCTGCACTCCTGATCTTTGCATCAGCTCGCAGTTCTCGACACTGCACCAGTACTTCTCTCGTATTCTGTCTCTTGGAATATTTGCTGTTTTTCTGACAAAATATGCACTCTGCATCATAAGTCCTAGATGTACTTGGAGCATGTCGAGCTACTCTCTTAGATTGTTTCTCTTCAGCAGAGACACAACTTTTCTTTTCTTTTGCAAGGAGGCCATCAAGAATTTGCTTCATAGTGAAGATACTGCGACACTTTCTGTGGTAGTAGATTGCTGGAATCTGTCCCTCAGGAATGTCTTTTGCCAGTTTCAAAACTGGTGCATGATTTCGTATCTGAGCTGCCCTGAGCAGAGCTCTCCATGAGTCGACACTTTGTAGTGAAACCAGCTTATCTGTATCATCAGAACAGTGGATAATGCACTCCACCCGTGGGCGCTTTGGTATTGGGTAAAAACTTGCTTGTTCACCAGTGGCCATATTCAGTCAGTTTTCACCTGCCACATACAAACAAATACATGTAACTTAGGTGTATGAACACTACTAAAACAAAGTTTAATTTGCTTCACCAGCGTCATATTACCATTATTTATCTTACATAGCCACAAATAGATACATTACCTAGTTGCTATGCAACAGCTGTATTTTGTCCACATGAGGCCGCTAAAATCAACACAAGAGGAAAGTTCCTCGTAGCCACTTTAACTAATCATATTAACATATACATTAAAAGAACATGCTAACATTATGGGAAATTAGCTTACAATCTTTTCCAGAGTGAGACAAGAAGATAGATACCAGTTTCCTCTATATGTGTTTAGTAGAAAGCTATCTGGCTGCACGTTAGCCTAGCTTAGCACAATGAATGGAAGTACACAGTACTGGTTATCCTTGGTTGTTGGCCAACTAAGAACTGTCCCAGAGTTTAAGCTAGGCTAATCAGTACCAGGGGTGTTGAAATGCTATATTTGTAAAAATCTGGGCAAATACACAATCGTGAGAGGCACAGAAACAGGTTTCCTGAAAGAAAAATGAAATAGCTGCTCATTTGGAAAGGTTATCATGTATTATTTTACTTCTGTTAGTGTACCAAATAAAATGGCACCAGTGAAGTTGTGTCACCTTGGGTGATATCGATATCTGGTCTGACCCATGGACTAACTGGCTTTGGTCTAGTTAGTTTCTTAGTAATAATGCCCTTCTAATTGAAGGTTCACAATCACCTCACACAATGAAATAGTATGGGTGTATTATACATTTCCTGAATCTTTACAGTCCTGTGAGTATTCCAGTTTTTGTGTTTTGTGTCCCTGATATTCCTAGATGCCACAGGGCTAAAAGAAAGTATATAGTTTAGGCGAACATTGCAGAAAGATGTGTGTTATTGACGGGTTGAAGAGCTCAAGTGACCTCTATATTTGTGAGAAATATCCACAACAGGGCTTGAATGAAAGCTAAGAAGGTCCCCTTTAAAATGATACCAAAGACAATATTATAGAACGTTGAAAAATGTCCTGACCATGAGGCTAAACCAGGATATGCACCAGCGTCTAAAATGCAATTTACTTTAGGGGGTGGTTAACTTCATGAGCTGATAACTGTGATACAGCTGCCACTCAGGAATGGTTATCATACCAAAATATCATCTACAGACATGGATCCTTTCAAAAATTATAAGTAAGTTTTGCCACCTTGAGTGTACCGAAATAGGAAATTTTGGGCTCTGGCCCATGGACTATTCATAAGTGAATATGTGTTCATGGAGAATTAATACACGGTTCTAATTAAGGTGAAGCATACAGAATATGTGGTATGTGTTTAGGTTAGGAATGTTTTGATACTTTCATTATATGGGTTCATATTTTTGAATTGAAAATAACCTGAAGTTTATTTCCCAGAAAAGGAGGGATGTCATGTACCGGTTTGGCATGTAAGGGCACCCGTATGTATGTGACGTCACCTGTTGATGTGGGGAGAAGCGCGAGGAATATTATTCGGGCAGTCTTGCAATACGGTGGAATAAAGCAAGCCACGTTAGGCATTGTGTAATAACGGTGTGCCTAATCATTTATAAGTAATGACACCTAAAGAAGCATATAGGTGGGAATAACAGATCAGAACAGACATATTGGGTTAGTTGTGTAGCAATATGTTACGGGTCTAGATAGATCGATGCCATCGGCTATCCACTAGTTTACCTTAGACACACATGACCCGCGCTCAGGAACATGTTACAGCACTTTGAATATACTTGGCTGCACTGAGCAACTCGTGCGTGTGTCATTCTTTATAAGATAGCCTACTGAAACATGGTGCCAGAAGTCGGAGAACTTATTTCTTATTTTACTAGCTCGCATGTTTAAGTTTGTAGGCCTGAGTAGGTCACATGTCGGAGGATTCCGATTCAGAGCAAAGTACTCCTGCTGAAGACGTTGTCACAGAGGAGCTAACGCTAGCATTACCGGCGCCGATAGCATCACATACAATGGCAGCTAACGTGAATATTCCACCACCGTCCCCGATGAGCTTCACAGGCGATTGGAGTGTCAATTGGGACATTTTTCGGGCCGAATATGAAGACTACGTCCTCGTCACGGGCATACTTGGCAAGGACAAGAAAATACAAGCGGCTACTCTAAGAAGTGTGATGAGAAGTGAATGCAGGCATATTTACCGCCACAATCTGAACCTCTCAGAAGATGATCAAGGGGATCCTGACGCCATACTGAGAGAGTTGGGGAAATACTTCAAGCCAGCAAAAAACACAATATACGAGAGGTACATTTTCGGGAGTTGCAAGCAGGAGGAAGGAGAATCGTTTGATACCTTTGTGACGAGACTGAGAGAGAGGGCAGCAACCTGTGAGTATGGACAGTTGAAAGATGAAATGATCCGTGATAAGATAGTCCTGGGAGTTGCAAGCGAGGCCGTTAGGCGCAGGCTGTTGAGAGAGAAGGATTTGAACATGGTCACAGCTATTGACATGTGTCGCGCAGCAGAGCAAACTGACATCCGTATGAGAGCAATGGAGTTTGCAACAACACCGCAGCCGGAGGCAGTGCATGCCGTTGCTAGGCAACCCAGACAAAACCAATGGAAACAGAGCAATCCACCCAGAACAGCAGGAGATGCAGGCAATTGCAAATATTGTGGCAGCTCGCATTCAAGGGGCAGAGAGCATTGCCCGGCCTTCGGGAAACAATGTAGGTCATGTGGGACACTTAATCACTTTTCTAAAGTGTGCTTAAAGAGCAAAAAGGGGCATGCTGAGGGCAAGGTAAACTGTGTGGAATACACAGAAGAACCCCCAGAGCATAGTAATGATGCAGATGATCTGTACATGTTTGAGTCAATCGGCGCAGTGCACACCAAAGGAAAGAAGTGGTTTGTGACTCTGAAACTCCACGACAAGCCACAACAATGTCAGCTGGACTCTGGAGCCACCTGCAATGTAATGGGCTTTCAAGACAAGAAAAGGCTGGCCCCAAACACACCTCTCCGCCCGAGTGACACCAGACTGAAGCTGTATTCGGGGGAAACACTGAGCTCTATGGGCACCTTTGAGACTGACTGTACTGTGAGAGGCCAACACACACAAGCTCTCATTCGAAATAGTGAGGACCAGCCAACATCCTCTTCTGTCAGGCTCCACCTGTGAACGCTTAGGGCTCATGCATTTCACAATTCCAGAGGATGTGCTCAAAATGGAACACACACAACCAGGAGCCCTAACTAAAGAACAGCTTATCAACAGATACAGTGACGTGTTCAACTCCCCTGTGGAATCCGTGCCTGGGGAGGTCCATTTTGACCTTGATCCTAGTGTTGCTGCAGTACAGAGTGCCCCTCGCAATGTCCCAATCGCAATGAAAGCAGCAGTCAAAGCCCAACTGGACAAGTACGAGGCTGACGGCCACCTTGCGCCTGTCACAGATCCTACAGATTGGATCAGCAACATGGTGATTGTTAAAAAACCGGAGAAGCTGAGAATATGCATTGACCCTAAACCATTGAACAAAGCCCTAAAGCGCTCTCACTACATCATGCCTACCTTGGAGGACATTTTGTATAAATTGCCCAAGGCCAGAGTCTTCACGTCAGTGGACGCTCGGGATGCATTCCTGCAATGCAAACTGGACTATGAGAGTAGCCTCATGACCACGTTCTGGACCCCCTGGGGGAGGAAGCGGTGGCTCAAGCTACCATTTGGAGTATCAGTGGCGCCCGAGGTATATCAGCGCAAGCAGCACGAGCTCCTCGCCGGTCTGAAGGGCGTTGAGCCCATTGCAGACGATATCCTGGTCGTCGGCTGCGGGGACACAGACAAGGAGGCTGGGGACGACCACGACGTCAAGCTTGCGGCGTTGATGGAACGCTGCCGCGAGGTCAAGCTTGAAGAAGTTGCAGTTCAAGGTGGTTGAGGTGCAGTTTCATGGCCACATTCTCTCATCTGCTGGACTGAAGCCCGATCCAGAGAAGGTGAGAGCCATTATTGACATGCCGAACCCAACAGATGCCAAGGGCGTGCAGCGTCTCATTGGCTTTGCTAACTATTTAGCCAAGTTCATGCCTCATCTATCTACTGTCTGCGAGCCGTTGCGACGCCTGTTGGACAAGGACACACCCTGGCACTGGCTGCCTAAGCACGAGGCGGCGGTTCATGAGCTTAAGGCGCTGGCGACAGCCATGCCCGTCCTGCGCTACTATGATGTAACTAAGCCAATCGCAATCCAGAGCGACGCCAGCCAGAGCGGTCTCGGTTGTTGTCTCATGCAGGAAGGTCAGCCCATCGCATTTGCCTCGAGGGCTCTTAACCCCACCGAAAAAAACTATGCACAAATTGAGAAGGAGTGTCTCAGTATCGTCTTCGCCTGCCAGAGGTTTCACCATTACCTACACTACCGTTCAAAAGTTTGGGATCACCCAAACAATTTTGTGTTTTCCATGAAAAGTCACACTTATTCACCACCATATGTTGTGAAATGAATAGAAAATAGAGTCAAGACATTGACAAGGTTAGAAATAATGATTTGTATTTGAAATAATATTTTTTTTACATCAAACTTTGCTTTCGTCAAAGAATCCTCCATTTGCAGCAATTACAGCATTGCAGACCTTTGGCATTCTAGCTGTTAATTTGTTGAGGTAATCTGGAGAAATTGCACCCCACGCTTCCAGAAGCAGCTCCCACAAGTTGGATTGGTTGGATGGGCACTTCTTTGAGCAGATTGAGTTTCTGGAGCATCACATTTGTGGGGTCAATTAAACGCTCAAAATGGCCAGAAAAAGAGAACTTTCATCTGAAACTCGACAGTCTATTCTTGTTCTTAGAAATGAAGGCTATTCCATGCGAGAAATTGCTAAGAAATTGAAGATTTCCTACACCGGTGTGTACTACTCCCTTCAGAGGACAGCACAAACAGGCTCTAACCAGAGTAGAAAAAGAAGTGGGAGGCCGCGTTGCACAACTGAGCAAGAAGATAAGTACATTAGAGTCTCTAGTTTGAGAAACAGACGCCTCACAGGTCCCCAACTGGCATCTTCATTAAATAGTACCTGTTAGAGCCTGTTTGTGCTGTCCTCTGAAGGGAGTAGTACACACCGGTGTAGGAAATCTTCAATTTCTTAGCAATTTCTCGCATGGAATAGCCTTCATTTCTAAGAACAAGAATAGACTGTCGAGTTTCAGATGAAAGTTCTCTTTTTCTGGCCATTTTGAGCGTTTAATTGACCCCACAAATGTGATGCTCCAGAAACTCAATCTGCTCAAAGAAGTGCCCATCCAACCAATCCAACTTGTGGGAGCTGCTTCTGGAAGCGTGGGGTGCAATTTCTCCAGATTACCTCAACAAATTAACAGCTAGAATGCCAAAGGTCTGCAATGCTGTAATTGCTGCAAATGGAGGATTCTTTGACGAAAGCAAAGTTTGATGTAAAAAAAATATTATTTCAAATACAAATCATTATTTCTAACCTTGTCAATGTCTTGACTCTATTTTCTATTCATTTCACAACATATGGTGGTGAATAAGTGTGACTTTTCATGGAAAACACGAAATTGTTTGGGTGATCCCAAACTTTTGAACGGTAGTGTATATGGCCGCGACCCAATCACAGCAGAGACGGACCATAAGCCTCTGATCTCTATTTTCAGCAAGCCACTTCTCAATGCGCCCAAGAGACTCCAGAGCATGCTCATGACTCTGCAGAACTACGACCTGAGGGTAATCTACAAACCAGGCCCAGAGATGTTCATAAGCGACACGCTCAGCAGAGCTACGGCTGGATGCTCCGGCAGAGGGACTGCATATCAGCGACACGCTATCTGCTCTCTGCAACAAGAGCAGGAAGACATACAGCACGTGAACCAGGCAGAGTACCTGAATGTGACTAACCAGCGGCTGGAACAGATCAGACGACACACCGACAGAGATGAATGCTTACAGGCACTGAAGAACACTGTTCTCGTGGGCTGGCCAGATGTAAAGGAGGAAGCGCCCCTCATCGCTAGGGAGTACTGGCCCTTCAGGGATGAAATCAGTGTGCAGAACGGAGTTCTGTTCCGGGGGCAAAAAGTCATCATCCCAAAGTCACTCCGCCCAGAAATGTTGACGCGCATACATTCAAGTCACATAGGGGGTGATGCATGCTACCGACACGCTCAAGAGACATTGTACTGGCCCAACATGCAGTCAGAGATAAAGGACTTTGTAAGCAGCTGCTCGACCTGCAATGTGTACGCCCACAATCAGCAAAAGGAGACCATGCTCTCTCACGAAGTACCAACCAGGCCATGGCAGGTCTTGAGCATGAACCTATTCAGCTTCAGACAGAAAGACTATCTCCTAATAGTCGACCACTATTCCGATTTTTGGGAGATTGAGCTTCTACCCGACATGTCTGCAGAGACAGTCATCAAGCGATGTAAGGCACAGTTCCCCCGACATGGTCAGCCAGAGAAGGTTATTACAGACAACGGCCCTCAGTTCACAGCTCAGTTCACACGGTTCGCTTCTGAGTGGGAATTTGAGCACGTGACCTCCTCTCCCAGACACCCGA
The DNA here is from genome assembly GCF_029633865.1 of Lampris incognitus. Taxonomy (NCBI): domain Eukaryota; kingdom Metazoa; phylum Chordata; class Actinopteri; order Lampriformes; family Lampridae; genus Lampris; species Lampris incognitus. The sequence goes on along the minus strand of NC_079211.1, from coordinate 67,773,623 downwards.
AAGCGAATGGCAAGGCCGAGTCGGCCGTGAAGATTGTAAAAAATCTTCTGCGTAAGGCCGCGCATGATGGTGAAGACCCCTGGAAAGCCGTGCTTCACTGGGGGAATACACCTACGGAAAACATGGGCAGCAGCCCAGCACAACGCCTCATGTCCCGCCGGTTGAAGACGTCCATCCCGGCGGCAAGTAAGCTCCTGGAACCAGCTGTTGTCGTGGGCGTCACTGAAAAGCTGCGCCACAGGAAGCAACTCGCCAAATCCTTCTATGACAGATCTGCCCGTGAGTTGCCGGCACTTGAAATTGGGGAAGTCGTACGGATGAAGCCCCTGCCAGGTGATAACACTGGCCGCTGGAGAGTCGGAACTTGTCTCCGCAGGGTTGCGCCGAGGTCTTATCTTGTGGACATTGATGGCTCCCTGTACCGTCGTAACAGGATCGATCTCAGAGTGGCTGAGCCAGCTGCACGAGCCGCGCACGATCCTGTTGAACCCGCTGCGGCACACACACTGGACGGGGATCCAGCTACAGAAACTGTCATTGAGACCCCTCAGGCTGTGTTCGAGCCGAGCCCCATCAGGTCCATGCCCAAGGCGCCATCTACTCCTGTTGGCGCTCCGCGTTCGGATGGACACACTTACACAAGGGTTGGACGGCTGTCTAAACCTCCACTGAAACTCACTATGTAATCTGAATAATGTTGATGGTTGCTATGTGGGAGAGAGGGGGAAAAGAGGAGAAATGTTATCATACGCTACTGTGGTTATTACACTGGTATGGGATATGAAGAGATTTACTGCTGTTGCACTGTTATTGGTTGTTCGTATATGAAAGTAATTTTATTTTGCACTAACTTCATGTGTATGTGTTTATACTTGGAAAAGGAGGATGTTACGGGTCTAGATAGATCGATGCCATCGGCTATCCACGAGTTTACCTTAGACACACATGACCCGCGCTCAGGAACATGTTACAGCACTTTGAATATACTTGGCTGCACTGAGCAACTCGTGTGTGTGTCATTCTTTATAAGATAGCCTACTGAAACACAATACATTAGATTACTCTCTTAACTATTGTCACATCAACATCATTCCAGTCAGTAGATTTTTTGTTCTCACATTTGTTTACAGTGTCCATGATTTCCTTCTCTTCTACCTCTCTAAGAGAAACGGAACTTGGGTTTCTGTCCCCACAATCAGCATCATCCCCTCTGTGATTGTTTGCGTGTCATTGATTTTTCCTGCTGCACATTTACAAAGAATGTGTTGAAGCCACATGACCACGTCTTCCATGTTATTTATAGTCTCTTCATTATCTGTCAGGTACTGTTCTGACTGAGCAATTTAAAGGTTTGTTGTATTCGGTCTATTTATTCTAAGCCCACGTTAGTCAGCTACTCCGCATTCTTTGCGGTGCCTATGTGACACCTAGTGGTGAGACTGGGTAGTGCATTTTGTGTCTGTCAGCGTAAACGACTGTGTCGGTAGCTGTTGTTTGGAGTGAATGAGTCCAGTTCCCGCGCGTTTCAAGCAGAGAGAGACCGTTGTTCTATAAGTGTCGGATCCTTGGAGCGATACGTCCGTAAGTGTTGTTGTTTTTTTTGGGTTTTTTTTTATGGAAATGTCATAACACTTACGTGAGTATGTATGTAATAGTTATGAGCATGTAATTTCAGGTTAGCGTAGCTCATCATTTTACCTCATGTAGCCTATGCTAGTTAGCTATCTGCATGTGAATGTGCGCGGGCTGGTTTGTGTGCCTATGAAATAGGTAGTGTGAAAAGACTATTTGGGTACTTAATAATTGTGTTCTTTATTTGTGTTTCGTTAGTTTTACGGGGATAAAAAAGGGGAAAAAAAGAATTTATGGAGTAAAGTCTTCAATAAACTTCCATCTGAAGAAGATGTAAAGCTCGAGCCTCATTCATTCTCTAGGTCGCTATCTGCCTACGCCTTGTTAGGACACGGTGCTAGGGCAGAATAGTAAAAGGACGTTAACACAGCGGGGGAAGTCAACAGAACAGCTTTGCATCACATCAGTGCCTGAGTCACAGCGACAACATGGATTCTCAGAAGGAAGAAACGAAAACAAAACACTTTGGAAACTAGGTCATCAGTCAAGTCACGTGCCTCATCAGCTAGCAGTGCTGCGACTAAAGCGAGGGCCAAAGCAGAAGCATTCAAAGTAAAGATCGCCTATGCAGAGAGGGAGGCAGCCATTTTGAGGGAGACAGCGTGCAATGAGGACAACAGCAGAGAACACTTGTACAGGCGTAACTTATGGGGGGGTCAGGGGGGACGTGTCCCCCTCAATATTTAGAAGAGGTGAATTTGTCCCCCCCAAAAAATATATCATGAATGATAATGTTAACTCCCTCGCCAAAAAAGGTAAAATAACAACACAGACAGTCGAACTACTTAAAACGTCATTCATACTTGTTTTCCAACGATTTCATACACCCCTATGTTTGGACCATACCATTTTAACCTTGCCACTGGGATTGCCGACCTCATTGCTGTCTTGCAGTTGCTACTGACAACCAGGAGACCGGAGCATGAATGATGGTGTAAGCAAGTGTAAGTAACGTAGCTAGCCAGCTTGCTTGTCTAGCCCAGTACACCACCCTTTCTTACCTTTGGGGTTTCTGAGTTAGAATTTCTTACGTATTTCCGGATGAATTATAGCCTCATCTAGTTTATAACTTGTGTTTGGGGTTATCAGTTCAGACCCCCTCACGAACTTGGTAGCTAGCGCTTGCTAACAGTAGCCCCTAGACATTTATGTTAGCTTAAATGAACTTGAACTGATAATTTCGGGCACATGAGATAACATACTAGGTACATCTACAAACCAATTTGTGCCAAGAGTATTGTATTAGTTCCTATGCATCTACTACTTTAATTCACAGAGTCAACATGAGCAAAAGGAAAGTAACAGAAGATATCCAGTGCTTTTTGTATTTGAAATACATAATGACAGTCTACTTCATTATTTTCCTTTTTGTGTCACTATAGGCTAGCCTATCTGAAAGTTGTTTTTCTTTTACATAAATAAGACATTTCCACAATAAATTGATGTAGAAAAAGAGCAAATTGGTGCATACAAATTCACCAGAATGCAGGAAATTAAATGTGTGATGCTCAAAATTTCCAGGGGGAGGACCCCCTGACCCCCCACTAAATGTGTCCCCCCCAATGTTCAAGTGTAACTCACGCCGTAGAGCAGAAGTGGAAGCAGGTCTCCATGTGTTGCAGTTGGAGAGGGAGGCAGCAGTGGTATCCAGAGAGGCAGACGTCTATGAAGCCGCAGCAGACTTGGAAGAGGAACGGTGTCACGAATTTGGGGATGAAGAGAGAGCTCAACGCACCAGGGAGTATGTGCAGAACAACACTCTGGTGCAATACACTCAGTATCCATTTCCTGAATCACAGGATGCACTTAAAGAGCGAAGTCCCCCTCTTCAAACCATCACTCAGCAGCCTCCTCAAGCTCACCCTCACAACGTTGTCAGTACTGAACCACAGGGTTGGACTCAAAATGCAGACTCAGTCTCAGTTCACAAAAATCAGTCCTTTTAATAAAAATGAGGTCGGTACACAGGTGATCAGATAACAAGGCAACAGTGTACAAATTGGCAGGTGAAAGGCGAGGTCAAAAAAGGCAAAAACAGGTCAGTAAATTATAGGGCTCAAGAAACTCACACAAGGGGAACAATGCTGGAACGCTGTCACACGGAACAAGACGAACTGGCACAGAAGGAAGGGAACACTAAGACTGTATACTCTGGAGGAGGGGAGACAGTGAGACACAGGTGCAACACTTTAGGGCAGGGCAGGTAATCACACAGGAGGGATACACATGAGGGCAGGAAGTAAAGGACCTGAAACGAGACAAGAGGTGAGTATCAAAATAAAACAGGAAGTACAAGACAAAGAACACTTTGAGAAACAAAAGATAACTTAACTGTCCAGCCGGGCCGTGACAAACGTCAGCTACACACAGCATGCTGGAATGGACCGTGAGGGCCAGCAGAACAATGCAGCACAAATGCAGCTTGCTCCAGTCCCTCCTTCTCGCGCCTCATTAGAAGGCTACACGGACACACCACCCCAGTTGCTTGATTTCACCACCTATTTGATAAGGAGAGAGGTGGTGAGTTCCGGGCTGACCCAATTTGATGAAACTCCAGAGAATTATTGGCAATGGAAAACCTCATTCCAGAGCATCACCCATGACCTCAACCTGACACCGCGAGAGGAACTCGACCTACTCATCAAATGGCTTGGCCCAGAGTAGTCCACCCAGGCTAAACGAATCAGGTCAGTCCATGTAACCAGCCCTGCAAAAGGAGTCAAAATAATAAGGCAGCGCCTAGGGGAATGCTACGGGTGCCCTGAGGTCATCGAACATGCTCTGCTGAAAAGGCTTCAAGATTTCCCACGCATCACAAGAACCTCGCCAGCTGAGAGAGCTGGGCGACCTGCTACAGGGATAGGAGTCTGCAAAGTGGAGTGGTCTTACACCTGGGATTGCATATCTCGACACCGCACGGGGTGTTAACCCCATAGTTGACAAACTCCCCTACAACCTCAGGAGAGATGGGTAACACAAGGCTCCAGATACAAAGAAGACCATAAGGTAGCCTTTCCACCTTTCAGCTTTTTTTGTACAGTTCATCTGCAACCAAGCAAAAACCAGAAACGACCCAAGTTTTGCATTCTCCTCATCAAACTGTTCAAACGGCGAGAAGAAAGACAGAGCAGCTAAATTCAACAACAAGCCATCTGTCTTCGTTAAGAAAACTGAGTTGTCAGCCACAGCCCCGAGCTCCCTGAACAACCAGCCTGAGAAGAAAACTGATGAGCCAGATAAACATTGTCCCATCCATAACAAGCCCCACCCTCTTTTTAAGTGTTGTGCCTTTCACAAAGCTAGCTAGTAAGCCCACATATGCAAGTGGATTGTTTTCTCCACTATTGTACCATTGTTCTCTCTTATCTTTTGTTAGAAAAGGCATCGCTCACAAAGATAAAAGTGTCAACTGTTTCTTTATTACAATAGTTGCAGGTATGTAGCTGGGTATATCGTTTAATGAATGCACAAACAATTGAATTAGTAACAATGTTAGGTTAAACTTAAAGTAACCAAATAATAGGCCGAATAAACAGCCTATACAGCCACCTTGTGGTAGGCTACAGCATTAACCGAATGCTCATCTAAACATTAGTAGCCTACTGCTGGTGCTGTGTGACTCAAATATTTTTTGCGGCTCCAGACAGAATCCCCGCCCCCTCCCCTTCCAGCCAAAAAATGGCCTCTTTACATGGTAAAGGTTGCCGACCCCTGGTCTAGTGGTTGTGGGATATATACCCCAAGCTACACTGTGGCAAGACTGCATGGAGGATGAGAGAGAGATGTCTTTCGATTGCAACTCGTGTCCCATACACCGTATGACCCCAGGAGTGCTCCTTTATTCTGCCCCTCCCTAATGGTTGCTGAACAATGGCTTCCCGTAATGAGGTACTATTTAACACACCAGTATTAGTCATGGTCCTACAGTCAGTCAGTCAAGACTGGATTTTGGACTAGGTATGCCGAGCGAGTGCCCCGGGGCCCTGGACCATGAAGGGCCCCAAAAGGTCAGGGTATTGTGTTTGTGTATAGTAGGGATCCCCAATCATACCCAGCAAGGAATGTTTGTTCCAACCCTGTGTCACGATGCAGGGCCCAAGCTAGTCACTACTGATGCAGGGGCCCCAAGCTACAGTCTATACTGATGCAGGGCCCCAAGCTACAGTTTCTATTGATGCAGGGTCCAAGCTACAGACTCTATTGATGCAGGGTCCAAGCTACAGACTCTATTGATGCAGGGTCCAAGCTACACAATAAGGCTTCACAATATGTTTGTGAATTGTGATGCTGTGAGCTGCTATTGTCATCTGTTTGTTTTGTGATTCAAAATTATGTTGTACTTTGTAGTTGCTATCCGAGTCCCATGCAGGTTGGCATAGCATCGACCACCTTGTTGGCTATTTGTTAGCGTAGCCTATCTGATGGGGGGGGGGTAGGGGTAATGGACGTGCATGCCCCGGGGCCCCCTGGTGGGTTAATCCGACCATGCAGTCAGTCTGTAAAATGGTCGTCTCTATCCAGTCCGAGTCAAACATCCAAACAACAATAATCAAAACAAGAGCACACCATTGATAAAACAATGTTCTAAACATGAATGTAACAGTCCCATAATCCCCTGCGCTTCCCTGGCGCATAGCTGTCATCAGTCCAGTGACCGTCTTCCCCAGTCACTACAGAGCCACCACCTGAGAGGTCAGCTGTTCTCAACAACCCCATCAGCCAAGACATAGTCCCTCAAATGTCCAGGAGAAGTCGTTGGGGAACAGGCTTACAGGAAGCACAATTGGAAAAGCACGCTGATTGGCGCATGGGGTGCTACTGAGACCCCTGGTCCAAAAAACAGGCTGAGCAAGGGGGCGGAATGGAGAGAGTCTGTCCTGGCGCAGTACCACCATGTGCTCCTGGCTGGGCATGCGCACCCAGTACACCACCTCAGAGAGCCAGTCCACTATCTCTCGGGGCCCCTGCCAGTGGCTGCGAAGCTTCAGGGAAATGCGCTTCTTGCAAATGGGACAATACATCCACACCTTGTCCCATCAAATGAAGGCCTGCCCACACCAGGTGTCATCGGCCCTCTTCTGTTGTACCCCGGAATTGGCCTGGATCCGGCAGGTGTAGTCATGGACCACTTGAGGGAGATCCCTCAGTCTCGGGAGGTAGTCCATCTCTTTTCCCCCGGCAATCTCAGGTGTGGTCCCAAACACCAAGTCTCCAGTGTCCGGAGTACCCGCTCAAACATGAGCGCAGCAGGCATGCACTGGCTGGACTCCTGAACAGCAGTCCAGTAGGACCACAGGACCAAGGGCAGGTGGCAGTCCCAGTCCCGCTGATGTTGGCTGGTGAGGATGGCAAGTTGAGTGGCCAGGGTATGGTTGAACCGTTCTACCAGCTTGTCACTTTGAGGATGGAGTGGTATCGTCCTCGTCTTCTTCATCCCCAGCCACTGGCAGACCTCACTGAAGAACTGGGACTCAAACTTCTGCCCCTGGTCATTGTGGAGCTCGGCGGGAAAGCCAAAGCAGGCGAACATCTCTTCCACCAGTCTCTCTGCTGTCACGGTGGAGCTCTGATCGAACTTGGCGTAAGCCTCTGGTCATTTTGTGAAGTAATCAATAGCCGTGAAGACATAACGGTTTCCAGATTAAGTGACGGGGAAAGACCCAAGGATGTCCACCCCTACCTGCTCCATTGGAGGCTCCAGCAAGTACTGCCGCAAAGGGCATGGGAGTGCTGGGTCGGTCTCTTTTGGATGAGGCAGGAGTCACAGCAGTGTATGTGGACTAATTCAACCTTCTTTGAGCGCCTCCATTTTAGTTCCTCCTGTTCTTAAGAGACAATTCGTATCCAGCTAACTCAACGTAAACACCTTTCTCAGGGTAGTCCATGTTACAGATACATCTATAAAGTTGAATGGACACACTTAGATATTCTTTGATGCTTTGCAAATTGGCATACAGGATTCTGCTGTTAATGTGGATAATTGAAATGGTATGATCTGAGTTGACATCATGTTAAACTGATCATCAGTGTAGTAGACACAGTTGACATAATGTTAAACTGATCATCAGTGTAGTAGAGACAGTTGACGTCATGTTAAATTGATCATCAGTGTAGTATAGACAGTTGAAATCATGTTAAGCTGTTCATCAGTGTAGTACAGACAGTTGAATCATGTTAAGCTGATCATCAGTGTAGTAGAGACAGTTGAATCATGTTAAACTGATCACCAGTGTAGTATAGGCAGTTGAATCATGTTAAGCTGATCATTAGTGTAATAGAGACAGTTGACATCATGTTACGCTGATCATCAGTGTAGTAGAGACAGTTGAATCATGTTAAACTGATCAACAGTGTAGTATAGGCAGTTGAATCATGTTAAGGTGATCATCAGTGTAGTAGAAACAGTTGACATCATGTTAAGCTGATCATCAGTGTAGTACCGTCAGTTGAATCATGTTAAGCTGATCATCAGTGTAGTAGAGACAGTTGACATCATGTTAAGCTGATCATCAGTGTAGTAGAGACAGTTGATTCATGTTAAACTGATCACCAGTGTAGTATAGACAGTTAACATCATGGTAAACTGATCATCAGTATAGTAGAGACAGATTACATCAAGTTAAGCTGATCATCAGTGTAGTAGACAGTATAATCATGGTAAGTTGATCATCATTGTAGTAGAGACAGATGACATCATGTTAAGCTGATCATCATTGTAGTAGAGACAGTTGATTCATGTTAAACTGATCACCAGTGTAGTATAGACAGTTGAATCATGTTAAACGTATCACCAGTGTAGTATAGACAGTTGAATCATGTTAAACTTATCATCAGTATAGTAGAGACAGCTGACATCAAGTTAAGCTGATCATCAGTGTAGTAGAGAGTATAATCATGTTAAGCTGATCATCAGTGTAGTAGAGACAGTTGACATCATGTTAAGCTGATCATCAGTGTAGTAGAGACAGTTGAATCATTTTAAACTGATCACCAGTGTAGCATAGGCAGTTGAATCATGTTAAGCTGATCATTAGTGTAATAGAGACAGTTGACATCATGTTAAGCTGATCATCAGTTTAGTAGAGACAGTTGAATCATGTTAAATTGATCACCAGTGTAGTATAGGAAGTTGAATCATGTTAAGCTGATCATCAGTGTAGTAGAAACAGTTGACATCATGTTAAGCTGATCATCAGTGTAGTACAGACAGTTGAATCATGTTAAGCTGATCATCAGTGTAGTAGAGACAGTTGACATCATGTTAAGCTGATCATCAGTGTAGTAGAGACAGTTGAATCATGTTAAACTGATCACCAGTGTAGTATAGGCAGTTGAATCATGTTAAGCTGATCATTAGTGTAATAGAGACAGTTGACATCATGTTACACTGATCATCAGTGTAATAGAGACAGTTGAATCATGTTAAACTGATCAACAGTGTAGTATAGGCAGTTGAATCATGTTAAGGTGATCATCAGTGTAGTAGAAACAGTTGACATCATGTTAAGCTGATCATCAGTGTAGTACCGTCAGTTGAATCATGTTAAGCTGATCATCAGTGTAGTAGAGACAGTTGACATCATGTTAAGCTGATCATCAGTGTAGTAGAGACAGTTGATTCATGTTAAACTGATCACCAGTGTAGTATAGACAGTTAACATCATGGTAAACTGATCATCAGTATAGTAGAGACAGATTACATCAAGTTAAGCTGATCATCAGTGTAGTAGACAGTATAATCATGGTAAGTTGATCATCATTGTAGTAGAGACAGATGACATCATGTTAAGCTGATCATCATTGTAGTAGAGACAGTTGATTCATGTTAAACTGATCACCAGTGTAGTATAGACAGTTGAATCATGTTAAACGTATCACCAGTGTAGTATAGACAGTTGAATCATGTTAAACTTATCATCAGTATAGTAGAGACAGCTGACATCAAGTTAAGCTGATCATCAGTGTAGTAGAGAGTATAATCATGTTAAGCTGATCATCAGTGTAGTAGAGACAGTTGACATCATTTTAAGCTGATCACCAGTGTAGTAGAGACAGTTGAATCATGTTAAACTGATCACCAGTGTAGCATAGGCAGTTGAATCATGTTAAGCTGATCATTAGTGTAATAGAGACAGTTGACATCATGTTAAGCTGAGCATCAGTTTAGTAGAGACAGTTGAATCATGTTAAATTGATCACCAGTGTAGTATAGGAAGTTGAATCATGTTAAGCTGATCATCAGTGTAGTAGAAACAGTTGACATCATGTTAAGCTGATCATCAGTGTAGTACAGTCAGTTGAATCATGTTAAGCTGATCATCAGTGTATTAGAGACAGTTGGCATCATGTTAAGCTGATCATCAATGTAGTAGAGACAGTTGAATCATGTTAAACTGATCACCAGTGTAGGATAGACAGTTGAATCATGTTAAGCTGATCATCAGTGTAGTAGAGACAGTTGACATCATGTTAAGCTGATCATCAGTGTAGTAGAGACAGTTGATTCATGTTAAACTGATCACCAGTGTAGTATAGACAGTTAACATCATGGTAAACTGATCATCAGTATAGTAGAGACAGATTACATCAAGTTAAGCTGATCATCAGTGTAGTAGACAGTATAATCATGGTAAGTTGATCATCATTGTAGTAGAGACAGATGACATCATGTTAAGCTGATCATCATTGTAGTAGAGACAGTTGATTCATGTTAAACTGATCACCAGTGTAGTATAGACAGTTGAATCATGTTAAACGTATCACCAGTGTAGTATAGACAGTTGAATCATGTTAAACTTATCATCAGTATAGTAGAGACAGCTGACATCAAGTTAAGCTGATCATCAGTGTAGTAGAGAGTATAATCATGTTAAGCTGATCATCAGTGTAGTAGAGACAGTTGACATCATTTTAAGCTGATCACCAGTGTAGTAGAGACAGTTGAATCATGTTAAACTGATCACCAGTGTAGCATAGGCAGTTGAATCATGTTAAGCTGATCATTAGTGTAATAGAGACAGTTGACATCATGTTAAGCTGAGCATCAGTTTAGTAGAGACAGTTGAATCATGTTAAATTGATCACCAGTGTAGTATAGGAAGTTGAATCATGTTAAGCTGATCATCAGTGTAGTAGAAACAGTTGACATCATGTTAAGCTGATCATCAGTGTAGTACAGTCAGTTGAATCATGTTAAGCTGATCATCAGTGTATTAGAGACAGTTGGCATCATGTTAAGCTGATCATCAATGTAGTAGAGACAGTTGAATCATGTTAAACTGATCACCAGTGTAGGATAGACAGTTGAATCATGTTAAGCTGATCATCAGTGTAGTAGAGACAGTTGACATCATGTTAAGCTGATCATCAGTGTAGTAGAGACAGTTGATTCATGTTAAACTGATCACCAGTGTAGTATAGACAGTTAACATCATGGTAAACTGATCATCAGTATAGTAGAGACAGATTAAATCAAGTTAAGCTGATCATCAGTGTAGTAGACAGTATAATCATGGTAAGTTGATCATCATTGTAGTAGAGACAGATGACATCATGTTAAGCTGATCATCATTGTAGTAGAGACAGTTGATTCATGTTAAACTGATCACCAGTGTAGTATAGACAGTTGAATCATGTTAAACGTATCACCAGTGTAGTATAGACAGTTGAATCATGTTAAACTTATCATCAGTATAGTAGAGACAGCTGACATCAAGTTAAGCTGATCATCAGTGTAGTAGACAGTATAATCATGTTAAGCTGATCATCAGTGTAGTAGAGACAGTTGACATCATGTTAAGCTGATCATCAGTGTAGTAGAGACAGTTGAATCATGTTAAACTGATCACCAGTGTAGCATAGGCAGTTGAATCATGTTAAGCTGATCATTAGTGTAATAGAGACAGTTGACATCATGTTACGCTGATCATCAGTGTAGTAGAGACAGTTGAATCATGTTAAACTGATCAACAGTGTAGTATAGGCAGTTGAATCATGTTAAGGTGATCATCAGTGTAGTAGAAACAGTTGACATCATGTTAAGCTGATCATCAGTGTAGTACCGTCAGTTGAATCATGTTAAGCTGATCATCAGTGTAGTAGAGACAGTTGACATCATGTTAAGCTGATCATCAGTGTAGTAGAGACAGTTGATTCATGTTAAACTGATCACCAGTGTAGTATAGACAGTTAACATCATGGTAAACTGATCATCAGTATAGTAGAGACAGCTGACATCATGTTAAGCTGATCATCAGTGTAGTAGAGACAGTGGACATCATGTTGAGCTGATCATCATTGTAGTAGAGACAGCTGATTCATGTTAAACTGATCATCAGTGTAGTATAGACAGTTGAATCATGTTAAAATTATAACCAGTCTAGTATAGACAGTTAACATCATGGTGAACTGATCGTCAGTATAGTAGAGACAGCTGACATCAAGTTAAGCTGATCATTAGTGTAGTAGACAGTATAATCATGTTAAGCTGATCATCAGTGTGGTATATATAGTTGAATCATGTTGAGATGATCATCATTGTAGAAGAGACAGTTGAATCATGTTAAGACAATCATCAGTGTAGTATAGACAGTTGAATCATGTTAAGCTGATCATCAGTGTAGTAGAGACAGTTGAATCATGTTACACTGATCACCAGTCTAGTATAGACAGTTAACATCATGGTAAACTGATGATTAGTATAGTACAGACAGTTGAATCATGTTCAGCTGATCATCAGTGTAGTACAGGCAGTTGAATCATGTTTAGCTGATCATCAGTGTAGTATAGACAGTTGAATCATGTCCAGCTGATCATCAGTGTAGTATATATAGTTGAATCATGTTCAGCTGATCATCAGTGTAGTATAGACAGTTGAATCATGTTGAGATGATCATCATTGTAGAAGAGACAGTTGAATCATGTTAAGCTGATCATCAGTGTAGTAGAGACAGTTGAATCATGTTAAGCTGATCATCAGTGTATTAGAGACAGTTGGCATCATGTTAAGCTGATCATCAGTGTAGTAGAGACAGTTGAATCATGTTAAACTGATCACCAGTGTAGGATAGACAGTTGAATCATATTAAGCTGATCATCAGTGTAGTATAGACAGTTGACATCATGTTAAGCTGATCATCAGTGTAGTACAGACAGTTGAATCATGTTAAGCTGATCATCAGTGTAGTAGAGACAGTTGACATCATGTTAAGCTGATCATCAGTGTAGTAGAGACAGTTGAATCATGTTAAACTGATCACCAGTGTAGTATAGGAAGTTGAATCATGTTAAGCTGATCATCAGTGTAGTAGAAACAGTTGACATCATGTTAAGCTGATCATCAGTGTAGTACAGTCAGTTGAATCATGTTAAGCTGATCATCAGTGTATTAGAGACAGTTGAATCATGTTAAGCTAATCATCAGTGTAGTAGAGACAGTTGAATCATGTTAAACTGATCACCAGTGTAGCATAGACAGCTGAATCATGTTAAGCTGATCATCAATATAGTATAGACAGTTGAATCATGTTAAAATTATCACCAGTCTAGTATAGACAGTTAACATCATGGTAAACTGATGATTTGTATAGTAGAGACAGCTGACATCAAGTTAAGCTGATCATTAGTGTAGTAGACAGTATAATCATGTTAAGCTGATCATCAGTGTAGAACAGACAGTTGAATCATGTTAAGCTGATCATCACTGTAGTAGAAACAGTTGACATCATGTTAAGCTGATCATCAGTGTAGTAGAGACAGTTGACATCATGTTAAGCTTATCATCAGTGCAGTAGAGACAGTTGAATTATGTTAAACTGATCACCAGTGTAGTATAGGCAGTTGAATCATGTTAAGCTGATCATTAGTGTAATAGAGACAGTTGACATCATGTTAAGCTGATCATCAGTGTAGTGGAGACAGTTGAATCATTCTAAACTGATCACCAGTGTAATATAGGCAGTTGAATCATGTTAAGGTGATCATCAGTGTAGTAGAAACAGTTGACATCATGTTAAGCTGATCATCAGTGTAGTACCGTCAGTTGAATCATGTTAAGCTGATCATCAGTGTAGTAGAGACAGTTGACATCATGTTAAGCTGATCATCAGTGTAGTACAGTCAGTTGAATCATGTTAAGCTGATCATCAGTGTATTAGAGACAGTTGAATCATGTTAAGCTGATCATCAGTGTAGTAGAGACAGTTGAATCATGTTAAACTGATCACCAGTGTAGGATAGACAGTTGAATCATGTTAAGCTGATCATCAATATAGTATAGACAGTTGAATCATGTTAAACTGATCACCAGTGTAGTATATATAGTTGAATCATGTTCAGCTGATCATCAGTGTAGTATAGACAGTTGAATCATGTTGAGATGATCATCATTGTAGAAGAGACAGTTGAATAATGTTAAGCTGATCATCAGTGTAGTAGAGACAGTTGAATCATGTTAAGCTGATCATCAGTGTATTAGAGACAGTTGGCATCATGTTAAGCTGATCATCAGTGTAGTAGAGACAGTTGAATCATGTTAAACTGATCACCAGTGTAGGATAGACAGTTGAATCATGTTAAGCTGATCATCAGTGTAGTATAGACAGTTAACATCATGGTAAACTGATGCTTAGTATAGTAGAGACAGCTGACATCAAGTTAAGCTGATCATTAGTGTAGTAGACAGTATAATCATGTTAAGCTGATCATCAGTGTAGAACAGACAGTTGAATCATGTTAAGCTGATCATCACTGTAGTAGAAACAGTTGACATCATGTTAAGCTGATCATCAGTGTAGTAGAGACAGTTGATATCATGTTAAGCTGATCATCAGTGCAGTAGAGACAGTTGAATTATGTTAAACTGATCACCAGTGTAGTATAGGCAGTTGAATCATGTTAAGCTGATCATTAGTGTAATAGAGACAGTTGACATCATGTTAAGCTGATCATCAGTGTAGTGGAGACAGTTGAATCATTCTAAACTGATCACCAGTGTAATATAGGCAGTTGAATCATGTTAAGGTGATCATCAGTGTAGTAGAAACAGTTGACATCATGTTAAGCTGATCATCAGTGTAGTACCGTCAGTTGAATCATGTTAAGCTGATCATCAGTGTAGTAGAGACAGTTGACATCATGTTAAGCTGATCATCAGTGTAGTAGAGAGAGTTGAATCATGTTAAACTGATCACCAGTGTAGTATAGGCAGTTGAATCATGTTAAGCTGATCATCACTGTAGTAGAAACAGTTGACATCATGTTAAGCTGATCATCAGTGTAGTAGAGACAGTTGACATCATGTTAAGCTGATCATCAGTGCAGTAGAGACAGTTGAATCATGTTAAACTGATCACCAGTGTAGTATAGGCAGTTGAATCATGTTAAGCTGATCATTAGTGTAATAGAGACAGTTGACATCATGTTAAGCTGATCATCAGTGTAGTGGAGACAGTTGAATCATTCTAAACTGATCACCAGTGTAATATAGGCAGTTGAATCATGTTAAGGTGATCATCAGTGTAGTAGAAACAGTTGACATCATGTTAAGCTGATCATCAGTGTAGTACCGTCAGTTGAATCATGTTAAGCTGATCATCAGTGTAGTAGAGACAGTTGACATCATGTTAAGCTGATCATCAGTGTAGTAGAGACAGTTGATTCATGTTAAACTGATCACCAGTGTAGTATAGACAGTTAACATCATGGTAAACTGATCATCAGTATAGTAGAGACATATTACATCAAGTTAAGCTGATCATCAGTGTAGTAGACAGTATAATCATGTTAAGCTGATCATCAGTGTAGTAGAGACAGTTGACATCATGTTAAGCTGATCATCAGTGTAGTAGAGACAGTTGAGTCATGTTAAACTGATCACCAGTGTAGCATAGGCAGTTGAATCATGTTAAGCTGATCATTAGTGTAATAGAGACAGTTGACATCATGTTAAGCTGATCATCAGTTTAGTAGAGACAGTTGAATCATGTTAAACTGATCACCGGTGTAGTATAGGCAGTTGAATCATGTTAAGCTGATCATCAGTGTAGTAGAAATAGTTGACATCATGTTAAGCTGATCATCAGTGTAGTACAGTAAGTTGAATCATGTTAAGCTGATCATCAGTGTAGTAGAGACAGTTGCTTCATATTAAAATGATCACCAGTGTAGTATAGACAGTTAACATCATGGTAAACTGATCATCAGTATAGTAGAGACAGTTGAATCATGTTAAACTTATCATCAGTATAGCAGAGACAGCTGACATCAAGTTAAGCTGATCTTCAGTGTAGAAGACAGCATAATCATGTTAAGCTGATCATCAGTGTAGTAGAGACAGTTGACATCATGTTAAGCTGATCATCAGTGTAGTAGAGACAGTTGAATCATGTTAAACTGATCACCAGTGTAGTATAGGAAGTTGAATCATGTTAAGCTGATCATCAGTGTAGTAGAAACAGTTGACATCATGTTAAGCTGATCATCAGTGTAGTACAATCAGTTGAATCATGTTAAGCTGATCATCAGTGTATTAGAGACAGTTGAATCATGTTAAGCTGATCATCAGTGTAGTAGAGACAGTTGAATCATGTTAAACTGATCACCAGTGTAGGATAGACAGTTGAATCATGTTAAGCTGATCATCAATATAGTATAGACAGTTGAATCATGTTAAAATTATCACCAGTCTAGTATAGACAGTTAACATCATGGTAAACTGATGATTAGTATAGTAGAGACAGCTGACATCAAGTTAAGCTGATCATTAGTGTAGTAGACAGTATAACCATGTTAAGCTGATCATCAGTGTAGTATAGACAGTTAAATCATGTTAAACTGATCACCCGTGTAGTATAGACAGAATAATCATGTTAAGCTGATCATCAGTGTAGTACAGACAGTTGAATCATGTTAAGCTGATCATCAGTGTAGTAGAGACAGTTGACATCATGTTAAGCTGATCATCAGTGTAGTAGAGACAGTTGAATCATGTTAAACTGATCACCAGTGTAGTATAGGAAGTTGAATCATGTTAAGCTGATCATCAGTGTAGTAGAAACAGTTGACATCATGTTAAGCTGATCATCAGTGTAGTACAGTCAGTTGAATCATGTTAAGCTGATCATCAGTGTATTAGAGACAGTTGAATCATGTTAAGCTGATCATCAGTGTAGTGGAGACAGTTGAATCATTCTAAACTGATCACCAGTGTAATATAGGCAGTTGAATCATGTTAAGGTGATCATCAGTGCAGTAGAGACAGTTGAATTATGTTAAACTGATCACCAGTGTAGTATAGGCAGTTGAATCATGTTAAGCTGATCATTAGTGTAATAGAGACAGTTGACATCATGTTAAGCTGATCATCAGTGTAGTGGAGACAGTTGAATCATTCTAAACTGATCACCAGTGTAATATAGGCAGTTGAATCATGTTAAGGTGATCATCAGTGTAGTAGAAACAGTTGACATCATGTTAAGCTGATCATCAGTGTAGTACCGTCAGTTGAATCATGTTAAGCTGATCATCAGTGTAGTAGAGAAAGTTGACATCATGTTAAGCTGATCATCAGTGTAGTACAGTCAGTTGAATCATGTTAAGCTGATCATCAGTGTATTAGAGACAGTTGAATCATGTTAAGCTGATCATCAGTGTAGTAGAGACAGTTGAATCATGTTAAACTGATCACCAGTGTTGGATAGACAGTTGAATCATGTTAAGCTGATCATTAGTGTAATAGAGACAGTTGACATCATGTTAAGCTGATCATCAGTGTAGTGGAGACAGTTGAATCATTCTAAACTGATCACCAGTGTAATATAGGCAGTTGAATCATGTTAAGGTGATCATCAGTGTAGTAGAAACAGTTGACATCATGTTAAGCTGATCATCAGTGTAGTACAATCAGTTGAATCATGTTAAGCTGATCATCAGTGTATTAGAGACAGTTGAATCATGTTAAGCTGATCATCAGTGTAGTAGAGACAGTTGAATCATGTTAAACTGATCACCAGTGTAGGATAGACAGTTGAATCATGTTAAGCTGATCATCAGTGTAGTAGAGACAGTTGAATCATGTTAAACTGATCACCAGTGTAGGATAGACAGTTGAATCATGTTAAGCTGATCATCAATATAGTATAGACAGTTGAATCATGTTAAACTGATCACCAGTGTAGTATATATAGTTGAATCATGTTCAGCTGATCATCAGTGTAGTATAGACAGTTGAATCATGTTGAGATGATCATCATTGTAGAAGAGACAGTTGAATAATGTTAAGCTGATCATCAGTGTAGTAGAGACAGTTGAATCATGTTAAGCTGATCATCAGTGTATTAGAGACAGTTGGCATCATGTTAAGCTGATCATCAGTGTAGTAGAGACAGTTGAATCATGTTAAACTGATCACCAGTGTAGGATAGACAGTTGAATCATGTTAAGCTGATCATCAGTGTAGTATAGACAGTTGACATCATGTTAAGCTGATCATCAGTGTAGTACAGTCAGTTGAATCATGTTAAGCTGATCATCAGTGTAGTAGAGACAGTTGAATCATGTTAAACTGATCACCAGTGTAGTATAGGAAGTTGAATCATGTTAAGCTGATCATCAGTGTAGTAGAAATAGTTGACATCATGTTAAGCTGATCATCAGTGTAGTACAGTCAGTTGAATCATGTTAAGCTGATCATCAGTGTATTATAGACAGTTGAATCATGTTAAGCTGATCATCAGTGTAGTAGAGACAGTTTAATCATGTTAAACTGATCACCAGTGTAGGATAGACAGTTGAATCATGTTAAGCTGATCATCAATATAGTATAGACAGTTGAATCATGTTAAGCTGATCACCAGTCTAGTATAGACAGTTAACATCATGGTAAACTGATGCTTAGTATAGTAGAGACAGCTGACATCAAGTTAAGCTGATCATTAGTGTAGTAGACAGTATAATCATGTTAAGCTGATCATCAGTGTAGAACAGACAGTTGAATCATGTTAAGCTGATCATCACTGTAGTAGAAACAGTTGACATCATGTTAAGCTGATCATCAGTGTATTAGAGACAGTTGAATCATGTTAAGCTGATCATCAGTGTAGTAGAGACAGTTGAATCATGTTAAACTGATCACCAGTGTAGGATAGACAGTTGAATCATGTTAAGCTGATCATTAGTGTAATAGAGACAGTTGACATCATGTTAAGCTGATCATCAGTGTAGTACAGTCAGTTGAATCATGTTAAGCTGATCATCAGTGTATTAGAGACAGTTGAATCATGTTAAGCTGATCATCAGTGTAGTAGAGACAGTTGAATCATGTTAAACTGATCACCAGTGTAGGATAGACAGTTGAATCATGTTAAGCTGATCATCAATATAGTATAGACAGTTGAATCATGTTAAACTGATCACCAGTGTAGTATATATAGTTGAATCATGTTCAGCTGATCATCAGTGTAGTATAGACAGTTGAATCATGTTGAGATGATCATCATTGTAGAAGAGACAGTTGAATAATGTTAAGCTGATCATCAGTGTAGTAGAGACAGTTGAATCATGTTAAGCTGATCATCAGTGTATTAGAGACAGTTGGCATCATGTTAAGCTGATCATCAGTGTAGTAGAGACAGTTGAATCATGTTAAACTGATCACCAGTGTAGGATAGACAGTTGAATCATGTTAAGCTGATCATCAGTGTAGTATAGACAGTTGACATCATATTAAGCTGATCATCAGTGTAGTACAGTCAGTTGAATCATGTTAAGCTGATCATCAGTGTAGTAGAGACAGTTGAATCATGTTAAACTGATCACCAGTGTAGTATAGGAAGTTGAATCATGTTAAGCTGATCATCAGTGTAGTAGAAATAGTTGACATCATGTTAAGCTGATCATCAGTGTAGTACAGTCAGTTGAATCATGTTAAGCTGATCATCAGTGTATTATAGACAGTTGAATCATGTTAAGCTGATCATCAGTGTAGTAGAGACAGTTGAATCATGTTAAACTGATCACCAGTGTAGGATAGACAGTTGAATCATGTTAAGCTGATCATCAATATAGTATAGACAGTTGAATCATGTTAAAATTATCACCAGTCTAGTATAGACAGTTAACATCATGGTAAACTGATGCTTAGTATAGTAGAGACAGCTGACATCAAGTTAAGCTGATCATTAGTGTAGTAGACAGTATAATCATGTTAAGCTGATCATCAGTGTAGTAGAGACAGTTGAATCATGTTAAGCTGATCTTCAGTGTAGAAGACAGCATAATCATGTTAAGCTGATCATCAGTGTAGTAGAGACAGTTGACATCATGTTAAGCTGATCATCAGTGTAGTAGAGACAGTTGAATCATGTTAAACTGATCACCAGTGTAGTATAGGAAGTTGAATCATGTTAAGCTGATCATCAGTGTAGTAGAAACAGTTGACATCATGTTAAGCTGATCATCAGTGTAGTACAATCAGTTGAATCATGTTAAGCTGATCATCAGTGTATTAGAGACAGTTGAATCATGTTAAGCTGATCATCAGTGTAGTAGAGACAGTTGAATCATGTTAAACTGATCACCAGTGTAGGATAGACAGTTGAATCATGTTAAGCTGATCATCAATATAGTATAGACAGTTGAATCATGTTAAAATTATCACCAGTCTAGTATAGACAGTTAACATCATGGTAAACTGATGATTAGTATAGTAGAGACAGCTGACATCAAGTTAAGCTGATCAGTAGTGTAGTAGACAGTATAACCATGTTAAGCTGATCATCAGTGTAGTATAGACAGTTAAATCATGTTAAACTGATCACCCGTGTAGTATAGACAGAATAATCATGTTAAGCTGATCATCAGTGTAGTACAGACAGTTGAATCATGTTAAGCTGATCATCAGTGTAGTAGAGACAGTTGACATCATGTTAAGCTGATCATCAGTGTAGTAGAGACAGTTGAATCATGTTAAACTGATCACCAGTGTAGTATAGGAAGTTGAATCATGTTAAGCTGATCATCAGTGTAGTAGAAACAGTTGACATCATGTTAAGCTGATCATCAGTGTAGTACAGTCAGTTGAATCATGTTAAGCTGATCATCAGTGTATTAGAGACAGTTGAATCATGTTAAGCTGATCATCAGTGTAGTAGAGACAGTTGAATCATGTTAAACTGATCACCAGTGTAGCATAGACAGCTGAATCATGTTAAGCTGATCATCAATATAGTATAGACAGTTGAATCATGTTAAAATTATCACCAGTCTAGTATAGACAGTTAACATCATGGTAAACTGATGATTAGTATAGTAGAGACAGCTGACATCAAGTTAAGCTGATCATTAGTGTAGTAGACAGTATAATCATGTTAAGCTGATCATCAGTGTAGAACAGACAGTTGAATCATGTTAAGCTGATCATCACTGTAGTAGAAACAGTTGACATCATGTTAAGCTGATCATCAGTGCAGTAGAGACAGTTGAATTATGTTAAACTGATCACCAGTGTAGTATAGGCAGTTGAATCATGTTAAGCTGATCATTAGTGTAATAGAGACAGTTGACATCATGTTAAGCTGATCATCAGTGTAGTGGAGACAGTTGAATCATTCTAAACTGATCACCAGTGTAATATAGGCATTTGAATCATGTTAAGGTGATCATCAGTGTAGTAGAAACAGTTGACATCATGTTAAGCTGATCATCAGTGTAGTACCGTCAGTTGAATCATGTTAAGCTGATCATCAGTGTAGTACAGTCAGTTGAATCATGTTAAGCTGATCATCAGTGTAGTAGAGACAGTTGAATCATGTTAAACTGATCACCAGTGTAGGATAGACAGTTGAATCATGTTAAGCTGATCATCAATATAGTATAGACAGTTGAATCATGTTAAACTGATCACCAGTGTAGTATATATAGTTGAATCATGTTCAGCTGATCATCAGTGTAGTATAGACAGTTGAATCATGTTGAGATGATCATCATTGTAGAAGAGACAGTTGAATAATGTTAAGCTGATCATCAGTGTAGTAGAGACAGTTGAATCATGTTAAGCTGATCATCAGTGTATTAGAGACAGTTGGCATCATGTTAAGCTGATCGTCAGTGTAGTAGAGACAGTTGAATCATGTTAAACTGATCACCAGTGTAGGATAGACAGTTGAATCATGTTAAGCTGATCATCAGTGTAGTATAGACAGTTGACATCATGTTAAGCTGATCATCAGTGTAGTACAGTCAGTTGAATCATGTTAAGCTGATCATCAGTGTAGTAGAGACAGTTGAATCATGTTAAACTGATCACCAGTGTAGTATAGGAAGTTGAATCATGTTAAGCTGATCATCAGTGTAGTAGAAATAGTTGACATCATGTTAAGCTGATCATAAGTGTAGTACAGTCAGTTGAATCATGTTAAGCTGATCATCAGTGTATTATAGACAGTTGAATCATGTTAAGCTGATCATCAGTATAGTAGAGACAGTTGAATCATGTTAAACTGATCACCAGTGTAGGATAGACAGTTGAATCATGTTAAGCTGATCATCAATATAGTATAGACAGTTGAATCATGTTAAAAGTATCACCAGTCTAGTATAGACAGTTAACATCATGGTAAACTGATGCTTAGTATAGTAGAGACAGCTGACATCAAGTTAAGCTGATCATTAGTGTAGTAGACAGTATAATCATGTTAAGCTGATCATCAGTGTAGAACAGACAGTTGAATCATGTTAAGCTGATCATCACTGTAGTAGAAACAGTTGACATCATGTTAAGCTGATCATCAGTGTATTAGAGACAGTTGAATCATGTTAAGCTGATCATCAGTGTAGTAGAGACAGTTGAATCATGTTAAACTGATCACCAGTGTAGGATAGACAGTTGAATCATGTTAAGCTGATCATCAATATAGTATAGACAGTTGGCATCATGTTAAGCTGATCATCAGTGTAGTAGAGACAGTTGAATCATGTTAAACAGATCACCAGTGTAGTATAGGAAGTTGAATCATGTTAAGCTGATCATCAGTGTAGTAGAAATAGTTGACATCATGTTAAGCTGATCATCAGTGTAGTACAGTCAGTTGAATCATGTTAAGCTGATCATCAGTGTATTATAGACAGTTGAATCATGTTAAACTGATCACCAGTGTAGGATAGACAGTTGAATCATGTTAAGCTGATCATCAGTGTAGTATAGACAGTTGAATCATGTTGAGATGATCATCATTGTAGAAGAGACAGTTGAATAATGTTAAGCTGATCATCAGTGTAGTAGAGACAGTTGAATCATGTTAAGCTGATCATCAGTGTATTAGAGACAGTTGGCATCATGTTAAGCTGATCGTCAGTGTAGTAGAGACAGTTGAATCATGTTAAACTGATCACCAGTGTAGGATAGACAGTTGAATCATGTTAAGCTGATCATCAGTGTAGTATAGACAGTTGACATCATGTTAAGCTGATCATCAGTGTAGTACAGTCAGTTGAATCATGTTAAGCTGATCATCAGTGTAGTAGAGACAGTTGAATCATGTTAAACTGATCACCAGTGTAGTATAGGAAGTTGAATCATGTTAAGCTGATCATCAGTGTAGTAGAAATAGTTGACATCATGTTAAGCTGATCATAAGTGTAGTACAGTCAGTTGAATCATGTTAAGCTGATCATCAGTGTATTATAGACAGTTGAATCATGTTAAGCTGATCATCAGTATAGTAGAGACAGTTGAATCATGTTAAACTGATCACCAGTGTAGGATAGACAGTTGAATCATGTTAAGCTGATCATCAATATAGTATAGACAGTTGAATCATGTTAAAAGTATCACCAGTCTAGTATAGACAGTTAACATCATGGTAAACTGATGCTTAGTATAGTAGAGACAGCTGACATCAAGTTAAGCTGATCATTAGTGTAGTAGACAGTATAATCATGTTAAGCTGATCATCAGTGTAGAACAGACAGTTGAATCATGTTAAGCTGATCATCACTGTAGTAGAAACAGTTGACATCATGTTAAGCTGATCATCAGTGTATTAGAGACAGTTGAATCATGTTAAGCTGATCATCAGTGTAGTAGAGACAGTTGAATCATGTTAAACTGATCACCAGTGTAGGATAGACAGTTGAATCATGTTAAGCTGATCATCAATATAGTATAGACAGTTGGCATCATGTTAAGCTGATCATCAGTGTAGTATAGGAAGTTGAATCATGTTAAGCTGATCATCAGTGTAGTAGAAATAGTTGACATCATGTTAAGCTGATCATCAGTGTAGTACAGTCAGTTGAATCATGTTAAGCTGATCATCAGTGTATTATAGACAGTTGAATCATGTTAAACTGATCACCAGTGTAGGATAGACAGTTGAATCATGTTAAGCTGATCATCAATATAGTATAGACAGTTGAATCATGTTAAGCTGATCACCAGTGTAGTATAGACAGTTAACATCATGGTAAACTGATGCTTAGTATAGTAGAGACAGCTGACATCAAGTTAAGCTGATCATTAGTGTAGTAGACAGTATAATCATGTTAAGCTGATCATCAGTGTAGAACAGACAGTTGAATCATGTTAAGCTGATCATCACTGTAGTAGAAACAGTTGACATCATGTTAAGCTGATCATCAGTGTAGTAGAGACAGTTGACATCATGTTAAGCTGATCATCAGTGCAGTAGAGACAGTTGAATTATGTTAAACTGATCACCAGTGTAGTATAGGCAGTTGAATCATGTTAAGCTGATCATTAGTGTAATAGAGACAGTTGACATCATGTTAAGCTGATCATCAGTGTAGTGGAGACAGTTGAATCATTCTAAACTGATCACCAGTGTAATATAGGCAGTTGAATCATGTTAAGGTGATCATCAGTGTAGTAGAAACAGTTGACATCATGTTAAGCTGATCCTCAGTGTAGTACCGTCAGTTGAATCATGTTAAGCTGATCATCAGTGTAGTAGAAACAGATGACATCATGTTAAGCTGATCATCAGTGTAGTAGAGACAGTTGACATCATGTTAAGCTGATCATCAGTGCAGTAGAGACAGTTGAATCATGTTAAACTGATCACCAGTGTAGTATAGGCAGTTGAATCATGTTAAGCTGATCATTAGTGTAATAGAGACAGTTGACATCATGTTAAGCTGATCATCAGTGTAGTGGAGACAGTTGAATTATTCTAAACTGATCACCAGTGTAATATAGGCAGTTGAATCATGTTAAGGTGATCATCAGTGTAGTAGAAACAGTTGACATCATGTTAAGCTGATCATCAGTGTAGTACCGTCAGTTGAATCATGTTAAGCTGATCATCAGTGTAGTAGAGACAGTTGACATCATGTTAAGCTGATCATCAGTGTAGTAGAGACAGTTGATTCATGTTAAACTGATCACCAGTGTAGTATAGACAGTTAACATCATGGTAAACTGATCATCAGTATAGTAGAGACATATTACATCAAGTTAAGCTGATCATCAGTGTAGTAGACAGTATAATCATGTTAAGCTGATCATCAGTGTAGAACAGACAGTTGAATCATGTTAAGCTGATCATCACTGTAGTAGAAACAGTTGACATCATGTTAAGCTGATCATCAGTGTATTAGAGACAGTTGAATCATGTTAAGCTGATCATCAGTGTAGTAGAGACAGTTGAATCATGTTAAACTGATCACCAGTGTAGGATAGACAGTTGAATCATGTTAAGCTGATCATCAATATAGTATAGACAGTTGGCATCATGTTAAGCTGATCATCAGTGTAGTAGAGACAGTTGAATCATGTTAAACAGATCACCAGTGTAGTATAGGAAGTTGAATCATGTTAAGCTGATCATCAGTGTAGTAGAAATAGTTGACATCATGTTAAGCTGATCATCAGTGTAGTACAGTCAGTTGAATCATGTTAAGCTGATCATCAGTGTATTATAGACAGTTGAATCATGTTAAACTGATCACCAGTGTAGGATAGACAGTTGAATCATGTTAAGCTGATCATCAGTGTAGTATAGACAGTTGAATCATGTTGAGATGATCATCATTGTAGAAGAGACAGTTGAATAATGTTAAGCTGATCATCAGTGTAGTAGAGACAGTTGAATCATGTTAAGCTGATCATCAGTGTATTAGAGACAGTTGGCATCATGTTAAGCTGATCGTCAGTGTAGTAGAGACAGTTGAATCATGTTAAACTGATCACCAGTGTAGGATAGACAGTTGAATCATGTTAAGCTGATCATCAGTGTAGTATAGACAGTTGACATCATGTTAAGCTGATCATCAGTGTAGTACAGTCAGTTGAATCATGTTAAGCTGATCATCAGTGTAGTAGAGACAGTTGAATCATGTTAAACTGATCACCAGTGTAGTATAGGAAGTTGAATCATGTTAAGCTGATCATCAGTGTAGTAGAAATAGTTGACATCATGTTAAGCTGATCATAAGTGTAGTACAGTCAGTTGAATCATGTTAAGCTGATCATCAGTGTATTATAGACAGTTGAATCATGTTAAGCTGATCATCAGTATAGTAGAGACAGTTGAATCATGTTAAACTGATCACCAGTGTAGGATAGACAGTTGAATCATGTTAAGCTGATCATCAATATAGTATAGACAGTTGAATCATGTTAAAAGTATCACCAGTCTAGTATAGACAGTTAACATCATGGTAAACTGATGCTTAGTATAGTAGAGACAGCTGACATCAAGTTAAGCTGATCATTAGTGTAGTAGACAGTATAATCATGTTAAGCTGATCATCAGTGTAGAACAGACAGTTGAATCATGTTAAGCTGATCATCACTGTAGTAGAAACAGTTGACATCATGTTAAGCTGATCATCAGTGTATTAGAGACAGTTGAATCATGTTAAGCTGATCATCAGTGTAGTAGAGACAGTTGAATCATGTTAAACTGATCACCAGTGTAGGATAGACAGTTGAATCATGTTAAGCTGATCATCAATATAGTATAGACAGTTGGCATCATGTTAAGCTGATCATCAGTGTAGTATAGGAAGTTGAATCATGTTAAGCTGATCATCAGTGTAGTAGAAATAGTTGACATCATGTTAAGCTGATCATCAGTGTAGTACAGTCAGTTGAATCATGTTAAGCTGATCATCAGTGTATTATAGACAGTTGAATCATGTTAAACTGATCACCAGTGTAGGATAGACAGTTGAATCATGTTAAGCTGATCATCAATATAGTATAGACAGTTGAATCATGTTAAGCTGATCACCAGTGTAGTATAGACAGTTAACATCATGGTAAACTGATGCTTAGTATAGTAGAGACAGCTGACATCAAGTTAAGCTGATCATTAGTGTAGTAGACAGTATAATCATGTTAAGCTGATCATCAGTGTAGAACAGACAGTTGAATCATGTTAAGCTGATCATCACTGTAGTAGAAACAGTTGACATCATGTTAAGCTGATCATCAGTGTAGTAGAGACAGTTGACATCATGTTAAGCTGATCATCAGTGCAGTAGAGACAGTTGAATTATGTTAAACTGATCACCAGTGTAGTATAGGCAGTTGAATCATGTTAAGCTGATCATTAGTGTAATAGAGACAGTTGACATCATGTTAAGCTGATCATCAGTGTAGTGGAGACAGTTGAATCATTCTAAACTGATCACCAGTGTAATATAGGCAGTTGAATCATGTTAAGGTGATCATCAGTGTAGTAGAAACAGTTGACATCATGTTAAGCTGATCCTCAGTGTAGTACCGTCAGTTGAATCATGTTAAGCTGATCATCAGTGTAGTAGAAACAGATGACATCATGTTAAGCTGATCATCAGTGTAGTAGAGACAGTTGACATCATGTTAAGCTGATCATCAGTGCAGTAGAGACAGTTGAATCATGTTAAACTGATCACCAGTGTAGTATAGGCAGTTGAATCATGTTAAGCTGATCATTAGTGTAATAGAGACAGTTGACATCATGTTAAGCTGATCATCAGTGTAGTGGAGACAGTTGAATTATTCTAAACTGATCACCAGTGTAATATAGGCAGTTGAATCATGTTAAGGTGATCATCAGTGTAGTAGAAACAGTTGACATCATGTTAAGCTGATCATCAGTGTAGTACCGTCAGTTGAATCATGTTAAGCTGATCATCAGTGTAGTAGAGACAGTTGACATCATGTTAAGCTGATCATCAGTGTAGTAGAGACAGTTGATTCATGTTAAACTGATCACCAGTGTAGTATAGACAGTTAACATCATGGTAAACTGATCATCAGTATAGTAGAGACATATTACATCAAGTTAAGCTGATCATCAGTGTAGTAGACAGTATAATCATGTTAAGCTGATCATCAGTGTAGTAGAGACAGTTGACATCATGTTAAGCTGATCATCAGTGTAGTAGAGACAGTTGAGTCATGTTAAACTGATCACCAGTGTAGCATAGGCAGTTGAATCATGTTAAGCTGATCATTAGTGTAATAGAGACAGTTGACTTCATGTTAAACTGATCATCAGTTTAGTAGAGACAGTTGAATCATGTTAAACTGATCACCAGTGTAGTATAGGCAGTTGAATCATGTTAAGCTGATCATCAGTGTAGTAGAAACAGTTGACATCATGTTAAGCTGATCATCAGTGTAGTACAGTAAGTTGAATCATGTTAAGCTGATCATCAGTGTAGTAGAGACAGTTGCTTCATATTAAAATGATCACCAGTGTAGTATAGACAGTTAACATCATGGTAAACTGATCATCAGTATAGTAGAGACAGTTGAATCATGTTAAACTTATCATCCGTATAGTAGAGACAGCTGACATCAAGTTAAGCTGATCTTCAGTGTAGAAGACAGCATAATCATGTTAAGCTGATCATAAGTGTAGTAGAGACAGTTGACATCATGTTAAGCTGATCATCAGTGTAGTAGAGACAGTTGAATCATGTTAAACTGATCACCAGTGTAGTATAGGAAGTTGAATCATGTTAAGCTGATCATCAGTGTAGTAGAAACAGTTGACATCATGTTAAGCTGATCATCAGTGTAGTGCAATCAGTTGAATCATGTTAAGCTGATCATCAGTGTATTAGAGACAGTTGAATCATGTTAAGCTGATCATCAGTGTAGTAGAGACAGTTGAATCATGTTAAACTGATCACCAGTGTAGGATAGACAGTTGAATCATGTTAAGCTGATCATCAATATAGTATAGACAGTTGAATCATGTTAAAATTATCACCAGTCTAGTATAGACAGTTAACATCATGGTAAACTGATGATTAGTATAGTAGAGACAGCTGACATCAAGTTAAGCTGATCATTAGTGTAGTAGACAGTATAACCATGTTAAGCTGATCATCAGTGTAGTATAGACAGTTAAATCATGTTAAACTGATCACCCGTGTAGTATAGACATAATAATCATGTTAAGCTGATCATCAGTGTAGTACAGACAGTTGAATCATGTTAAGCTGATCATCAGTGTAGTAGAGACAGTTGACATCATGTTAAGCTGATCATCAGTGTAGTAAAGACAGTTGAATCATGTTAAACTGATCACCAGTGTAGTATAGGAAGTTGAATCATGTTAAGCTGATCATCAGTGTAGTAGAAACAGTTGACATCATGTTAAGCTGATCATCAGTGTAGTACAGTCAGTTGAATCATGTTAAGCTGATCATCAGTGTATTAGAGACAGTTGAATCATGTTAAGCTGATCATCAGTGTAGTAGAGACAGTTGAATCATGTTAAACTGATCACCAGTGTAGCATAGACAGCTGAATCATGTTAAGCTGATCATCAATATAGTATAGACAGTTGAATCATGTTAAAATTATCACCAGTCTAGTATAGACAGTTAACATCATGGTAAACTGATGATTAGTATAGTAGAGACAGCTGACATCAAGTTAAGCTGATCATTAGTGTAGTAGACAGTATAATCATGTTAAGCTGATCATCAGTGTAGAACAGACAGTTGAATCATGTTAAGCTGATCATCACTGTAGTAGAAACAGTGGACATCATGTTAAGCTGATCATCAGTGTAGTAGAGACAGTTGACATCATGTTAAGCTGATCATCAGTGCAGTAGAGACAGTTGAATTATGTTAAACTGATCACCAGTGTAGTATAGGCAGTTGAATCATGTTAAGCTGATCATTAGTGTAATAGAGACAGTTGACATCATGTTAAGCTGATCATCAGTGTAGTGGAGACAGTTGAATCATTCTAAACTGATCACCAGTGTAATATAGGCAGTTGAATCATGTTAAGGTGATCATCAGTGTAGTAGAAACAGTTGACATCATGTTAAGCTGATCATCAGTGTAGTACCGTCAGTTGAATCATGTTAAGCTGATCATCAGTGTAGTAGAGACAGTTGACATCATGTTAAGCTGATCATCAGTGTAGTACAGTCAGTTGAATCATGTTAAGCTGATCATCAGTGTATTAGAGACAGTTGAATCATGTTAAGCTGATCATCAGTGTAGTAGAGACAGTTGAATCATGTTAAACTGATCACCAGTGTAGGATAGACAGTTGAATCATGTTAAGCTGATCATCAATATAGTATAGACAGTTGAATCATGTTAAACTGATCACCAGTGTAGTATATATAGTTGAATCATGTTCAGCTGATCATCAGTGTAGTATAGACAGTTGAATCATGTTGAGATGATCATCATTGTAGAAGAGACAGTTGAATAATGTTAAGCTGATCATCAGTGTAGTAGAGACAGTTGAATCATATTAAGCTGATCATCAGTGTATTAGAGACAGTTGGCATCATGTTAAGCTGATCATCAGTGTAGTAGAGACAGTTGAATCATGTTAAACTGATCACCAGTGTAGGATAGACAGTTGAATCATGTTAAGCTGATCATCAGTGTAGTATAGACAGTTGACATCATGTTAAGCTGATCATCAGTGTAGTACAGTCAGTTGAATCATGTTAAGCTGATCATCAGTGTAGTAGAGACAGTTGAATCATGTTAAACTGATCACCAGTGTAGTATAGGAAGTTGAATCATGTTAAGCTGATCATCAGTGTAGTAGAAATAGTTGACATCATGTTAAGCTGATCATCAGTGTAGTACAGTCAGTTGAATCATGTTAAGCTGATCATCAGTGTATTATACACAGTTGAATCATGTTAAGCTGATCATCAGTGTAGTAGAGACAGTTGAATCATGTTAAAATTATCACCAGTCTAGTATAGACAGTTAACATCATGGTAAACTGATGCTTAGTATAGTAGAGACAGCTGACATCAAGTTAAGCTGATCATTAGTGTAGTAGACAGTATAATCATGTTAAGCTGATCATCAGTGTAGAACAGACAGTTGAATCATGTTAAGCTGATCATCACTGTAGTAGAAACAGTTGACATCATGTTAAGCTGATCATCAGTGTAGTAGAGACAGTTGACATCATGTTAAGCTGATCATCAGTGCAGTAGAGACAGTTGAATTATGTTAAACTGATCACCAGTGTAGTATAGGCAGTTGAATCATGTTAAGCTGATCATTAGTGTAATAGAGACAGTTGACATCATGTTAAGCTGATCATCAGTGTAGTGGAGACAGTTGAATCATTCTAAACTGATCACCAGTGTAATATAGGCAGTTGAATCATGTTAAGGTGATCATCAGTGTAGTAGAAACAGTTGACATCATGTTAAGCTGATCATCAGTGTAGTACCGTCAGTTGAATCATGTTAAGCTGATCATCAGTGTAGTAGAGACAGTTGACATCATGTTAAGCTGATCATCAGTGTAGTACAGTCAGTTGAATCATGTTAAGCTGATCATCAGTGTATTAGAGACAGTTGAATCATGTTAAGCTGATCATCAGTGTAGTAGAGACAGTTGAATCATGTTAAACTGATCACCAGTGTAGGATAGACAGTTGAATCATGTTAAGCTGATCATCAATATAGTATAGACAGTTGAATCATGTTAAACTGATCACCAGTGTAGTATATATAGTTGAATCATGTTCAGCTGATCATCAGTGTAGTATAGACAGTTGAATCATGTTGAGATGATCATCATTGTAGAAGAGACAGTTGAATAATGTTAAGCTGATCATCAGTGTAGTAGAGACAGTTGAATCATATTAAGCTGATCATCAGTGTATTAGAGACAGTTGGCATCATGTTAAGCTGATCATCAGTGTAGTAGAGACAGTTGAATCATGTTAAACTGATCACCAGTGTAGGATAGACAGTTGAATCATGTTAAGCTGATCATCAGTGTAGTATAGACAGTTGACATCATGTTAAGCTGATCATCAGTGTAGTACAGTCAGTTGAATCATGTTAAGCTGATCATCAGTGTAGTAGAGACAGTTGAATCATGTTAAACTGATCACCAGTGTAGTATAGGAAGTTGAATCATGTTAAGCTGATCATCAGTGTAGTAGAAATAGTTGACATCATGTTAAGCTGATCATCAGTGTAGTACAGTCAGTTGAATCATGTTAAGCTGATCATCAGTGTATTATACACAGTTGAATCATGTTAAGCTGATCATCAGTGTAGTAGAGACAGTTGAATCATGTTAAACTGATCACCAGTGTAGGATAGACAGTTGAATCATGTTAAGCTGATCATCAATATAGTATAGACAGTTGAATCATGTTAAAATTATCACCAGTCTAGTATAGACAGTTAACATCATGGTAAACTGATGCTTAGTATAGTAGAGACAGCTGACATCAAGTTAAGCTGATCATTAGTGTAGTAGACAGTATAATCATGTTAAGCTGATCATCAGTGTAGAACAGACAGTTGAATCATGTTAAGCTGATCATCACTGTAGTAGAAACAGTTGACATCATGTTAAGCTGATCATCAGTGTAGTAGAGACAGTTGACATCATGTTAAGCTGATCATCAGTGCAGTAGAGACAGTTGAATTATGTTAAACTGATCACCAGTGTAGTATAGGCAGTTGAATCATGTTAAGCTGATCATTAGTGTAATAGAGACAGTTGACATCATGTTAAGCTGATCATCAGTGTAGTGGAGACAGTTGAATCATTCTAAACTGATCACCAGTGTAATATAGGCAGTTGAATCATGTTAAGGTGATCATCAGTGTAGTAGAAACAGTTGACATCATGTTAAGCTGATCATCAGTGTAGTACCGTCAGTTGAATCATGTTAAGCTGATCATCAGTGTAGTAGAGACAGTTGACATCATGTTAAGCTGATCATCAGTGTAGTAGAGACAGTTGAATCATGTTAAACTGATCACCAGTGTAGTATAGGCAGTTGAATCATGTTAAGCTGATCATCACTGTAGTAGAAACAGTTGACATCATGTTAAGCTGATCATCAGTGTAGTAGAGACAGTTGACATCATGTTAAGCTGATCATCAGTGCAGTAGAGACAGTTGAATCATGTTAAACTGATCACCAGTGTAGTATAGGCAGTTGAATCATGTTAAGCTGATCATTAGTGTAATAGAGACAGTTGACATCATGTTAAGCTGATCATCAGTGTAGTGGAGACAGTTGAATCATTCTAAACTGATCACCAGTGTAATATAGGCAGTTGAATCATGTTAAGGTGATCATCAGTGTAGTAGAAACAGTTGACATCATGTTAAGCTGATCATCAGTGTAGTACCGTCAGTTGAATCATGTTAAGCTGATCATCAGTGTAGTAGAGACAGTTGACATCATGTTAAGCTGATCATCAGTGTAGTAGAGACAGTTGATTCATGTTAAACTGATCACCAGTGTAGTGTAGACAGTTAACATCATGGTAAACTGATCATCAGTATAGTAGAGACATATTACATCAAGTTAAGCTGATCATCAGTGTAGTAGACAGTATAATCATGTTAAGCTGATCATCAGTGTAGTGGAGACAGTTGAATCATTCTAAACTGATCACCAGTGTAGTATAGGCAGTTGAATCATGTTAAGCTGATCATCAGTGTAGTAGAAACAGTTGACATCATGTTAAGCTGATCATCAGTGTAGTACAGTAAGTTGAATCATGTTAAGCTGATCATCAGTGTAGTAGAGACAGTTGCTTCATATTAAAATGATCACCAGTGTAGTATAGACAGTTAACATCATGGTAAACTGATCATCAGTATAGTAGAGACAGTTGAATCATGTTAAACTTATCATCAGTATAGTAGAGACAGCTGACATCAAGTTAAGCTGATCTTCAGTGTAGAAGACAGCATAATCATGTTAAGCTGATCATCAGTGTAGTAGAGACAGTTGACATCATGTTAAGCTGATCATCAGTGTAGTAGAGACAGTTGAATCATTTTAAACTGATCACCAGTGTAGTATAGGAAGTTGAATCATGTTAAGCTGATCATCAGTGTAGTAGAAACAGTTGACATCATGTTAAGCTGATCATCAGTGTAGTACAATCAGTTGAATCATGTTAAGCTGATCATCAGTGTATTAGAGACAGTTGAATCATGTTAAGCTGATCATCAGTGTAGTAGAGACAGTTGAATCATGTTAAACTGATCACCAGTGTAGGATAGACAGTTGAATCATGTTAAGCTGATCATCAATATAGTATAGACAGTTGAATCATGTTAAAATTATCACCTGTCTAGTATAGACAGTTAACATCATGGTAAACTGATGATTAGTATAGTAGAGACAGCTGACATCAAGTTAAGCTGATCATTAGTGTAGTAGACAGTATAACCATGTTAAGCTGATCATCAGTGTAGTATAGACAGTTAAATCATGTTAAACTGATCACCCGTGTATTATAGACAGAATAATCATGTTAAGCTGATCATCAGTGTAGTACAGACAGTTGAATCATGTTCAGCTGATCATCATTGTAGGAGACACAGCTGAATAATGTTAAGCTGATCATCAGTGTAGAACAGACAGTTGAATCATGTTAAGATGATCATCAGTGTAGTAGAGATAGTTGAATTGTATAAAGCTGATCATCAGTGTAGTATAGACAGTTGAATCATGTTAAAATTATCACCAGTCTAGTATAGACAGTTAACATCATGGTAAACTGATGCTTAGTATAGTAGAGACAGCTGACATCAAGTTAAGCTGATCATTAGTGTAGTAGACAGTATAATCATGTTAAGCTGATCATCAGTGTAGAACAGACAGTTGAATCATGTTAAGCTGATCATCACTGTAGTAGAAACAGTTGACATCATGTTAAGCTGATCATCAGTGTAGTAGAGACAGTTGACATCATGTTAAGCTGATCATCAGTGCAGTAGAGACAGTTGAATTATGTTAAACTGATCACCAGTGTAGTATAGGCAGTTGAATCATGTTAAGCTGATCATTAGTGTAATAGAGACAGTTGACATCATGTTAAGCTGATCATCAGTGTAGTGGAGACAGTTGAATCATTCTAAACTGATCACCAGTGTAATATAGGCAGTTGAATCATGTTAAGGTGATCATCAGTGTAGTAGAAACAGTTGACATCATGTTAAGCTGATCATCAGTGTAGTACCGTCAGTTGAATCATGTTAAGCTGATCATCAGTGTAGTAGAGACAGTTGACATCATGTTAAGCTGATCATCAGTGTAGTAGAGACAGTTGAATCATGTTAAACTGATCACCAGTGTAGTATAGGCAGTTGAATCATGTTAAGCTGATCATCACTGTAGTAGAAACAGTTGACATCATGTTAAGCTGATCATCAGTGTAGTAGAGACAGTTGACATCATGTTAAGCTGATCATCAGTGCAGTAGAGACAGTTGAATCATGTTAAACTGATCACCAGTGTAGTATAGGCAGTTGAATCATGTTAAGCTGATCATTAGTGTAATAGAGACAGTTGACATCATGTTAAGCTGATCATCAGTGTAGTGGAGACAGTTGAATCATTCTAAACTGATCACCAGTGTAATATAGGCAGTTGAATCATGTTAAGGTGATCATCAGTGTAGTAGAAACAGTTGACATCATGTTAAGCTGATCATCAGTGTAGTACCGTCAGTTGAATCATGTTAAGCTGATCATCAGTGTAGTAGAGACAGTTGACATCATGTTAAGCTGATCATCAGTGTAGTAGAGACAGTTGATTCATGTTAAACTGATCACCAGTGTAGTGTAGACAGTTAACATCATGGTAAACTGATCATCAGTATAGTAGAGACATATTACATCAAGTTAAGCTGATCATCAGTGTAGTAGACAGTATAATCATGTTAAGCTGATCATCAGTGTAGTGGAGACAGTTGAATCATTCTAAACTGATCACCAGTGTAGTATAGGCAGTTGAATCATGTTAAGCTGATCATCAGTGTAGTAGAAACAGTTGACATCATGTTAAGCTGATCATCAGTGTAGTACAGTAAGTTGAATCATGTTAAGCTGATCATCAGTGTAGTAGAGACAGTTGCTTCATATTAAAATGATCACCAGTGTAGTATAGACAGTTAACATCATGGTAAACTGATCATCAGTATAGTAGAGACAGTTGAATCATGTTAAACTTATCATCAGTATAGTAGAGACAGCTGACATCAAGTTAAGCTGATCTTCAGTGTAGAAGACAGCATAATCATGTTAAGCTGATCATCAGTGTAGTAGAGACAGTTGACATCATGTTAAGCTGATCATCAGTGTAGTAGAGACAGTTGAATCATTTTAAACTGATCACCAGTGTAGTATAGGAAGTTGAATCATGTTAAGCTGATCATCAGTGTAGTAGAAACAGTTGACATCATGTTAAGCTGATCATCAGTGTAGTACAATCAGTTGAATCATGTTAAGCTGATCATCAGTGTATTAGAGACAGTTGAATCATGTTAAGCTGATCATCAGTGTAGTAGAGACAGTTGAATCATGTTAAACTGATCACCAGTGTAGGATAGACAGTTGAATCATGTTAAGCTGATCATCAATATAGTATAGACAGTTGAATCATGTTAAAATTATCACCTGTCTAGTATAGACAGTTAACATCATGGTAAACTGATGATTAGTATAGTAGAGACAGCTGACATCAAGTTAAGCTGATCATTAGTGTAGTAGACAGTATAACCATGTTAAGCTGATCATCAGTGTAGTATAGACAGTTAAATCATGTTAAACTGATCACCCGTGTATTATAGACAGAATAATCATGTTAAGCTGATCATCAGTGTAGTACAGACAGTTGAATCATGTTCAGCTGATCATCATTGTAGGAGACACAGCTGAATAATGTTAAGCTGATCATCAGTGTAGAACAGACAGTTGAATCATGTTAAGATGATCATCAGTGTAGTAGAGATAGTTGAATTGTATAAAGCTGATCATCAGTGTAGTACAGACAGTTGAATCATGTTAAACGCATCACCAGTGTAGTATAGACAGTTAACATCATGGTGAACTGATCGTCGGTATAGTAGAGACAGCTGACATCAAGTCAAGCTGATCATCAGTGTAGTATACAGTTGAATCGTGTTAAGCTGATCATCAGTGTAGTATAGACACTTGAATCATGTTCAGATGATCATTAGTGTAGTACATAGCGTTGACATCAAGTTAGGCTGATCAGCAGTGTAGTACAGACAGTTGAACCATGTTAAGCTGATCACCATTGTAGTACAGACAGTTGACTCATGTTCAGCTGATCATTACTGTAATAGAGACAGTTGACATCATGTTACGCTGATCACCAGTGTAGTATAGACAGTTGAATCATGTTAAGCTGATCATCAGTGTAGTAGAAACAGTTGACATCATGTTAAGCTGATCATCAGTGTAGGAAAGACAGTTGAATCACGTTAAGCTGATCATCAGTGTAGTAGAAACAGTTGACATCATGTTAAGCTGATCATCAGTGTAGGACAGACAGTTGAATCATGTTAAGCTGATCATCAGTGTAGTAGAGACAGTTGACACCATGTTGAGCTGATCATCATTGTAGTAGAGACAGCTGATTCATGTTAAACTGATCATCAGTGTAGTATAGACAGTTGAATCATCTTAAAATTATCACCAGTCTAGTATAGACAGTTAACATCATGGTAAACTGATGATTAGTATAATACAGACAGTTGAATCATGTTTAGCTGATCATCAGTGTAGTATAGACAGTTGAATCATGTCCAGCTGATCATCAGTGTAGTATATATAGTTGAAGATTGTTCAGCTGATCATCAGTGTAGTATAGACAGTTGAATCATGTTGAGATGATCATCATTGTAGAAGAGACAGTTGAATCATGTTAAGCTGATCATCAGTGTAGTAGAGACAGTTGAATCATGTTAAGCTGATCATCAGTGTAGTAGAAACAGTTGACATCATGTTAAGCTGATCATCAGTGTAGTACAATCAGTTGAATCATGTTAAGCTGATCATCAGTGTATTAGAGACAGTTGAATCATGTTAAGCTGATCATCAGTGTAGTAGAGACAGTTGAATCATGTTAAACTGATCACCAGTGTAGGATAGACAGTTGAATCATGTTAAGCTGATCATCAATATAGTATAGACAGTTGAATCATGTTAAAATTATCACCAGTCTAGTATAGACAGTTAACATCATGGTAAACTGATGATTAGTATAGTAGAGACAGCTGACATCAAGTTAAGCTGATCATTAGTGTAGTAGACAGTATAACCATGTTAAGCTGATCATCAGTGTAGTATAGACAGTTAAATCATGTTAAACTGATCACCCGTGTAGTATAGACATAATAATCATGTTAAGCTGATCATCAGTGTAGTACAGACAGTTGAATCATGTTAAGCTGATCATCAGTGTAGTAGAGACAGTTGACATCATGTTAAGCTGATCATCAGTGTAGTAGAGACAGTTGAATCATGTTAAACTGATCACCAGTGTAGTATAGGAAGTTGAATCATGTTAAGCTGATCATCAGTGTAGTAGAAACAGTTGACATCATGTTAAGCTGATCATCAGTGTAGTACAGTCAGTTGAATCATGTTAAGCTGATCATCAGTGTATTAGAGACAGTTGAATCATGTTAAGCTGATCATCAGTGTAGTAGAGACAGTTGAATCATGTTAAAATTATCACCAGTCTAGTATAGACAGTTAACATCATGGTAAACTGATGATTTGTATAGTAGAGACAGCTGACATCAAGTTAAGCTGATCATTAGTGTAGTAGACAGTATAATCATGTTAAGCTGATCATCAGTGTAGAACAGACAGTTGAATCATGTTAAGCTGATCATCACTGTAGTAGAAACAGTGGACATCATGTTAAGCTGATCATCAGTGTAGTAGAGACAGTTGACATCATGTTAAGCTGATCATCAGTGCAGTAGAGACAGTTGAATTATGTTAAACTGATCACCAGTGTAGTATAGGCAGTTGAATCATGTTAAGCTGATCATTAGTGTAATAGAGACAGTTGACATCATGTTAAGCTGATCATCAGTGTAGTGGAGACAGTTGAATCATTCTAAACTGATCACCAGTGTAATATAGGCAGTTGAATCATGTTAAGGTGATCATCAGTGTAGTAGAAACAGTTGACATCATGTTAAGCTGATCATCAGTGTAGTACCGTCAGTTGAATCATGTTAAGCTGATCATCAGTGTAGTAGAGACAGTTGACATCATGTTAAGCTGATCATCAGTGTAGTACAGTCAGTTGAATCATGTTAAGCTGATCATCAGTGTATTAGAGACAGTTGAATCATGTTAAGCTGATCATCAGTGTAGTAGAGACAGTTGAATCATGTTAAACTGATCACCAGTGTAGGATAGACAGTTGAATCATGTTAAGCTGATCATCAATATAGTATAGACAGTTGAATCATGTTAAACTGATCACCAGTGTAGTATATATAGTTGAATCATGTTCAGCTGATCATCAGTGTAGTATAGACAGTTGAATCATGTTGAGATGATCATCATTGTAGAAGAGACAGTTGAATAATGTTAAGCTGATCATCAGTGTAGTAGAGACAGTTGAATCATATTAAGCTGATCATCAGTGTATTAGAGACAGTTGGCATCATGTTAAGCTGATCATCAGTGTAGTAGAGACAGTTGAATCATGTTAAACTGATCACCAGTGTAGGATAGACAGTTGAATCATGTTAAGCTGATCATCAGTGTAGTATAGACAGTTGACATCATGTTAAGCTGATCATCAGTGTAGTACAGTCAGTTGAATCATGTTAAGCTGATCATCAGTGTAGTAGAGACAGTTGAATCATGTTAAACTGATCACCAGTGTAGTATAGGAAGTTGAATCATGTTAAGCTGATCATCAGTGTAGTAGAAATAGTTGACATCATGTTAAGCTGATCATCAGTGTATTATACACAGTTGAATCATGTTAAGCTGATCATCAGTGTAGTAGAGACAGTTGAATCATGTTAAACTGATCACCAGTGTAGGATAGACAGTTGAATCATGTTAAGCTGATCATCAATATAGTATAGACAGTTGAATCATGTTAAAATTATCACCAGTCTAGTATAGACAGTTAACATCATGGTAAACTGATGCTTAGTATAGTAGAGACAGCTGA
The DNA here is from genome assembly GCF_029633865.1 of Lampris incognitus. Taxonomy (NCBI): domain Eukaryota; kingdom Metazoa; phylum Chordata; class Actinopteri; order Lampriformes; family Lampridae; genus Lampris; species Lampris incognitus. Next base: position 67,733,524 of record NC_079211.1, on the reverse strand, counting down.
CATCAAGTTAAGCTGATCATTAGTGTAGTAGACAGTATAATCATGTTAAGCTGATCATCAGTGTAGAACAGACAGTTGAATCATGTTAAGCTGATCATCACTGTAGTAGAAACAGTTGACATCATGTTAAGCTGATCATCAGTGTAGTAGAGACAGTTGACATCATGTTAAGCTGATCATCAGTGCAGTAGAGACAGTTGAATTATGTTAAACTGATCACCAGTGTAGTATAGGCAGTTGAATCATGTTAAGCTGATCATTAGTGTAATAGAGACAGTTGACATCATGTTAAGCTGATCATCAGTGTAGTGGAGACAGTTGAATCATTCTAAACTGATCACCAGTGTAATATAGGCAGTTGAATCATGTTAAGGTGATCATCAGTGTAGTAGAAACAGTTGACATCATGTTAAGCTGATCATCAGTGTAGTACCGTCAGTTGAATCATGTTAAGCTGATCATCAGTGTAGTAGAGACAGTTGACATCATGTTAAGCTGATCATCAGTGTAGTAGAGACAGTTGAATCATGTTAAACTGATCACCAGTGTAGTATAGGCAGTTGAATCATGTTAAGCTGATCATCACTGTAGTAGAAACAGTTGACATCATGTTAAGCTGATCATCAGTGTAGTAGAGACAGTTGACATCATGTTAAGCTGATCATCAGTGCAGTAGAGACAGTTGAATCATGTTAAACTGATCACCAGTGTAGTATAGGCAGTTGAATCATGTTAAGCTGATCATTAGTGTAATAGAGACAGTTGACATCATGTTAAGCTGATCATCAGTGTAGTGGAGACAGTTGAATCATTCTAAACTGATCACCAGTGTAATATAGGCAGTTGAATCATGTTAAGGTGATCATCAGTGTAGTAGAAACAGTTGACATCATGTTAAGCTGATCATCAGTGTAGTACCGTCAGTTGAATCATGTTAAGCTGATCATCAGTGTAGTAGAAACAGTTGACATCATGTTAAGCTGATCATCAGTGTAGGACAGACAGTTGAATCATGTTAAGCTGATCATCAGTGTAGTAGAGACAGTTGACACCATGTTGAGCTGATCATCATTGTAGTAGAGACAGCTGATTCATGTTAAACTGATCATCAGTGTAGTATAGACAGTTGAATCATCTTAAAATTATCACCAGTCTAGTATAGACAGTTAACATCATGGTAAACTGATGATTAGTATAATACAGACAGTTGAATCATGTTTAGCTGATCATCAGTGTAGTATAGACAGTTGAATCATGTCCAGCTGATCATCAGTGTAGTATATATAGTTGAAGATTGTTCAGCTGATCATCAGTGTAGTATAGACAGTTGAATCATGTTGAGATGATCATCATTGTAGAAGAGACAGTTGAATCATGTTAAGCTGATCATCAGTGTAGTAGAGACAGTTGAATCATGTTAAGCTGATCATCAGTGTAGTAGAAACAGTTGACATCATGTTAAGCTGATCATCAGTGTAGTACAATCAGTTGAATCATGTTAAGCTGATCATCAGTGTATTAGAGACAGTTGAATCATGTTAAGCTGATCATCAGTGTAGTAGAGACAGTTGAATCATGTTAAACTGATCACCAGTGTAGGATAGACAGTTGAATCATGTTAAGCTGATCATCAATATAGTATAGACAGTTGAATCATGTTAAAATTATCACCAGTCTAGTATAGACAGTTAACATCATGGTAAACTGATGATTAGTATAGTAGAGACAGCTGACATCAAGTTAAGCTGATCATTAGTGTAGTAGACAGTATAACCATGTTAAGCTGATCATCAGTGTAGTATAGACAGTTAAATCATGTTAAACTGATCACCCGTGTAGTATAGACATAATAATCATGTTAAGCTGATCATCAGTGTAGTACAGACAGTTGAATCATGTTAAGCTGATCATCAGTGTAGTAGAGACAGTTGACATCATGTTAAGCTGATCATCAGTGTAGTAGAGACAGTTGAATCATGTTAAACTGATCACCAGTGTAGTATAGGAAGTTGAATCATGTTAAGCTGATCATCAGTGTAGTAGAAACAGTTGACATCATGTTAAGCTGATCATCAGTGTAGTACAGTCAGTTGAATCATGTTAAGCTGATCATCAGTGTATTAGAGACAGTTGAATCATGTTAAGCTGATCATCAGTGTAGTAGAGACAGTTGAATCATGTTAAACTGATCACCAGTGTAGCATAGACAGCTGAATCATGTTAAGCTGATCATCAATATAGTATAGACAGTTGAATCATGTTAAAATTATCACCAGTCTAGTATAGACAGTTAACATCATGGTAAACTGATGATTTGTATAGTAGAGACAGCTGACATCAAGTTAAGCTGATCATTAGTGTAGTAGACAGTATAATCATGTTAAGCTGATCATCAGTGTAGAACAGACAGTTGAATCATGTTAAGCTGATCATCACTGTAGTAGAAACAGTGGACATCATGTTAAGCTGATCATCAGTGTAGTAGAGACAGTTGACATCATGTTAAGCTGATCATCAGTGCAGTAGAGACAGTTGAATTATGTTAAACTGATCACCAGTGTAGTATAGGCAGTTGAATCATGTTAAGCTGATCATTAGTGTAATAGAGACAGTTGACATCATGTTAAGCTGATCATCAGTGTAGTGGAGACAGTTGAATCATTCTAAACTGATCACCAGTGTAATATAGGCAGTTGAATCATGTTAAGGTGATCATCAGTGTAGTAGAAACAGTTGACATCATGTTAAGCTGATCATCAGTGTAGTACCGTCAGTTGAATCATGTTAAGCTGATCATCAGTGTAGTAGAGACAGTTGACATCATGTTAAGCTGATCATCAGTGTAGTACAGTCAGTTGAATCATGTTAAGCTGATCATCAGTGTATTAGAGACAGTTGAATCATGTTAAGCTGATCATCAGTGTAGTAGAGACAGTTGAATCATGTTAAACTGATCACCAGTGTAGGATAGACAGTTGAATCATGTTAAGCTGATCATCAATATAGTATAGACAGTTGAATCATGTTAAACTGATCACCAGTGTAGTATATATAGTTGAATCATGTTCAGCTGATCATCAGTGTAGTATAGACAGTTGAATCATGTTGAGATGATCATCATTGTAGAAGAGACAGTTGAATAATGTTAAGCTGATCATCAGTGTAGTAGAGACAGTTGAATCATATTAAGCTGATCATCAGTGTATTAGAGACAGTTGGCATCATGTTAAGCTGATCATCAGTGTAGTAGAGACAGTTGAATCATGTTAAACTGATCACCAGTGTAGGATAGACAGTTGAATCATGTTAAGCTGATCATCAGTGTAGTATAGACAGTTGACATCATGTTAAGCTGATCATCAGTGTAGTACAGTCAGTTGAATCATGTTAAGCTGATCATCAGTGTAGTAGAGACAGTTGAATCATGTTAAACTGATCACCAGTGTAGTATAGGAAGTTGAATCATGTTAAGCTGATCATCAGTGTAGTAGAAATAGTTGACATCATGTTAAGCTGATCATCAGTGTATTATACACAGTTGAATCATGTTAAGCTGATCATCAGTGTAGTAGAGACAGTTGAATCATGTTAAACTGATCACCAGTGTAGGATAGACAGTTGAATCATGTTAAGCTGATCATCAATATAGTATAGACAGTTGAATCATGTTAAAATTATCACCAGTCTAGTATAGACAGTTAACATCATGGTAAACTGATGCTTAGTATAGTAGAGACAGCTGACATCAAGTTAAGCTGATCATTAGTGTAGTAGACAGTATAATCATGTTAAGCTGATCATCAGTGTAGAACAGACAGTTGAATCATGTTAAGCTGATCATCACTGTAGTAGAAACAGTTGACATCATGTTAAGCTGATCATCAGTGTAGTAGAGACAGTTGACATCATGTTAAGCTGATCATCAGTGCAGTAGAGACAGTTGAATTATGTTAAACTGATCACCAGTGTAGTATAGGCAGTTGAATCATGTTAAGCTGATCATTAGTGTAATAGAGACAGTTGACATCATGTTAAGCTGATCATCAGTGTAGTGGAGACAGTTGAATCATTCTAAACTGATCACCAGTGTAATATAGGCAGTTGAATCATGTTAAGGTGATCATCAGTGTAGTAGAAACAGTTGACATCATGTTAAGCTGATCATCAGTGTAGTACCGTCAGTTGAATCATGTTAAGCTGATCATCAGTGTAGTAGAGACAGTTGACATCATGTTAAGCTGATCATCAGTGTAGTAGAGACAGTTGAATCATGTTAAACTGATCACCAGTGTAGTATAGGCAGTTGAATCATGTTAAGCTGATCATCACTGTAGTAGAAACAGTTGACATCATGTTAAGCTGATCATCAGTGTAGTAGAGACAGTTGACATCATGTTAAGCTGATCATCAGTGCAGTAGAGACAGTTGAATCATGTTAAACTGATCACCAGTGTAGTATAGGCAGTTGAATCATGTTAAGCTGATCATTAGTGTAATAGAGACAGTTGACATCATGTTAAGCTGATCATCAGTGTAGTGGAGACAGTTGAATCATTCTAAACTGATCACCAGTGTAATATAGGCAGTTGAATCATGTTAAGGTGATCATCAGTGTAGTAGAAACAGTTGACATCATGTTAAGCTGATCATCAGTGTAGTACCGTCAGTTGAATCATGTTAAGCTGATCATCAGTGTAGTAGAGACAGTTGACATCATGTTAAGCTGATCATCAGTGTAGTAGAGACAGTTGATTCATGTTAAACTGATCACCAGTGTAGTGTAGACAGTTAACATCATGGTAAACTGATCATCAGTATAGTAGAGACATATTACATCAAGTTAAGCTGATCATCAGTGTAGTAGACAGTATAATCATGTTAAGCTGATCATCAGTGTAGTAGAGACAGTTGACATCATGTTAAGCTGATCATCAGTGTAGTAGAGACAGTTGAGTCATGTTAAACTGATCACCAGTGTAGCATAGGCAGTTGAATCATGTTAAGCTGATCATTAGTGTAATAGAGACAGTTGACATCATGTTAAGCTGATCATCAGTTTAGTAGAGACAGTTGAATCATGTTAAACTGATCACCAGTGTAGTATAGGCAGTTGAATCATGTTAAGCTTATCATCAGTGTAGTAGAAACAGTTGACATCATGTTAAGCTGATCATCAGTGTAGTACAGTAAGTTGAATCATGTTAAGCTGATCATCAGTGTAGTAGAGACAGTTGCTTCATATTAAAATGATCACCAGTGTAGTATAGACAGTTAACATCATGGTAAACTGATCATCAGTATAGTAGAGACAGTTGAATCATGTTAAACTTATCATCAGTATAGTAGAGACAGCTGACATCAAGTTAAGCTGATCTTCAGTGTAGAAGACAGCATAATCATGTTAAGCTGATCATCAGTGTAGTAGAGGCAGTTGACATCATGTTAAGCTGATCATCAGTGTAGTAGAGTTAGTTGAATCATGTTAAACTGATCACCAGTGTAGTATAGGAAGTTGAATCATGTTAAGCTGATCATCAGTGTAGTAGAAACAGTTGACATCATGTTAAGCTGATCATCAGTGTAGTACAATCAGTTGAATCATGTTAAGCTGATCATCAGTGTATTAGAGACAGTTGAATCATGTTAAGCTGATCATCAGTGTAGTAGAGACAGTTGAATCATGTTAAACTGATCACCAGTGTAGGATAGACAGTTGAATCATGTTAAGCTGATCATCAATATAGTATAGACAGTTGAATCATGTTAAAATTATCACCAGTCTAGTATAGACAGTTAACATCATGGTAAACTGATGATTAGTATAGTAGAGACAGCTGACATCAAGTTAAGCTGATCATTAGTGTAGTAGACAGTATAACCATGTTAAGCTGATCATCAGTGTAGTATAGACAGTTAAATCATGTTAAACTGATCACCCGTGTATTATAGACAGAATAATCATGTTAAACTGATCACCCGTGTATTATAGACAGAATAATCATGTTAAGCTGATCATCAGTGTAGTACAGACAGTTGAATCATGTTCAGCTGATCATCATTGTAGGAGACACAGCTGAATAATGTTAAGCTGATCATCAGTGTAGAACAGACAGTTGAATCATGTTAAGATGATCATCAGTGTAGTAGAGATAGTTGAATTGTATAAAGCTGATCATCAGTGTAGTACAGACAGTTGAATCATGTTAAACGCATCACCAGTGTAGTATAGACAGTTAACATCATGGTGAACTGATCGTCGGTATAGTAGAGACAGCTGACATCAAGTCAAGCTGATCATCAGTGTAGTATACAGTTGAATCGTGTTAAGCTGATCATCAGTGTAGTATAGACACTTGAATCATGTTCAGATGATCATTAGTGTAGTACATAGCGTTGACATCAAGTTAGGCTGATCAGCAGTGTAGTACAGACAGTTGAACCATGTTAAGCTGATCACCATTGTAGTACAGACAGTTGACTCATGTTCAGCTGATCATTACTGTAATAGAGACAGTTGACATCATGTTACGCTGATCACCAGTGTAGTATAGACAGTTGAATCATGTTAAGCTGATCATCAGTGTAGTAGAAACAGTTGACATCATGTTAAGCTGATCATCAGTGTAGGAAAGACAGTTGAATCACGTTAAGCTGATCATCAGTGTAGTAGAAACAGTTGACATCATGTTAAGCTGATCATCAGTGTAGGACAGACAGTTGAATCATGTTAAGCTGATCATCAGTGTAGTAGAGACAGTTGACACCATGTTGAGCTGATCATCATTGTAGTAGAGACAGCTGATTCATGTTAAACTGATCATCAGTGTAGTATAGACAGTTGAATCATGTTAAAATTATCACCAGTCTAGTATAGACAGTTAACATCATGGTAAACTGATGATTAGTATAGTACAGACAGTTGAATCATGTTTAGCTGATCATCAGTGTAGTATAGACAGTTGAATCATGTCCAGCTGATCATCAGTGTAGTATATATAGTTGAAGATTGTTCAGCTGATCATCAGTGTAGTATAGACAGTTGAATCATGTTGAGATGATCATCATTGTAGAAGAGACAGTTGAATCATGTTAAGCTGATCATCAGTGTAGTAGAGACAGTTGAATCATGTTAAGCTGATCATCAGTGTATTAGAGACAGTTGACATCATGTTAAGCTGATCATCAGTGTAGTAGAGACAGTTGAATCATGTTAAACTGATCACCAGTGTAGGATAGACAGTTGAATCATGTTAAGCTGATCATCAGTGTAGTATAGACAGTTGACATCATGTTAAGCTGATCATCAGTGTAGTACAGTCAGTTGAATCATGTTAAGCTGATCGTCAGTGTAGTAGAGACAGTTGACATCATGTTAAGCTGATCATCAGTGTAGTAGAGACAGTTGAATCATGTTAAACTGATCACCAGTGTAGTATAGGAAGTTGAATCATGTTAAGCTGATCATCAGTGTAGTAGAAACAGTTGACATCATGTTAAGCTGATCATCAGTGTAGTACAGTCAGTTGAATCATGTTAAGCTGATCATCAGTGTATTAGAGACAGTTGAATCATGTTAAGCTGATCATCAGTGTAGTAGAGACAGTTGAATCATGTTAAACTGATCACCAGTGTAGGATAGACAGTTGAATCATGTTAAGCTGATCATCAATATAGTATAGACAGTTGAATCATGTTAAAATTATCACCAGTCTAGTATAGACAGTTAACATCATGGTAAACTGATGATTAGTATAGTAGAGACAGCTGACATCAAGTTAAGCTGATCATTAGTGTAGTAGACAGTATAATCATGTTAAGCTGATCATCAGTGTAGAACAGACAGTTGAATCATGTTAAGCTGATCGTCACTGTAGTAGAAACAGTTGACATCATGTTAAGCTGATCATCAGTGTAGTAGAGACAGTTGACATCATGTTAAGCTGATCATCAGTGCAGTAGAGACAGTTGAATTATGTTAAACTGATCACCAGTGTAGTATAGGCAGTTGAATCATGTTAAGCTGATCATTAGTGTAATAGAGACAGTTGACATCATGTTAAGCTGATCATCAGTGTAGTGGAGACAGTTGAATCATTCTAAACTGATCACCAGTGTAATATAGGCAGTTGAATCATGTTAAGGTGATCATCAGTGTAGTAGAAACAGTTGACATCATGTTAAGCTGATCATCAGTGTAGTACCGTCAGTTGAATCATGTTAAGCTGATCATCAGTGTAGTAGAGACAGTTGACATCATGTTAAGCTGATCATCAGTGCAGTAGAGACAGTTGAATCATGTTAAACTGATCACCAGTGTAGTATAGGCAGTTGAATCATGTTAAGCTGATCATTAGTGTAATAGAGACAGTTGACATCATGTTAAGCTGATCATCAGTGTAGTGGAGACAGTTGAATCATTCTAAACTGATCACCAGTGTAATATAGGCAGTTGAATCATGTTAAACTGATCATCAGTGTAGTAGAAACAGTTGACATCATGTTAAACTGATCATCAGTGTAGTACCGTCAGTTGAATCATGTTAAGCTGATCATCAGTGTAGTAGAGACAGTTGACATCATGTTAAGCTGATCATCAGTGTAGTAGAGACAGTTGATTCATGTTAAACTGATCACCAGTGTAGTATAGACAGTTAACATCATGGTAAACTGATCATCAGTATAGTAGAGACATATTACATCAAGTTAAGCTGATCATCAGTGTAGTAGACAGTATAATCATGTTAAGCTGATCATCAGTGTAGTAGAGACAGTTGACATCATGTTAAGCTGATCATCAGTGTAGTAGAGACAGTTGAATCATGTTAAACTGATCACCAGTGTAGCATAGGCAGTTGAATCATGTTAAGCTGATCATTAGTGTAATAGAGACAGTTGACATCATGTTAAGCTGATCAACAGTGTAGTAGAGACAGTTGAATCATGTTAAACTGATCACCAGTGTAGTATAGGCAGTTGAATCATGTTAAGCTGATCATCAGTGTAGTAGAAACAGTTGACATCATGTTAAGCTGATCATCAGTGTAGTACAGTAAGTTGAATCTTGTTAAGCTGATCATCAGTGTAGTAGAGACAGTTGATTCATATTAAAATGATCACCAGTGTAGTATAGACAGTTAACATCATGGTAAACTGATCATCAGTATAGTAGAGACAGTTGAATCATGTTAAACTTATCATCAGTATAGTAGAGACAGCTGACATCAAGTTAATCTGATCTTCAGTGTAGAAGACAGCATAATCATGTTAAGCTGATCATCAGTGTAGTAGAGACGGTTGACATCATGTTAAGCTGATCATCAGTGTAGTAGAGACAGTTGAATCATGTTAAACTGATCACCAGTGTAGTATAGGAAGTTGAATCATGTTAAGCTGATCATCAGTGTAGTAGAAACAGTTGACATCATGTTAAGCTGATCATCAGTGTAGTTCAGTCAGTTGAATCATGTTAAGCTGATCATCAGTGTATTAGAGACAGTTGAATCATGTTAAGCTGATCATCAGTGTAGTAGAGACAGTTGAATCATGTTAAACTGATCACCAGTGTAGGATAGACAGTTGAATCATGTTAAGCTGATCATCAATATAGTATAGACAGTTGAATCATGTTAAACTGATCACCAGTGTAGTATAGGAAGTTGAATCATGTTAAGCTGATCATCAGTGTAGTAGAAACAGTTGACATCATGTTAAGCTGATCATCAGTGTAGTACAGTAAGTTGAATCATGTTAAGCTGATCATCAGTGTAGTAGAGACAGTTGATTCATATTAAAATGATCACCAGTGTAGTATAGACAGTTAACATCATGGTAAACTGATCATCAGTATAGTAGAGACAGTTGAATCATGTTAAACTTATCATCAGTATAGTAGAGACAGCTGACATCAAGTTAAGCTGATCTTCAGTGTAGAAGACAGCATAATCATGTTAAGCTGATCATCAGTGTAGTAGAGACAGTTGACATCATGTTAAGCTGATCATCAGTGTAGTAGAGACAGTTGAATCATGTTAAACTGATCACCAGTGTAGTATAGGAAGTTGAATCATGTTAAGCTGATCATCAGTGTAGTAGAAACAGTTGACATCATGTTAAGCTGATCATCAGTGTAGTACAGTCAGTTGAATCATGTTAAGCTGATCATCAGTGTATTAGAGACAGTTGAATCATGTTAAGCTGATCATCAGTGTAGTAGAGACAGTTGAATCATGTTAAACTGATCACCAGTGTAGGATAGACAGTTGAATCATGTTAAGCTGATCATCAATATAGTATAGACAGTTGAATCATGTTAAACTGATCACCAGTGTAGTATATATAGTTGAATCATGTTCAGCTGATCATCAGTGTAGTATAGACAGTTGAATCATGTTGAGATGATCATCATTGTAGAAGAGACAGTTGAATAATGTTAAGCTGATCATCAGTGTAGTAGAGACAGTTGAATCATGTTAAGCTGATCATCAGTGTATTAGAGACGGTTGACATCATGTTAAGCTGATCATCAGTGTAGTAGAGACAGTTGAATCATGTTAAACTGATCACCAGTGTAGTATAGGAAGTTGAATCATGTTAAGCTGATCATCAGTGTAGTAGAAACAGTTGACATCATGTTAAGCTGATCATCAGTGTAGTTCAGTCAGTTGAATCATGTTAAGCTGATCATCAGTGTATTAGAGACAGTTGAATCATGTTAAGCTGATCATCAGTGTAGTAGAGACAGTTGAATCATGTTAAACTGATCACCAGTGTAGGATAGACAGTTGAATCATGTTAAGCTGATCATCAATATAGTATAGACAGTTGAATCATGTTAAACTGATCACCAGTGTAGTATAGGAAGTTGAATCATGTTAAGCTGATCATCAGTGTAGTAGAAACAGTTGACATCATGTTAAGGTGATCATCAGTGTAGTACAGTAAGTTGAATCATGTTAAGCTGATCATCAGTGTAGTAGAGACAGTTGATTCATATTAAAATGATCACCAGTGTAGTATAGACAGTTAACATCATGGTAAACTGATCATCAGTATAGTAGAGACAGTTGAATCATGTTAAACTTATCATCAGTATAGTAGAGACAGCTGACATCAAGTTAAGCTGATCTTCAGTGTAGAAGACAGCATAATCATGTTAAGCTGATCATCAGTGTAGTAGAGACAGTTGACATTATGTTAAGCTGATCATCAGTGTAGTAGAGACAGTTGAATCATGTTAAACTGATCACCAGTGTAGTATAGGAAGTTGAATCATGTTAAGCTGATCATCAGTGTAGTAGAAACAGTTGACATCATGTTAAGCTGATCATCAGTGTAGTACAGTCAGTTGAATCATGTTAAGCTGATCATCAGTGTATTAGAGACAGTTGAATCATGTTAAGCTGATCATCAGTATAGTAGAGACAGTTGAATCATGTTAAACTGATCACCAGTGTAGGATAGACAGTTGAATCATGTTAAGCTGATCATCAATATAGTATAGACAGTTGAATCATGTTAAACTGATCACCAGTGTAGTATATATAGTTGAATCATGTTCAGCTGATCATCAGTGTAGTATAGACAGTTGAATCATGTTGAGATGATCATCATTGTAGAAGAGACAGTTGAATAATGTTAAGCTGATCATCAGTGTAGTAGAGACAGTTGAATCATGTTAAGCTGATCATCAGTGTATTAGAGACAGTTAACATCATGGTAAACTGATCATCAGTATAGTAGAGACATATTACATCAAGTTAAGCTGATCATTAGTGTAGTAGACAGTATAATCATGTTAAGCTGATCATCAGTGTAGTAGAGACAGTTGACATCATGTTAAGCTGATCATCAGTGTAGTAGAGACAGTTGGATCATGTTAAACTGATCACCAGTGTAGCATAGGCAGTTGAATCATGTTAAGCTGATCATTAGTGTAATAGAGACAGTTGACATCATGTTAAACTGATCATCAGTTTAGTAGAGACAGTTGAATCATGTTAAACTGATCACCAGTGTAGTATAGGCAGTTGAATCATGTTAAGCTGATCATCAGTGTAGTAGAAACAGTTGACATCATGTTAAGCTGATCATCAGTGTAGTACAGTAAGTTGAATCATGTTAAGCTGATCATCAGTGTAGTAGAGACAGTTGCTTCATATTAAAATGATCACCAGTGTAGTATAGACAGTTAACATCATGGTAAACTTATCATCAGTATAGTAGAGACAGTTGAATCATGTTAAACTTATCATCAGTATAGTAGAGACAGCTGACATCAAGTTAAGCTGATCTTCAGTGTAGAAGACAACATAATCATGTTAAGCTGATCATCAGTGTAGTAGAGGCAGTTGACATCATGTTAACCTGATCATCAGTGTAGTAGAGACAGTTGAATCATGTTAAACTGATCACCAGTGTAGTATAGGAAGTTGAATCATGTTAAGCTGATCATCAGTGTAGTAGAAACAGTTGACATCATGTTAAGCTGATCATTAGTGTAGTACAATCAGTTGAATCATGTTAAGCTGATCATCAGTGTATTAGAGACAGTTGAATCATGTTAAGCTGATCATCAGTGTAGTAGAGACAGTTGAATCATGTTAAACTGATCACCAGTGTAGGATAGACAGTTGAATCATGTTAAGCTGATCATCAATATAGTATAGACAGTTGAATCATGTTAAAATTATCACCAGTCTAGTATAGACAGTTAACATCATGGTAAACTGATGATTAGTATAGTAGAGACAGCTGACATCAAGTTAAGCTGATCATTAGTGTAGTAGACAGTATAACCATGTTAAGCTGATCATCAGTGTAGTATAGACAGTTAAATCATGTTAAACTGATCACCCGTGTAGTATAGACAGAATAATCATGTTAAGCTGATCATCAGTGTAGTACAGACAGTTGAATCATGTTCAGCTGATCATCAGTGTAGGAGACACAGCTGAACAATGTTAAGCTGATCATCAGTGTAGAACAGACAGTTGAATCATGTTAAGATGATCATCAGTGTAGTAGAGATAGTTGAATTGTATAAAGCTGATCATCAGTGTAGTACAGACAGTTGAATCATGTTAAACGCATCACCAGTGTAGTATAGACAGTTAACATCATGGTGAACTGATCGTCAGTATAGTAGAGACAGCTGACATCAAGTCAAGCTGATCATCAGTGTAGTATACAGTTGAATCGTGTTAAGCTGATCATCAGTGTAGTATAGACACTTGAATCATGTTCAGATGATCATTAGTGTAGTACATAGCGTTGACATCAAGTTAGGCTGATCAGCAGTGTAGTACAGACAGTTGAACCATGTTAAGCTGATCACCATTGTAGTACAGACAGTTGACTCATGTTCAGCTGATCATTACTGTAATAGAGACAGTTGACATCATGTTACGCTGATCACCAGTGTAGTATAGACAGTTGAATCATGTTAAGCTGATCATCAGTGTAGTAGAAACAGTTGACATCATGTTAAGCTGATCATCAGTGTAGGACAGACAGTTGAATCACGTTAAGCTGATCATCAGTGTAGTAGAAACAGTTGACATCATGTTAAGCTGATCATCAGTGTAGGACAGACAGTTGAATCATGTTAAGCTGATCATCAGTGTAGTAGAGATAGTTGACACCATGTTGAGCTGATCATCATTGTAGTAGAGACAGCTGATTCATGTTAAACTGATCATCAGTGTAGTATAGACAGTTGAATCATGTTAAAATTATCACCAGTCTAGTATAGACAGTTAACATCATGGTGAACTGATCCTCAGTATAGTAGAGACAGCTGACATCAAGTTAAGCTGATCATTAGTGTAGTAGACAGTATAATCATGTTAAGCTGATCATCAGTGTAGTATATATAGTTGAATCATGTTCAGCTGATCATCAGTGTAGTATAGACAGTTGAATCATGTTGAGATAATCATCATTGTAGAAGAGACAGTTGAATCATGTTAAGACAATCATCAATGTAGTATAGACAGTTGAATCATGTTAAGCTGATCATCAGTGTAGTAGAGACAGTTGAATCATGTTAAACTGATCACCAGTGTAGGATAGACATTTGAATCATGTTAAGCTGATCATCAGTGTAGTAGAGACAGTTGAATCATGTTAAAATTATCACCAGTCTAGTATAGACAGTTAACATCATGGTAAACTGATGATTAGTATAGTACAGACAGTTGAATCATGTTCAGCTGATCATCAGTGTAGTATAGACAGTTGAATCATGTTAAGCTGATCATCAGTGTAGTAGAGACAGTTGAATCATGTTAAAATTATCACCAGTCTAGTATAGACAGTTAACATCATGGGAAACTGATGATTAGTATAGTAGAGACAGCTGACATCAAGTTAAGCTGATCATTAGTGTAGTAGACAGTATAATCATGTTACGCTGATCACCAGTGTAGTATAGACAGTTGAATCATGTTAAGCTGATCATCAGTGTAGTAGAAACAGTTGACATCATGTTAAGCTGATCATCAGTGTAGGACAGACAGTTGAATCACGTTAAGCTGATCATCAGTGTAGTAGAAACAGTTGACATCATGTTAAGCTGATCATCAGTGTAGGACAGACAGTTGAATCATGTTAAGCTGATCATCAGTGTAGTAGAGATAGTTGACACCATGTTGAGCTGATCATCATTGTAGTAGAGACAGCTGATTCATGTTAAACTGATCATCAGTGTAGTATAGACAGTTGAATCATGTTAAAATTATCACCAGTCTAGTATAGACAGTTAACATCATGGTGAACTGATCCTCAGTATAGTAGAGACAGCTGACATCAAGTTAAGCTGATCATTAGTGTAGTAGACAGTATAATCATGTTAAGCTGATCATCAGTGTAGTATATATAGTTGAATCATGTTCAGCTGATCATCAGTGTAGTATAGACAGTTGAATCATGTTGAGATAATCATCATTGTAGAAGAGACAGTTGAATCATGTTAAGACAATCATCAATGTAGTATAGACAGTTGAATCATGTTAAGCTGATCATCAGTGTAGTAGAGACAGTTGAATCATGTTAAACTGATCACCAGTGTAGGATAGACATTTGAATCATGTTAAGCTGATCATCAGTGTAGTAGAGACAGTTGAATCATGTTAAAATTATCACCAGTCTAGTATAGACAGTTAACATCATGGTAAACTGATGATTAGTATAGTACAGACAGTTGAATCATGTTCAGCTGATCATCAGTGTAGTATAGACAGTTGAATCATGTTAAGCTGATCATCAGTGTAGTAGAGACAGTTGAATCATGTTAAAATTATCACCAGTCTAGTATAGACAGTTAACATCATGGGAAACTGATGATTAGTATAGTAGAGACAGCTGACATCAAGTTAAGCTGATCATTAGTGTAGTAGACAGTATAATCATGTTAAGCTGATCATCAGTGTAGTATTGACAGTTGAATCATGTCCAGCTGATCATCATTGTAGTATATATAGTTGAATCATGTTCAGCTGATCATCAGTGTAGTATAGACAGTTGAATCACGTTGAGATGATCATCAGTGTAGTATAGACAGTTGAATCATGTTAAAATTATCACCAGTCTAGTATAGACAGTTAACATCATGGTAAACTGATGATTAGTATAGTACAGACAGTTGTATCATGTTCAGCTGATCATCAGTGTAGTACAGACAGTTGAATCATGTTTAGCTGATCATCAGTGTAGTATAGACAGTTGAATCATGTCCAGCTGATCATCAGTGTAGTATATATAGTTGAATCATGTTCAGCTGATCATCAGTGTAGTATAGACAGTTGAATCATGTTGAGATGATCATCATTGTAGAAGAGACAGTTGAATCATGTTAAGACGATCATCAGTGTAGTATAGAGAGTTGAATCATGTTAAGTGGATCATCAGTGTAGTAGAGACAGTTGAATCATGTTAAGCTGATCATCGGTGTATTAGAGACAGTTGGCATCATGTTAAGCGGATCATCAGTGTAGTAGAGACAGTTGAATCATGTTAAACTGATCACCAGTGTAGGATAGACAGTTGAATCATGTTAAGCTGGTCATCAGTGTAGTATAGACAGTTGACATCATGTTAAGCTGATCATCAGTGTAGTACAGTCAGTTGAATCATGTTAAGCTGATCATCAGTGTAGTAGAGACAGTTGACATCATGTTAAGCTGATCATCAGTGTAGTAGAGACAGTTGATTCATGCTAAACTGATCACCAGTGTAGTATAGACAGTTAACATCATGGTAAACTGATCATCAGTATAGTAGAGACAGCTGACATCAAGTTAAGCTGATCATCAGTGTAGTAGACAGTATACTCATGTTAAGCTGATCATCAGTGTAGTAGAGACAGTTGACATCATGTTAAGCTGATCATCAGTGTAGTAGAGACAGTTGAATGATGTTAAACTGATCACCAGTGTAGTATAGGCTGTTGAATCATATTAAGCTGATCATCACTGTAGTAGAAACAGTTGACATCATGTTAAACTGATCATCAGTGTAGTACAGTCAGTTGAATCATGTTAAGCTGATCATCAGTGTAGTACAGAAAGTTGAATCATGTTAAGCTGATCATCTGTGAGGTAGAGACAGTTGACATCATGTTAAACTGATCACCAGTCTAGTATAGACAGTTGACCTCATGGTAAACTGATCATCAGTGTAGTAGAGACAGAATAATCATGTTAAGCTGATAATCAGTGTAGTACAGACAGAATAATAATGTTAAGCTGATCATCAGTGTAGAGCAGACAGTTGAATCATGTTAAGCTGATCATCACTGTAGTAGAAACAGTTGACATCATGTTAAGCTGATCATCAGTGTAGTAGAGACAGTTGACATCATGTTAAGCTGATCATCAGTGCAGTAGACACAGTTGAATTATGTTAAACTGATCACCAGTGTAGTATAGGCAGTTGAATCATGTTAAGCTGATCATTAGTGTAATAGAGACAGTTGACATCATGTTAAGCTGATCATCAGTGTAGTGGAGACAGTTGAATCATTCTAAACTGATCACCAGTGTAATATAGGCAGTTGAATCATGTTAAGGTGATCATCAGTGTAGTAGAAACATTTGACATCATGTTAAGCTGATCATCAGTGCAGTACCGTCAGTTGAATCATGTTAAGCTGATCATCAGTGTAGTAGAGACAGTTGACATCATGTTAAGCTGATCATCAGTGTAGTAGAGACAGTTGAATCATGTTAAACTGATCACCAGTGTAGTGTAGGCAGTTGAATCATGTTAAGCTGATCATCACTGTAGTAGAAACAGTTGACATCATGTTAAGCTGATCATCAGTGTAGTAGAGACAGTTGACATCATGTTAAGCTGATCATCAGTGCAGTAGAGACAGTTGAATCATGTTAAACTGATCATCAGTGTAGTACCGTCAGTTGAATCATGTTAAGCTGATCATCAGTGTAGTAGAGACAGTTGACATCATGTTAAGCTGATCATCAGTGTAGTAGAGACAGTTGAATCATGTAAAACTGATCACCAGTGTAGTATAGGCAGTTGAATCATGTTAAGCTGATCACCACTGTAGTAGAAACAGTTGACATCATGTTAAGCTGATCATCAGTGCAGTAGAGACAGTTGAATCATGTTAAACTGATCACCAGTGTAGTATATATAGTTGAATCATGTTAAGCTGATCATTAGTGTAATAGAGACAGTTGACATCATGTTAAGCTGATCATCAGTGTAGTGGAGACAGTTGAATCATTCTAAACTGATCACCAGTGTAATATAGGCAGTTGAATCATGTTAAGGTGATCATCACTGTAGTAGAAACAGTTGACATCATGTTAAACTGATCATCAGTGTAGTACCGTCAGTTGAATCATGTTGAGCTGATCATCAGTGTAGTAGAGACAGTTGAATCATGTTTAGCTGATCATCATTGTAGTATAGACAGTTGACATCATGTTAAGCTGATCATCAGTGTAGTGGAGACAGTTGAATCATTCTAAACTGATCACCAGTGTAATATAGGCAGTTGAATCATGTTAAACTGATCATCAGTGTAGTAGAAACAGTTGACATCATGTTAAGCTGATCATCAGTGTAGTACCGTCAGTTGAATCATGTTAAGCTGATCATCAGTGTAGTATATATAGTTGAATCATGTTCAGCTGATCATCAGTGTAGTATAGACAGTTGAATCATGTTAAGTTGATCATCAGTGTAGTAGAGACAGTTGAATCATGTTAAGCTGATCATCAGTGTATTAGAGACAGTTGGCATCATGTTAAGCTGATCATCAGTGTAGTAGAGACAGTTGAATCATGTTAAACTGATCACCATTGTAGGATAGACAGTTGAATCATGTTAAGCTGATCATCAGTGTAGTAGAGACAGTTGATTCATGCTAAACTGATCACCAGTGTAGTATAGACAGTTAACATCATGGTAAACTGATCATCAGTATAGTAGAGACAGCTGACATCAAGTTAAGCTGATCATTAGTGTAGTAGACAGTATAACCATGTTAAGCTGATCATCAGTGTAGTATAGACAGTTAAATCATGTTAAACTGATCACCCGTGTAGTATAGACAGAATAATCATGTTAAGCTGATCATCAGTGTAGTACAGACAGTTGAATCATGTTCAGCTGATCATCAGTGTAGGAGACACAGCTGAACAATGTTAAGCTGATCATCAGTGTAGAACAGACAGTTGAATCATGTTAAGATGATCATCAGTGTAGTAGAGATAGTTGAATTGTATAAAGCTGATCATCAGTGTAGTACAGACAGTTGAATCATGTTAAACGCATCACCAGTGTAGTATAGACAGTTAACATCATGGTGAACTGATCGTCAGTATAGTAGAGACAGCTGACATCAAGTCAAGCTGATCATCAGTGTAGTATACAGTTGAATCGTGTTAAGCTGATCATCAGTGTAGTATAGACACTTGAATCATGTTCAGATGATCATTAGTGTAGTACATAGCGTTGACATCAAGTTAGGCTGATCAGCAGTGTAGTACAGACAGTTGAACCATGTTAAGCTGATCACCATTGTAGTACAGACAGTTGACTCATGTTCAGCTGATCATTACTGTAATAGAGACAGTTGACATCATGTTACGCTGATCACCAGTGTAGTATAGACAGTTGAATCATGTTAAGCTGATCATCAGTGTAGTAGAAACAGTTGACATCATGTTAAGCTGATCATCAGTGTAGGACAGACAGTTGAATCACGTTAAGCTGATCATCAGTGTAGTAGAAACAGTTGACATCATGTTAAGCTGATCATCAGTGTAGGACAGACAGTTGAATCATGTTAAGCTGATCATCAGTGTAGTAGAGATAGTTGACACCATGTTGAGCTGATCATCATTGTAGTAGAGACAGCTGATTCATGTTAAACTGATCATCAGTGTAGTATAGACAGTTGAATCATGTTAAAATTATCACCAGTCTAGTATAGACAGTTAACATCATGGTGAACTGATCCTCAGTATAGTAGAGACAGCTGACATCAAGTTAAGCTGATCATTAGTGTAGTAGACAGTATAATCATGTTAAGCTGATCATCAGTGTAGTATATATAGTTGAATCATGTTCAGCTGATCATCAGTGTAGTATAGACAGTTGAATCATGTTGAGATAATCATCATTGTAGAAGAGACAGTTGAATCATGTTAAGACAATCATCAATGTAGTATAGACAGTTGAATCATGTTAAGCTGATCATCAGTGTAGTAGAGACAGTTGAATCATGTTAAACTGATCACCAGTGTAGGATAGACATTTGAATCATGTTAAGCTGATCATCAGTGTAGTAGAGACAGTTGAATCATGTTAAAATTATCACCAGTCTAGTATAGACAGTTAACATCATGGTAAACTGATGATTAGTATAGTAGAGACAGCTGACATCAAGTTAAGCTGATCATTAGTGTAGTAGACAGTATAATCATGTTAAGCTGATCATCAGTGTAGTATAGACAGTTGAATCATGTCCAGCTGATCATCATTGTAGTATATATAGTTGAATCATGTTCAGCTGATCATCAGTGTAGTATAGACAGTTGAATCACGTTGAGATGATCATCAGTGTAGTATAGACAGTTGAATCATGTTAAAATTATCACCAGTCTAGTATAGACAGTTAACATCATGGTAAACTGATGATTAGTATAGTACAGACAGTTGAATCATGTTCAGCTGATCATCAGTGTAGTATAGACAGTTGAATCATGTTAAGCTGATCATCAGTGTAGTAGAGACAGTTGAATCATGTTAAAATTATCACCAGTCTAGTATAGACAGTTAACATCATGGTAAACTGATGATTAGTATAGTAGAGACAGCTGACATCAAGTTAAGCTGATCATTAGTGTAGTAGACAGTATAATCATGTTAAGCTGATCATCAGTGTAGTATTGACAGTTGAATCATGTCCAGCTGATCATCATTGTAGTATATATAGTTGAATCATGTTCAGCTGATCATCAGTGTAGTATAGACAGTTGAATCACGTTGAGATGATCATCAGTGTAGTATAGACAGTTGAATCATGTTAAAATTATCACCAGTCTAGTATAGACAGTTAACATCATGGTAAACTGATGATTAGTATAGTACAGACAGTTGTATCATGTTCAGCTGATCATCAGTGTAGTACAGACAGTTGAATCATGTTTAGCTGATCATCAGTGTAGTATAGACAGTTGAATCATGTCCAGCTGATCATCAGTGTAGTATATATAGTTGAATCATGTTCAGCTGATCATCAGTGTAGTATAGACAGTTGAATCATGTTGAGATGATCATCATTGTAGAAGAGACAGTTGAATCATGTTAAGACGATCATCAGTGTAGTATAGAGAGTTGAATCATGTTAAGTGGATCATCAGTGTAGTAGAGACAGTTGAATCATGTTAAGCTGATCATCGGTGTTTTAGAGACAGTTGGCATCATGTTAAGCGGATCATCAGTGTAGTAGAGACAGTTGAATCATGTTAAACTGATCACCAGTGTAGGATAGACAGTTGAATCATGTTAAGCTGGTCATCAGTGTAGTATAGACAGTTGACATCATGTTAAGCTGATCATCAGTGTAGTACAGTCAGTTGAATCATGTTAAGCTGATCATCAGTGTAGTAGAGACAGTTGACATCATGTTAAGCTGATCATCAGTGTAGTAGAGACAGTTGATTCATGCTAAACTGATCACCAGTGTAGTATAGACAGTTAACATCATGGTAAACTGATCATCAGTATAGTAGAGACAGCTGACATCAAGTTAAGCTGATCATCAGTGTAGTAGACAGTATACTCATGTTAAGCTGATCATCAGTGTAGTAGAGACAGTTGACATCATGTTAAGCTGATCATCAGTGTAGTAGAGACAGTTGAATGATGTTAAACTGATCACCAGTGTAGTATAGGCTGTTGAATCATATTAAGCTGATCATCACTGTAGTAGAAACAGTTGACATCATGTTAAACTGATCATCAGTGTAGTACAGTCAGTTGAATCATGTTAAGCTGATCATCAGTGTAGTACAGAAAGTTGAATCATGTTAAGCTGATCATCTGTGAGGTAGAGACAGTTGACATCATGTTAAACTGATCACCAGTCTAGTATAGACAGTTGACCTCATGGTAAACTGATCATCAGTGTAGTAGAGACAGAATAATCATGTTAAGCTGATCATCAGTGTAGTACAGACAGAATAATAATGTTAAGCTGATCATCAGTGTAGAGCAGACAGTTGAATCATGTTAAGCTGATCATCACTGTAGTAGAAACAGTTGACATCATGTTAAGCTGATCATCAGTGTAGTATAGACAGTTGAATCATGTCCAGCTGATCATCAGTGTAGTATATATAGTTGAATCATGTTCAGCTGATCATCAGTGTAGTATAGACAGTTGAATCATGTTGAGATGATCATCATTGTAGAAGAGACAGTTGAATCATGTTAAGACGATCATCAGTGTAGTATAGAGAGTTGAATCATGTTAAGTGGATCATCAGTGTAGTAGAGACAGTTGAATCATGTTAAGCTGATCATCGGTGTATTAGAGACAGTTGGCATCATGTTAAGCGGATCATCAGTGTAGTAGAGACAGTTGAATCATGTTAAACTGATCACCAGTGTAGGATAGACAGTTGAATCATGTTAAGCTGGTCATCAGTGTAGTATAGACAGTTGACATCATGTTAAGCTGATCATCAGTGTAGTACAGTCAGTTGAATCATGTTAAGCTGATCATCAGTGTAGTAGAGACAGTTGAAATCATGTTAAGCTGATCCTCAGTGTAGTAGAGACAGTTGAATGATGTTAAACTGATCACCAGTGTAGTATAGGCTGTTGAATCATATTAAGCTGATCATCACTGTAGTAGAAACAGTTGACATCATGTTAAACTGATCATCAGTGTAGTACAGTCAGTTGAATCATGTTAAGCCGATCATCAGTGTAGTACAGAAAGTTGAATCATGTTAAGCTGATCATCTGTGTAGTGGAGACAGTTGAATCATTCTAAACTGATCACCAGTGTAATATAGGCAGTTGAATCATGTTAAGGTGATCATCAGTGTAGTAGAAACATTTGACATCATGTTAAGCTGATCATCAGTGCAGTACCGTCAGTTGAATCATGTTAAGCTGATCATCAGTGTAGTAGAGACAGTTGACATCATGTTAAGCTGATCATCAGTGTAGTAGAGACAGTTGAATCATGTTAAACTGATCACCAGTGTAGTGTAGGCAGTTGAATCATGTTAAGCTGATCATCACTGTAGTAGAAACAGTTGACATCATGTTAAGCTGATCATCAGTGTAGTAGAGACAGTTGACATCATGTTAAGCTGATCATCAGTGCAGTAGAGACAGTTGAATCATGTTAAACTGATCATCAGTGTAGTACCGTCAGTTGAATCATGTTAAGCTGATCATCAGTGTAGTAGAGACAGTTGACATCATGTTAAGCTGATCATCAGTGTAGTAGAGACAGTTGAATCATGTAAAACTGATCACCAGTGTAGTATAGGCAGTTGAATCATGTTAAGCTGATCATCACTGTAGTAGAAACAGTTGACATCATGTTAAGCTGATCATCAGTGCAGTAGAGACAGTTGAATCATGTTAAACTGATCACCAGTGTAGTATAGGCAGTTGAATCATGTTAAGCTGATCATTAGTGTAATAGAGACAGTTGACATCATGTTAAGCTGATCATCAGTGTAGTGGAGACAGTTGAATCATTCTAAACTGATCACCAGTGTAATATAGGCAGTTGAATCATGTTAAGGTGATCATCACTGTAGTAGAAACAGTTGACATCATGTTAAACTGATCATCAGTGTAGTACCGTCAGTTGAATCATGTTAAGCTGATCATCAGTGTAGTAGAGACAGTTGAATCATGTTTAGCTGATCATCATTGTAGTATAGACAGTTGACATCATGTTAAGCTGATCATCAGTGTAGTGGAGACAGTTGAATCATTCTAAACTGATCACCAGTGTAATATAGGCAGTTGAATCATGTTAAAATGATCATCAGTGTAGTAGAAACAGTTGACATCATGTTAAGCTGATCATCAGTGTAGTACCGTCAGTTGAATCATGTTAAGCTGATCATCAGTGTAGTATATATAGTTGAATCATGTTCAGCTGATCATCAGTGTAGTATAGACAGTTGAATCATGTTAAGTTGATCATCAGTGTAGTAGAGACAGTTGAATCATGTTAAGCTGATCATCAGTGTATTAGAGACAGTTGGCATCATGTTAAGCTGATCATCAGTGTAGTAGAGACAGTTGAATCATGTTAAACTGATCACCATTGTAGGATAGACAGTTGAATCATGTTAAGCTGATCATCAGTGTAGTAGAGACAGTTGATTCATGCTAAACTGATCACCAGTGTAGTATAGACAGTTAACATCATGGTAAACTGATCATCAGTATAGTAGAGACAGCTGACATCAAGTTAAGCTGATCATCAGTGTAGTAGACAGTATACTCATGTTAAGCTGATCATCAGTGTAGTAGAGACAATTGACATCATGTTAAGCTGATCATCAGTGTAGTAGAGACAGTTGAATCATGTTAAACTGATCAACAGTGTAGTATAGGCTGTTGAATCATGTTAAGCTGATCATCACTGTAGTAGAAACAGTTGACATCATGTTAAACTGATCATCAGTGTAGTACCGTCAGTTGAATCATGTTAAGCTGATCATCAGTGTAGTAGAGACAGTTGACATCATGTTAAGCTGATCATCAGTGTAGTAGAGACAGTTGAATCATATAAAACTGATCACCAGTGTAGTATAGGCAGTTGAATCATGTTAAGCTGATCATCACTGTAGTAGAAACAGTTGACATCATGTTAAGCTGATCATCAGTGCAGTAGAGACAGTTGAATCATGTTAAACTGATCACCAGTGTAGTATAGGCAGTTGAATCATGTTAAGCTGATCATTAGTGTAATAGAGACAGTTGACATCATGTTAAGCTGATCATCAGTGTAGTGGAGACAGTTGAATCATTCTAAACTGATCACCAGTGTAATATAGGCAGTTGAATCATGTTAAGGTGATCATCACTGTAATAGAAACAGTTGACATCATGTTAAACTGATCATCAGTGTAGTACCGTCAGTTGAATCATGTTAAGCTGATCATCAGTGTAGTAGAGACAGTTGACATCATGTTAAGCTGATCATCAGTGTCGTATAGACAGTTGAATCATGTTAAAATTATCACCAGTCTAGTATAGACAGTTAACATCATGGTGAACTGATCCTCAGTATAGTAGAGACAGCTGACATCAAGTTAAGCTGATCATTAGTGTAGTAGACAGTATAATCATGTTAAGCTGATCATCAGTGTAGTATATATAGTTGAATCATGTTCAGCTGATCATCAGTGTAGTATAGACAGTTGAATCATGTTGAGATGATCATCATTGTAGAAGAGACAGTTGAATCATGTTAATACAATCATCAGTGTAGTATAGACAGTTGAATCATGTTAAGCTGATCATCAGTGTAGTAGAGACAGTTGAATCATGTTAAAATTATCACCAGTCTAGTATAGACAGTTAACATCATGGTAAACTGATGATTAGTATAGTAGAGACAGCTGACATCAAGTTAAGCTGATCATTAGTGTAGTAGACAGTATAATCATGTTAAGGTGATCATCAGTGTAGTATAGACAGTTGAATCATGTCCAGCTGATCATCATTGTAGTATATATAGTTGAATCATGTTCAGCTGATCATCAGTGTAGTATAGACAGTTGAATCACGTTGAGATGATCATCAGTGTAGTATAGACAGTTGAATCATGTCCAGCTGATCATCAGTGTAGTATATATAGTTGAATCATGTTCAGCTGATCATCAGTGTAGTATAGACAGTTGAATCATGTTGAGATGATCATCATTGTAGAAGAGACAGTTGAATCATGTTAAAATTATCACCAGTCTAGTATAGACAGTTAACATCATGGTAAACTGATGATTAGTATAGTACAGACAGTTGAATCATGTTCAGCTGATCATCAGTGTAGTACAGACAGTTGAATCATGTTTAGCTGATCATCAGTGTAGTATAGACAGTTGAATCATGTCCAGCTGATCATCAGTGTAGTATATATAGTTGAATCATGTTCAGCTGATCATCAGTGTAGTATAGACAGTTGAATCATGTTGAGATGATCATCATTGTAGAAGAGACAGTTGAATCATGTTAAGACGATCATCAGTGTAGTATAGAGAGTTGAAACATGTTAAGTGGATCATCAGTGTAGTAGAGACAGTTGAATCATGTTAAGCTGATCATCGGTGTATTAGAGACAGTTGGCATCATGTTAAGCGGATCATCAGTGTAGTATAGACAGTTAACATCATGGTAAACTGATCATCAGTATAGTAGAGACAGCTGACATCAAGTTAAGCTGATCATCAGTGTAGTAGACAGTATACTCATGTTAAGCTGATCATCAGTGTAGTAGAGACAGTTGACATCATGTTAAGCTGATCATCAGTGTAGTAGAGACAGTTGAATCATGTTAAACTGATCACCAGTGTAGTATAGGCTGTTGAATCATGTTAAGCTGATCATCACTGTAGTAGAAACAGTTGACATCATGTTAAACTGATCATCAGTGTAGTACAGTCAGTTGAATCATGTTAAGCTGATCATCAGTGTAGTACAGAAAGTTGAATCATGTTAAGCTGATCATCTGTGAGGTAGAGACAGTTGACATCATGTTAAACTGATCACCAGTCTAGTATAGACAGTTGACCTCATGGTAAACTGATCATCAGTGTAGTAGAGACAGAATAATCATGTTAAGCTGATCATCAGTGTAGTACAGACAGAATAATAATGTTAAGCTGATCATCAGTGTAGAGCAGACAGTTGAATCATGTTAAGCTGATCATCACTGTAGAAGAAACAGTTGACATCATGTTAAGCTGATCATCAGTGCAGTACCGTCAGTTGAATCATGTTAAGCTGATCATCAGTGTAGTAGAGACAGTTGAATCATGTTAAAATTATCACCAGTCTAGTATAGACAGTTAACATCATGGTAAACTGATGATTAGTATAGTAGAGACAGCTGACATCAAGTTAAGCTGATCATTAGTGTAGTAGACAGTATAATCATGTTAAGCTGATCATCAGTGTAGTATAGACAGTTGAATCATGTCCAGCTGATCATCATTGTAGTATATATAGTTGAATCATGTTCAGCTGATCATCAGTGTAGTATAGACAGTTGAATCACGTTGAGATGATCATCAGTGTAGTATAGACAGTTGAATCATGTCCAGCTGATCATCAGTGTAGTATATATAGTTGAATCATGTTCAGCTGATCATCAGTGTAGTATAGACAGTTGAATCATGTTGAGATGATCATCATTGTAGAAGAGACAGTTGAATCATGTTAAAATTATCACCAGTCTAGTATAGACAGTTAACATCATGGTAAACTGATGATTAGTATAGTACAGACAGTTGAATCATGTTCAGCTGATCATCAGTGTAGTACAGACAGTTGAATCATGTTTAGCTGATCATCAGTGTAGTATAGACAGTTGAATCATGTCCAGCTGATCATCAGTGTAGTATATATAGTTGAATCATGTTCAGCTGATCATCAGTGTAGTATAGACAGTTGAATCATGTTGAGATGATCATCATTGTAGAAGAGACAGTTGAATCATGTTAAGACGATCATCAGTGTAGTATAGAGAGTTGAAACATGTTAAGTGGATCATCAGTGTAGTAGAGACAGTTGAATCATGTTAAGCTGATCATCGGTGTATTAGAGACAGTTGGCATCATGTTAAGCGGATCATCAGTGTAGTATAGACAGTTAACATCATGGTAAACTGATCATCAGTATAGTAGAGACAGCTGACATCAAGTTAAGCTGATCATCAGTGTAGTAGACAGTATACTCATGTTAAGCTGATCATCAGTGTAGTAGAGACAATTGACATCATGTTAAGCTGATCATCAGTGTAGTAGAGACAGTTGAATCATGTTAAACTGATCACCAGTGTAGTATAGGCTGTTGAATCATGTTAAGCTGATCATCACTGTAGTAGAAACAGTTGACATCATGTTAAACTGATCATCAGTGTAGTACAGTCAGTTGAATCATGTTAAGCTGATCATCAGTGTAGTACAGAAAATTGAATCATGTTAAGCTGATCATCTGTGAGGTAGAGACAGTTGACATCATGTTAAACTGATCACCAGTCTAG
Organism: Lampris incognitus; assembly: GCF_029633865.1. NCBI lineage: Eukaryota > Metazoa > Chordata > Actinopteri > Lampriformes > Lampridae > Lampris > Lampris incognitus. The sequence continues at coordinate 67,705,743 of NC_079211.1, read as the reverse complement.
TATAGACAGTTGACCTCATGGTAAACTGATCATCAGTGTAGTAGAGACAGAATAATCATGTTAAGCTGATCATCAGTGTAGTACAGACAGAATAATAATGTTAAGCTGATCATCAGTGTAGAGCAGACAGTTGAATCATGTTAAGCTGATCATCACTGTAGAAGAAACAGTTGACATCATGTTAAGCTGATCATCAGTGCAGTACCGTCAGTTGAATCATGTTAAGCTGATCATCAGTGTAGTAGAGACAGTTGACATCATGTTAAGCTGATCATCAGTGTAGTAGAGACAGTTGAATCATGTTAAACTGATCACCAGTGTAGTATAGGCATTTGAATCATGTTAAGCTGATCATCACTGTAGTAGAAACAGTTGACATCATGTTAAGCTGATCATCAGTGTAGTAGAGACAGTTGACATCATGTTAAGCTGATCATCAGTGCAGTAGAGACAGTTGAATCATGTTAAACTGATCACCAGTGTAGTATAGGCAGTTGAATCATGTTAAGCTGATCATTAGTGTAATAGAGACAGTTGACATCATGTTAAGCTGATCATCAGTGTAGTGGAGACAGTTGAATCATTCTAAACTGATCACCAGTGTAATATAGGCAGTTGTATCATGTTAAGGTGATCATCAGTGTAGTAGAAACAGTTGACATCATGTTAAGCTGATCATCAGTGTAGTACCGTCAGTTGAATCATGTTAAGCTGATCATCAGTGTAGTATAGACAGTTAACATCATGGTAAACTGATCATCAGTATAGTAGAGACATATTACATCAAGTTAAGCTGATCATCAGTGTAGTAGACAGTATAATCATGTTAAGCTGATCATCAGTGTAGTAGAGACAGTTGACATCATTTTAAGCTGATCATCAGTGTAGTAGAGACAGTTGAATCATGTTAAACTAATCACCAGTGTAGCATAGGCAGTTGAATCATGTTAAGCTGATCATTAGTGTAATAGAGACAGTTGACATCATGTTAAGCTGATCATCAGTGTAGTACAGTAAGTTGAATCATGTTAAGCTGATCATCAGTGTAGTAGAGACAGTTGATTCATATTAAACTGATCACCAGTGTAGTATAGACAGTTAACATCATGGTAAACTGATCATCAGTATAGTAGAGACAGTTGAATCATGTTAAACTTATCATCAGTATAGTAGAGACAGCTGCCATCAAGTTAAGCTGATCTTCAGTGTAGAAGACAGCATAATCATGTTAAGCTGATCATCAGTGTAGTAGAGACAGTTGACATCATGTTAAGCTGATCATCAGTGTAGTAGAGACAGTTGAATCATGTTAAACTGATCACCAGTGTAGTATAGGAAGTTGAATCATGTTAAGCTGATCATCAGTGTAGTAGAAACAGTTGACATCATGTTAAGCTGATCATCAGTGTAGTACAGTCAGTTGAATCATGTTAAGCTGATCATCAGTGTATTAGAGACAGTTGAATCATGTTAAGCTGATCATCAGTGTAGTAGAGACAGTTGAATCATGTTAAACTGATCACCAGTGTAGGATAGACATTTGAATCATGTTAAGCTGATCATCAATATAGTATAGACAGTTGAATCATGTTAAAATTATCACCAGTCTAGTATAGACAGTTAACATCATGGTAAACTGATGATTAGTATAGTAGAGACAGCTGACATCAACTTAAGCTGATCATTAGTGTAGTAGACAGTATAACCATGTTAAGCTGATCATCAGTGTAGTATAGACAGTTAAATCATGTAAAACTGATCACCCGTGTAGCATAGACAGAATAATCATGTTAAGCTGATCATCAGTGTAGTACAGACAGTTGAATCATGTTCAGCTGATCATCAGTGTAGGAGACACAGCTGAATAATGTTAAGCTGATTATCAGTGTAGAACAGACAGTTGAATCATGTTAAGATGATCATCAGTGTAGTAGAGATAGTTGAATTGTATAAAGCTGATCATCAGTGTAGTACAGACAGTTGAATCATGTTAAACGCATCACCAGTGTAGTATAGACACTTGAATCATGTTCAGATGATCATTAGTGTAGTACATGGCGTAGACATCAAGTTAGGCTGATCAGCAGTGTAGTATACAGTTGAATCGTGTTAAGCTGATCATCAGTGTAGTATAGACACTTGAATCATGTTCAGATGATCATTAGTGTAGTACATGGCGTAGACATCAAGTTAGGCTGATCAGCAGTGTAGTACAGACAGTTGAACCATGTTAAGCTGATCACCATTGTAGTACAGACAGTTGACTCATGTTCAGCTGATCATTACTTTAATAGAGACAGTTGACATCATGTTACGCTGATCACCAGTGTAGTATAGACAGTTGAATCATGTTAAGCTGATCATCAGTGTAGTAGAAACAGTTGACATCATGTTAAATTGATCATCAGTGTAGGACAGACAGTTGAATCATGTTAAGCTGATCATCAGTGTAGTAGAGACAGTTGACATCATGTTGAGCTGATCATCATTGTAGTAGAGACAGCTGATTCATGTTAAACTGATCATCAGTGTAGTATAGACAGTTGAATCATGTTAAAATCATCACCAGTCTAGTATAGACAGTTAACATCATGTTGAACTGATCCTCAGTATAGTAGAGACAGCTGACATCAAGTTAAGCTGATCTTTAGTGTAGTAGACAGTATAATCATGTTAAGCTGATCATCAGTGTAGTATAGACAGTTGAATCATGTCCAGCTGATCATCATTGTAGTATATATAGTTGAATCATGTTCAGCTGATCATCAGTGTAGTATAGACAGTTGAATCACGTTGAGATGATCATCAGTGTAGTATAGACAGTTGAATCATGTTAAAATTATCACCAGTCTAGTATAGACAGTTAACATCATGGTAAACTGATGATTAGTATAGTACAGACAGTTGAATCATGTTCAGCTGATCATCAGTGTAGTACAGACAGTTGAATCATGTTTAGCTGATCATCATTGTAGTATAGACAGTTGACATCATGTTAAGCTGATCATCAGTGTAGTGGAGACAGTTGAATCATTCTAAACTGATCACCAGTGTAATATAGGCAGTTGAATCATGTTAAACTGATCATCAGTGTAGTAGAAACAGTTGACATCATGTTAAGCTGATCATCAGTGTAGTACCGTCAGTTGAATCATGTTAAGCTGATCATCAGTGTAGTATATATAGTTGAATCATGTTCAGCTGATCATCAGTGTAGTATAGACAGTTGAATCATGTTAAGTTGATCATCAGTGTAGTAGAGACAGTTGAATCATGTTAAGCTGATCATCAGTGTATTAGAGACAGTTGGCATCATGTTAAGCTGATCATCAGTGTAGTAGAGACAGTTGAATCATGTTAAACTGATCACCAGTGTAGGATAGACAGTTGAATCATGTTAAGCTGATCATCAGTGTAGTAGAGACAGTTGATTCATGCTAAACTGATCACCAGTGTAGTATAGACAGTTAACATCATGGTAAACTGATCATCAGTATAGTAGAGACAGCTGACATCAAGTTAAGCTGATCATCAGTGTAGTAGACAGTATACTCATGTTAAGCTGATCATCAGTGTAGTAGAGACAATTGACATCATGTTAAGCTGATCATCAGTGTAGTAGAGACAGTTGAATCATGTTAAACTGATCAACAGTGTAGTATAGGCTGTTGAATCATGTTAAGCTGATCATCACTGTAGTAGAAACAGTTGACATCATGTTAAACTGATCATCAGTGTAGTATCGTCAGTTGAATCATGTTAAGCTGATCATCAGTGTAGTAGAGACAGTTGACATCATGTTAAGCTGATCATCAGTGTAGCAGAGACAGTTGAATCATGTAAAACTGATCACCAGTGTAGTATAGGCAGTTGAATCATGTTAAGCTGATCATCACTGTAGTAGAAACAGTTGACATCATGTTAAGCTGATCATCAGTGCAGTAGAGACAGTTGAATCATGTTAAACTGATCACCAGTGTAGTATAGGCAGTTGAATCATGTTAAGCTGATCATTAGTGTAATAGAGACAGTTGACATCATGTTAAGCTGATCATCAGTGTAGTGGAGACAGTTGAATCATTCTAAACTGATCACCAGTGTAATATAGGCAGTTGAATCATGTTAAGGTGATCATCACTGTTGTAGAAACAGTTGACATCATGTTAAACTGATCATCAGTGTAGTACCGTCAGTTGAATCATGTTAAGCTGATCATCAGTGTAGTAGAGACAGTTGACATCATGTTAAGCTGATCATCAGTGTAGTATAGACAGTTGAATCATGTTAAAATTATCACCAGTCTAGTATAGACAGTTAACATCATGGTGAACTGATCCTCAGTATAGTAGAGACAGCTGACATCAAGTTAAGCTGATCATTAGTGTAGTAGACAGTATAATCATGTTAAGCTGATCATCAGTGTAGTATATATAGTTGAATCATGTTCAGCTGATCATCAGTGTAGTATAGACAGTTGAATCATGTTGAGATGATCATCATTGTAGAAGAGACAGTTGAATCATGTTAAGACAATCATCAGTGTAGTATAGACAGTTGAATCATGTTAAGCTGATCATCAGTGTAGTAGAGACAGTTGAATCATGTTAAAATTATCACCAGTCTAGTATAGACAGTTAACATCATGGTAAACTGATGATTAGTATAGTACAGACAGTTGAATCATGTTCAGCTGATCATCACTGTAGTAGAAACAGTTGAATCATGTTTAGCTGATCATCAGTGTAGTATAGACAGTTGAATCATGTCCAGCTGATCATCAGTGTAGTATATGTAGTTGAATCATGTTCAGCTGATCATCAGTGTAGTATAGACAGTTGAATCATGTTGAGATGATCATCATTGTAGAAGAGAGAGTTGAATCATGTTAAGACGATCATCAGTGTAGTATAGAGAGTTGAATCATGTTAAGTGGATCATCAGTGTAGTAGAGACAGTTGAATCATGTTAAGCTGATCATCGGTGTATTAGAGACAGTTGGCATCATGTTAAGCGGATCATCAGTGTAGTATAGACAGTTAACATCATGGTAAACTGATCATCAGTATAGTAGAGACAGCTGACATCAAGTTAAGCTGATCATCAGTGTAGTAGACAGTATACTCATGTTAAGCTGATCATCAGTGTAGTAGAGACAGTTGACATCATGTTAAGCTGATCATCAGTGTAGTAGAGACAGTTGAATCATGTTAAACTGATCACCAGTGTAGTATAGGCTGTTGAATCATGTTAAGCTGATCATCACTGTAGTAGAAACAGTTGACATCATGTTAAACTCATCATCAGTGTAGTACAGTCAGTTGAATCATGTTAAGCTGATCATCAGTGTAGTACAGAAAATTGAATCATGTTAAGCTGATCATCTGTGAGGTAGAGACAGTTGACATCATGTTAAGCTGATCACCAGTCTAGTATAGACAGTTGACCTCATGGTAAACTGATCATCAGTGTAGTAGAGACAGAATAATCATGTTAAGCTGATCATCAGTGTAGTACAGACAGAATAATAATGTTAAGCTGATCATCAGTGTAGAGCAGACAGTTGAATCATGTTAAGCTGATCCTCACTGTAGAAGAAACAGTTGACATCATGTTAAGCTGATCATCAGTGTGGTATAGATAGTTGACATCATGTTAAGCTGATCATCAGTGTAGTGGAGACAGTTGAATCATGTTAAATTGATCACCAGTGTAATATAGGCAGTTGAATCATGTTAAGCTGATCATTAGTGTAATAGAGACAGTTGACATCATGTTAAGCTGATCATCAGTGTAGTGGAGACAGTTGAATCATTCTAAACTGATCACCAGTGTAATATAGGCAGTTGAATCATGTTAAGGTGATCATCAGTGTAGTAGAAACAGTTGACATCATGTTAAGCTGATCATCAGTGCAGTACCGTCAGTTGAATCATGTTAAGCTGATCATCAGTGTAGTAGAGACAGTTGACATCATGTTAAGCTGATAATCAGTGTAGTAGAGACAGTTGAATCATGTTAAACTGATCACCAGTGTAGTATAGGCAGTTGAATCATGTTAAGCTGATCATCACTGTAGTAGAAACAGTTGACATCATGTTAAGCTGATCATCAGTGCAGTAGAGACAGTTGAATCATGTTAAACTGATCACCAGTGTAGTATAGGCAGTTGAATCATGTTAAGCTGATCATTAGTGTAATAGAGACAGTTGACATCATGTTAAGCTGATCATCAGTGTAGTGGAGACAGTTGAATCATTCTAAACTGATCACCAGTGTAATATAGGCAGTTGAATCATGTTAAGGTGATCATCAGTGTAGTACCGTCAGTTGAATCATGTTAAGCTGATCATCAGTGTAGTAGAGACAGTTGACATCATGTTAAGCTGATCATCAGTGTAGTAGAGACAGTTGATTCATGTTAAACTGATCACCAGTGTAGTATAGACAGTTAACATCATGGTAAACTGATCATCAGTATAGTAGAGACATATTACATCAAGTTAAGCTGATCATTAGTGTAGTAGACAGTATAATCATGTTAAGCTGATCATCAGTGTAGTAGAGACAGTTGACATCATGTTAAGCTGATCATCAGTGTAGTAGAGACAGTTGAATCATGTTAAACTGATCACCAGTGTAGCATAGGCAGTTGAATCATGTTAAGCTGATCATTAGTGTAATAGAGACAGTTGACATCATGTTAAGCTGATCATCAGTGTAGTACAGTAAGTTGAATCATGTTAAGCTGATTTTCAGTGTAGTAGAGACAGTTGATTCATATTAAACTGATCACAGTGTAGTATAGACAGTTAACATCATGGTAAACTGATCATCAGTATAGTAGAGACAGTTGAATCATGTTAAACTTATCATCAGTATAGTAGAGACAGCTGACATCAAGTTAAGCTGATCTTCAGTGTAGAAGACAGCATAATCATGTTAAGCTGATCATCAGTGTAGTAGAGACAGTTGACATCATGTTAAGCTGATCATCAGTGTAGTAGAGACAGTTGAATCATGTTAAACTGATCACCAGTGTAGTATAGGAAGTTGAATCATGTTAAGCTGATCATCAGTGTAGTAGAAACAGTTGACATCATGTTAAGCTGATCATCAGTGTAGTACAGTCAGTTGAATCATGTTAAGCGGATCATCAGTGTAGTATAGACAGTTAACATCATGGTAAACTGATCATCAGTATAGTAGAGACAGCTGACATCAAGTTAAGCTGATCATCAGTGTAGTAGACAGTATACTCATGTTAAGCTGATCATCAGTGTAGTAGAGACAGTTGACATCATGTTAAGCTGATCATCAGTGTAGTGGAGACAGTTGAATCATGTTAAACTGATCACCAGTGTAGTATAGGCTGTTGAATCATGTTAAGCTGATCATCACTGTAGTAGAAACAGTTGACATCATGTTAAACTGATCATCAGTGTAGTACAGTCAGTTGAATCATGTTAAGCTGATCATCAGTGTAGTACAGAAAGTTGAATCATGTTAAGCTGATCATCTGTGAGGTAGAGACAGTTGACATCATGTTAAACTGATCACCAGTCTAGTATAGACAGTTGACGTCATGGTAAACTGATCATCAGTGTAGTAGAGACAGAATAATCATGTTAAGCTGATCATCAGTGTAGTACAGACAGAATAATAATGTTAAGCTGATCATCAGTGTAGAGCAGACAGTTGAATCATGTTAAGCTGATCATCACTGTAGAAGAAACAGTTGACATCATGTTAAGCTGATCATCAGTGCAGTACCGTCAGTTGAATCATGTTAAGCTGATCATCAGTGTAGTAGAGACAGTTGACATCATGTTAAGCTGATCATCAGTGTAGTAGAGACAGTTGAATCATGTTAAACTGATCACCAGTGTAGTATAGGCATTTGAATCATGTTAAGCTGATCATCACTGTAGTAGAGACAGTTGACATCATGTTAAGCTGATCATCAGTGCAGTAGAGACAGTTGAATCATGTTAAACTGATCACCAGTGTAGTATAGGCAGTTGAATCATGTTAAGCTGATCATTAGTGTAATAGAGACAGTTGACATCATGTTAAGCTGATCATCAGTGTAGTGGAGACAGTTGAATCATTCTAAACTGATCACCAGTGTAATATAGGCAGTTGAATCATGTTAAGGTGATCATCAGTGTAGTAGAAACAGTTGACATCATGTTAAGCTGATCATCAGTGTAGTACCGTCAGTTGAATCATGTTAAGCTGATCATCAGTGTAGTATAGACAGTTAACATCATGGTAAACTGATCATCAGTATAGTAGAGACATATTACATCAAGTTAAGCTGATCATTAGTGTAGTAGACAGTATAATCATGTTAAGCTGATCATCAGTGTAGTAGAGACAGTTGACATCATTTTAAGCTGATCATCAGTGTAGTAGAGACAGTTGAATCATGTTAAACTAATCACCAGTGTAGCATAGGCAGTTGAATCATGTTAAGCTGATCATTAGTGTAATAGAGACAGTTGACATCATGTTAAGCTGATCATCAGTGTAGTACAGTAAGTTGAATCATGTTAAGCTGATCATCAGTGTAGTAGAGACAGTTGATTCATATTAAACTGATCACCAGTGTAGTATAGACAGTTAACATCATGGTAAACTGATCATCAGTATAGTAGAGACAGTTGAATCATGTTAAACTTATCATCAGTATAGTAGAGACAGCTGCCATCAAGTTAAGCTGATCTTCAGTGTAGAAGACAGCATAATCATGTTAAGCTGATCATCAGTGTAGTAGAGACAGTTGACATCATGTTAAGCTGATCATCAGTGTAGTAGAGACAGTTGAATCATGTTAAACTGATCACCAGTGTAGTATAGGAAGTTGAATCATGTTAAGCTGATCATCAGTGTAGTAGAAACAGTTGACATCATGTTAAGCTGATCATCAGTGTAGTACAGTCAGTTGAATCATGTTAAGCTGATCATCAGTGTATTAGAGACAGTTGAATCATGTTAAGCTGATCATCAGTGTAGTAGAGACAGTTGAATCATGTTAAACTGATCACCAGTGTAGGATAGACATTTGAATCATGTTAAGCTGATCATCAATATAGTATAGACAGTTGAATCATGTTAAAATTATCACCAGTCTAGTATAGACAGTTAACATCATGGTAAACTGATGATTAGTATAGTAGAGACAGCTGACATGAACTTAAGCTGATCATTAGTGTAGTAGACAGTATAACCATGTTAAGCTGATCATCAGTGTAGTATAGACAGTTAAATCATGTAAAACTGATCACCCGTGTAGCATAGACAGAATAATCATGTTAAGCTGATCATCAGTGTAGGACAGACAGTTGAATCATGTTAAGATGATCATCAGTGTAGTAGAGATAGTTGAATTGTATAAAGCTGATCATCAGTGTAGTACAGACAGTTGAATCATGTTAAACGCATCACCAGTGTAGTATAGACACTTGAATCATGTTCAGATGATCATTAGTGTAGTACATGGCGTAGACATCAAGTTAGGCTGATCAGCAGTGTAGTATACAGTTGAATCGTGTTAAGCTGATCATCAGTGTAGTATAGACACTTGAATCATGTTCAGATGATCATTAGTGTAGTACATGGCGTAGACATCAAGTTAGGCTGATCAGCAGTGTAGTACAGACAGTTGAACCATGTTAAGCTGATCACCATTGTAGTACAGACAGTTGACTCATGTTCAGCTGATCATTACTGTAATAGAGACAGTTGACATCATGTTACGCTGATCACCAGTGTAGTATAGACAGTTGAATCATGTTAAGCTGATCATCAGTGTAGTAGAAACAGTTGACATCATGTTAAATTGATCATCAGTGTAGGACAGACAGTTGAATCATGTTAAGCTGATCATCAGTGTAGTAGAGACAGTTGACATCATGTTGAGCTGATCATCATTGTAGTAGAGACAGCTGATTCATGTTAAACTGATCATCAGTGTAGTATAGACAGTTGAATCATGTTAAAATCATCACCAGTCTAGTATAGACAGTTAACATCATGTTGAACTGATCCTCAGTATAGTAGAGACAGCTGACATCAAGTTAAGCTGATCTTTAGTGTAGTAGACAGTATAATCATGTTAAGCTGATCATCAGTGTAGTATAGACAGTTGAATCATGTCCAGCTGATCATCATTGTAGTATATATAGTTGAATCATGTTCAGCTGATCATCAGTGTAGTATAGACAGTTGAATCACGTTGAGATGATCATCAGTGTAGTATAGACAGTTGAATCATGTTAAAATTATCACCAGTGTAGTATAGACAGTTAACATCATGGTAAACTGATGATTAGTATAGTACAGACAGTTGAATCATGTTCAGCTGATCATCAGTGTAGTACAGACAGTTGAATCATGTTTAGCTGATCATCATTGTAGTATAGACAGTTGACATCATGTTAAGCTGATCATCAGTGTAGTGGAGACAGTTGAATCATTCTAAACTGATCACCAGTGTAATATAGGCAGTTGAATCATGTTAAACTGATCATCAGTGTAGTAGAAACAGTTGACATCATGTTAAGCTGATCATCAGTGTAGTACCGTCAGTTGAATCATGTTAAGCTGATCATCAGTGTAGTATATATAGTTGAATCATGTTCAGCTGATCATCAGTGTAGTATAGACAGTTGAATCATGTTAAGTTGATCATCAGTGTAGTAGAGACAGTTGAATCATGTTAAGCTGATCATCAGTGTATTAGAGACAGTTGGCATCATGTTAAGCTGATCATCAGTGTAGTAGAGACAGTTGAATCATGTTAAACTGATCACCAGTGTAGGATAGACAGTTGAATCATGTTAAGCTGATCATCAGTGTAGTAGAGACAGTTGATTCATGCTAAACTGATCACCAGTGTAGTATAGACAGTTAACATCATGGTAAACTGATCATCAGTATAGTAGAGACAGCTGACATCAAGTTAAGCTGATCATCAGTGTAGTAGACAGTATACTCATGTTAAGCTGATCATCAGTGTAGTAGAGACAATTGACATCATGTTAAGCTGATCATCAGTGTAGTAGAGACAGTTGAATCATGTTAAACTGATCAACAGTGTAGTATAGGCTGTTGAATCATGTTAAGCTGATCATCACTGTAGTAGAAACAGTTGACATCATGTTAAACTGATCATCAGTGTAGTATCGTCAGTTGAATCATGTTAAGCTGATCATCAGTGTAGTAGAGACAGTTGACATCATGTTAAGCTGATCATCAGTGTAGTAGAGACAGTTGAATCATGTAAAACTGATCACCAGTGTAGTATAGGCAGTTGAATCATGTTAAGCTGATCATCACTGTAGTAGAAACAGTTGACATCATGTTAAGCTGATCATCAGTGCAGTAGAGACAGTTGAATCATGTTAAACTGATCACCAGTGTAGTATAGGCAGTTGAATCATGTTAAGCTGATCATTAGTGTAATAGAGACAGTTGACATCATGTTAAGCTGATCATCAGTGTAGTGGAGACAGTTGAATCATTCTAAACTGATCACCAGTGTAATATAGGCAGTTGAATCATGTTAAGGTGATCATCAGTGTAGTACCGTCAGTTGAATCATGTTAAGCTGATCATCAGTGTAGTAGAGACAGTTGACATCATGTTAAGCTGATCATCAGTGTAGTAGAGACAGTTGATTCATGTTAAACTGATCACCAGTGTAGTATAGACAGTTAACATCATGGTAAACTGATCATCAGTATAGTAGAGACATATTACATCAAGTTAAGCTGATCATTAGTGTAGTAGACAGTATAATCATGTTAAGCTGATCATCAGTGTAGTAGAGACAGTTGACATCATGTTAAGCTGATCATCAGTGTAGTAGAGACAGTTGAATCATGTTAAACTGATCACCAGTGTAGCATAGGCAGTTGAATCATGTTAAGCTGATCATTAGTGTAATAGAGACAGTTGACATCATGTTAAGCTGATCATCAGTGTAGTACAGTAAGTTGAATCATGTTAAGCTGATTTTCAGTGTAGTAGAGACAGTTGATTCATATTAAACTGATCACAGTGTAGTATAGACAGTTAACATCATGGTAAACTGATCATCAGTATAGTAGAGACAGTTGAATCATGTTAAACTTATCATCAGTATAGTAGAGACAGCTGACATCAAGTTAAGCTGATCTTCAGTGTAGAAGACAGCATAATCATGTTAAGCTGATCATCAGTGTAGTAGAGACAGTTGACATCATGTTAAGCTGATCATCAGTGTAGTAGAGACAGTTGAATCATGTTAAACTGATCACCAGTGTAGTATAGGAAGTTGAATCATGTTAAGCTGATCATCAGTGTAGTAGAAACAGTTGACATCATGTTAAGCTGATCATCAGTGTAGTACAGTCAGTTGAATCATGTTAAGCGGATCATCAGTGTAGTATAGACAGTTAACATCATGGTAAACTGATCATCAGTATAGTAGAGACAGCTGACATCAAGTTAAGCTGATCATCAGTGTAGTAGACAGTATACTCATGTTAAGCTGATCATCAGTGTAGTAGAGACAGTTGACATCATGTTAAGCTGATCATCAGTGTAGTGGAGACAGTTGAATCATGTTAAACTGATCACCAGTGTAGTATAGGCTGTTGAATCATGTTAAGCTGATCATCACTGTAGTAGAAACAGTTGACATCATGTTAAACTGATCATCAGTGTAGTACAGTCAGTTGAATCATGTTAAGCTGATCATCAGTGTAGTACAGAAAGTTGAATCATGTTAAGCTGATCATCTGTGAGGTAGAGACAGTTGACATCATGTTAAACTGATCACCAGTCTAGTATAGACAGTTGACGTCATGGTAAACTGATCATCAGTGTAGTAGAGACAGAATAATCATGTTAAGCTGATCATCAGTGTAGTACAGACAGAATAATAATGTTAAGCTGATCATCAGTGTAGAGCAGACAGTTGAATCATGTTAAGCTGATCATCACTGTAGAAGAAACAGTTGACATCATGTTAAGCTGATCATCAGTGCAGTACCGTCAGTTGAATCATGTTAAGCTGATCATCAGTGTAGTAGAGACAGTTGACATCATGTTAAGCTGATCATCAGTGTAGTAGAGACAGTTGAATCATGTTAAACTGATCACCAGTGTAGTATAGGCATTTGAATCATGTTAAGCTGATCATCACTGTAGTAGAGACAGTTGACATCATGTTAAGCTGATCATCAGTGCAGTAGAGACAGTTGAATCATGTTAAACTGATCACCAGTGTAGTATAGGCAGTTGAATCATGTTAAGCTGATCATTAGTGTAATAGAGACAGTTGACATCATGTTAAGCTGATCATCAGTGTAGTGGAGACAGTTGAATCATTCTAAACTGATCACCAGTGTAATATAGGCAGTTGAATCATGTTAAGGTGATCATCAGTGTAGTAGAAACAGTTGACATCATGTTAAGCTGATCATCAGTGTAGTACCGTCAGTTGAATCATGTTAAGCTGATCATCAGTGTAGTATAGACAGTTAACATCATGGTAAACTGATCATCAGTATAGTAGAGACATATTACATCAAGTTAAGCTGATCATTAGTGTAGTAGACAGTATAATCATGTTAAGCTGATCATCAGTGTAGTAGAGACAGTTGACATCATTTTAAGCTGATCATCAGTGTAGTAGAGACAGTTGAATCATGTTAAACTAATCACCAGTGTAGCATAGGCAGTTGAATCATGTTAAGCTGATCATTAGTGTAATAGAGACAGTTGACATCATGTTAAGCTGATCATCAGTGTAGTACAGTAAGTTGAATCATGTTAAGCTGATCATCAGTGTAGTAGAGACAGTTGATTCATATTAAACTGATCACCAGTGTAGTATAGACAGTTAACATCATGGTAAACTGATCATCAGTATAGTAGAGACAGTTGAATCATGTTAAACTTATCATCAGTATAGTAGAGACAGCTGCCATCAAGTTAAGCTGATCTTCAGTGTAGAAGACAGCATAATCATGTTAAGCTGATCATCAGTGTAGTAGAGACAGTTGACATCATGTTAAGCTGATCATCAGTGTAGTAGAGACAGTTGAATCATGTTAAACTGATCACCAGTGTAGTATAGGAAGTTGAATCATGTTAAGCTGATCATCAGTGTAGTAGAAACAGTTGACATCATGTTAAGCTGATCATCAGTGTAGTACAGTCAGTTGAATCATGTTAAGCTGATCATCAGTGTATTAGAGACAGTTGAATCATGTTAAGCTGATCATCAGTGTAGTAGAGACAGTTGAATCATGTTAAACTGATCACCAGTGTAGGATAGACATTTGAATCATGTTAAGCTGATCATCAATATAGTATAGACAGTTGAATCATGTTAAAATTATCACCAGTCTAGTATAGACAGTTAACATCATGGTAAACTGATGATTAGTATAGTAGAGACAGCTGACATGAACTTAAGCTGATCATTAGTGTAGTAGACAGTATAACCATGTTAAGCTGATCATCAGTGTAGTATAGACAGTTAAATCATGTAAAACTGATCACCCGTGTAGCATAGACAGAATAATCATGTTAAGCTGATCATCAGTGTAGGACAGACAGTTGAATCATGTTAAGATGATCATCAGTGTAGTAGAGATAGTTGAATTGTATAAAGCTGATCATCAGTGTAGTACAGACAGTTGAATCATGTTAAACGCATCACCAGTGTAGTATAGACACTTGAATCATGTTCAGATGATCATTAGTGTAGTACATGGCGTAGACATCAAGTTAGGCTGATCAGCAGTGTAGTATACAGTTGAATCGTGTTAAGCTGATCATCAGTGTAGTATAGACACTTGAATCATGTTCAGATGATCATTAGTGTAGTACATGGCGTAGACATCAAGTTAGGCTGATCAGCAGTGTAGTACAGACAGTTGAACCATGTTAAGCTGATCACCATTGTAGTACAGACAGTTGACTCATGTTCAGCTGATCATTACTGTAATAGAGACAGTTGACATCATGTTACGCTGATCACCAGTGTAGTATAGACAGTTGAATCATGTTAAGCTGATCATCAGTGTAGTAGAAACAGTTGACATCATGTTAAATTGATCATCAGTGTAGGACAGACAGTTGAATCATGTTAAGCTGATCATCAGTGTAGTAGAGACAGTTGACATCATGTTGAGCTGATCATCATTGTAGTAGAGACAGCTGATTCATGTTAAACTGATCATCAGTGTAGTATAGACAGTTGAATCATGTTAAAATCATCACCAGTCTAGTATAGACAGTTAACATCATGTTGAACTGATCCTCAGTATAGTAGAGACAGCTGACATCAAGTTAAGCTGATCTTTAGTGTAGTAGACAGTATAATCATGTTAAGCTGATCATCAGTGTAGTATAGACAGTTGAATCATGTCCAGCTGATCATCATTGTAGTATATATAGTTGAATCATGTTCAGCTGATCATCAGTGTAGTATAGACAGTTGAATCACGTTGAGATGATCATCAGTGTAGTATAGACAGTTGAATCATGTTAAAATTATCACCAGTGTAGTATAGACAGTTAACATCATGGTAAACTGATGATTAGTATAGTACAGACAGTTGAATCATGTTCAGCTGATCATCAGTGTAGTACAGACAGTTGAATCATGTTTAGCTGATCATCATTGTAGTATAGACAGTTGACATCATGTTAAGCTGATCATCAGTGTAGTGGAGACAGTTGAATCATTCTAAACTGATCACCAGTGTAATATAGGCAGTTGAATCATGTTAAACTGATCATCAGTGTAGTAGAAACAGTTGACATCATGTTAAGCTGATCATCAGTGTAGTACCGTCAGTTGAATCATGTTAAGCTGATCATCAGTGTAGTATATATAGTTGAATCATGTTCAGCTGATCATCAGTGTAGTATAGACAGTTGAATCATGTTAAGTTGATCATCAGTGTAGTAGAGACAGTTGAATCATGTTAAGCTGATCATCAGTGTATTAGAGACAGTTGGCATCATGTTAAGCTGATCATCAGTGTAGTAGAGACAGTTGAATCATGTTAAACTGATCACCAGTGTAGGATAGACAGTTGAATCATGTTAAGCTGATCATCAGTGTAGTAGAGACAGTTGATTCATGCTAAACTGATCACCAGTGTAGTATAGACAGTTAACATCATGGTAAACTGATCATCAGTATAGTAGAGACAGCTGACATCAAGTTAAGCTGATCATCAGTGTAGTAGACAGTATACTCATGTTAAGCTGATCATCAGTGTAGTAGAGACAATTGACATCATGTTAAGCTGATCATCAGTGTAGTAGAGACAGTTGAATCATGTTAAACTGATCAACAGTGTAGTATAGGCTGTTGAATCATGTTAAGCTGATCATCACTGTAGTAGAAACAGTTGACATCATGTTAAACTGATCATCAGTGTAGTATCGTCAGTTGAATCATGTTAAGCTGATCATCAGTGTAGTAGAGACAGTTGACATCATGTTAAGCTGATCATCAGTGTAGTAGAGACAGTTGAATCATGTAAAACTGATCACCAGTGTAGTATAGGCAGTTGAATCATGTTAAGCTGATCATCACTGTAGTAGAAACAGTTGACATCATGTTAAGCTGATCATCAGTGCAGTAGAGACAGTTGAATCATGTTAAACTGATCACCAGTGTAGTATAGGCAGTTGAATCATGTTAAGCTGATCATTAGTGTAATAGAGACAGTTGACATCATGTTAAGCTGATCATCAGTGTAGTGGAGACAGTTGAATCATTCTAAACTGATCACCAGTGTAATATAGGCAGTTGAATCATGTTAAGGTGATCATCACTGTTGTAGAAACAGTTGACATCATGTTAAGCTGATCATCAGTGTAGTACCGTCAGTTGAATCATGTTAAGCTGATCATCAGTGTAGTAGAGACAGTTGACATCATGTTAAGCTGATCATCAGTGTAGTAGAGACAGTTGATTCATGTTAAACTGATCACCAGTGTAGTATAGACAGTTAACATCATGGTAAACTGATCATCAGTATAGTAGAGACATATTACATCAAGTTAAGCTGATCATTAGTGTAGTAGACAGTATAATCATGTTAAGCTGATCATCAGTGTAGTAGAGACAGTTGACATCATGTTAAGCTGATCATCAGTGTAGTAGAGACAGTTGAATCATGTTAAACTGATCACCAGTGTAGCATAGGCAGTTGAATCATGTTAAGCTGATCATTAGTGTAATAGAGACAGTTGACATCATGTTAAGCTGATCATCAGTGTAGTACAGTAAGTTGAATCATGTTAAGCTGATCATCAGTGTAGTAGAGACAGTTGATTCATATTAAACTGATCACAGTGTAGTATAGACAGTTAACATCATGGTAAACTGATCATCAGTATAGTAGAGACAGTTGAATCATGTTAAACTTATCATCAGTATAGTAGAGACAGCTGACATCAAGTTAAGCTGATCTTCAGTGTAGAAGACAGCATAATCATGTTAAGCTGATCATCAGTGTAGTAGAGACAGTTGACATCATGTTAAGCTGATCATCAGTGTAGTAGAGACAGTTGAATCATGTTAAACTGATCACCAGTGTAGTATAGGAAGTTGAATCATGTTAAGCTGATCATCAGTGTAGTAGAAACAGTTGACATCATGTTAAGCTGATCATCAGTGTAGTACAGTCAGTTGAATCATGTTAAGCTGATCATCAGTGTATTAGAGACAGTTGAATCATGTTAAGCTGATCATCAGTGTAGTAGAGACAGTTGAATCATGTTAAACTGATCACCAGTGTAGGATAGACAGTTGAATCATGTTAAGCTGATCATCAATATAGTATAGACAGTTGAATCATGTTAAAATTATCACCAGTCTAGTATAGACAGTTAACATCATGGTAAACTGATGATTAGTATTGTAGAGACAGCTGACATCAACTTAAGCTGATCATTAGTGTAGTAGACAGTATAACCATGTTAAGCTGATCATCAGTGTAGTATAGACAGTTAAATCATGTTAAACTGATCACCCGTGTAGTATAGACAGAATAATCATGTTCAGTTGATCATCAGTGTAGGAGACACAGCTGAATAATGTTAAGCTGATCATCAGTGTAGAACAGACAGTTGAATCATGTTAAACGCATCACCAGTGTAGTAGAGACAGTTGAATCATGTTAAACTGATCACCAGTGTAGTATAGACAGAATAATCATGTTAAGCTGATCATCAGTGTAGTACAGACAGTTGAATCATGTTCAGCTGATCGTCAGTATAGTAGAGACAGCTGACATCAAGTCAAGCTGATCATCAGTGTAGTATACAGTTGAATCGTGTTAAGCTGATCATCAGTGTAGTATAGACACTTGAATCATGTTCAGATGATCATTAGTGTAGTACATGGCGTAGACATCAAGTTAGGCTGATCAGCAGTGTAGTACAGACAGTTGACTCATGTTCAGCTGATCATTACTGTAATAGAGACAGTTGACATCATGTTACGCTGATCACCAGTGTAGTATAGACAGTTGAATCATGTTAAGCTGATCATCAGTGTAGTAGAAACAGTTGACATCATGTTAAGCTGATCATCAGTGTAGGACAGACAGTTGCATCATGTTAAGCTGATCATCAGTGTAGTAGAGACAGTTGACATCATGTTGAGCTGATCATCATTGTAGTAGAGACAGCTGATTCATGTTAAACTGATCATCAGTGTAGTATAGACAGTTGAATCATGTTAAAATTATCACCAGTCTAGTATAGACAGTTAACATCATTGTGAACTGATCCTCAGTATAGTAGACAGCTGACATCAAGGTAAGCTGATCATTAGTGTAGTAGACAGTATAATCATGTTAAGCTGATCATCAGTGTAGTATAGACAGTTGAATCATGTCCAGCTGATCATCATTGTAGTATATATAGTTGAATCATGTTCAGCTGATCATCAGTGTAGTATAGACAGTTGAATCACGTTGAGATGATCATCAGTGTAGTATAGACAGTTGAATCATGTTAAAACTATCACCAGTCTAGTATAGACAGTTAACATCATGGTAAACTGATGATTAGTATAGTACAGACAGTTTAATCATGTTCAGCTGATCATCAGTGTAGTACAGACATTTGAATCATGTTTAGCTGATCATCATTGTAGTATAGACAGTTGAATCATGTCCAGCTGATCGTCAGTGTAGTATATATAGTTGAATCATGTTCAGCTGATCATCAGTGTAGTATAGACAGTTGAATCATGTTGAGATGATCATCATTGTAGAAGAGACAGTTGACATCATGTTAAGCTGATCATCAGTGTAGTACCGTCAGTTGAATCATGTTAAGCTGATCATCAGTGTAGTATATATAGTTGAATCATGTTCAGCTGATCATCAGTGTAGTATAGACAGTTGAATCATGTTAAGTTGATCATCAGTGTAGTAGAGACAGTTGAATCATGTTAAGCTGATCATCAGTGTATTAGAGACAGTTGGCATCATGTTAAGCTGATCATCAGTGTAGTAGAGACAGTTGAATCATGTTAAACTGATCACCATTGTAGGATAGACAGTTGAATCATGTTAAGCTGATCATCAGTGTAGTAGAGACAGTTGATTCATGCTAAACTGATCACCAGTGTAGTATAGACAGTTAACATCATGGTAAACTGATCATCAGTATAGTAGAGACAGCTGACATCAAGTTAAGCTGATCATTAGTGTAGTAGACAGTATAACCATGTTAAGCTGATCATCAGTGTAGTATAGACAGTTAAATCATGTTAAACTGATCACCCGTGTAGTATAGACAGAATAATCATGTTAAGCTGATCATCAGTGTAGTACAGACAGTTGAATCATGTTCAGCTGATCATCAGTGTAGGAGACACAGCTGAACAATGTTAAGCTGATCATCAGTGTAGAACAGACAGTTGAATCATGTTAAGATGATCATCAGTGTAGTAGAGATAGTTGAATTGTATAAAGCTGATCATCAGTGTAGTACAGACAGTTGAATCATGTTAAACGCATCACCAGTGTAGTATAGACAGTTAACATCATGGTGAACTGATCGTCAGTATAGTAGAGACAGCTGACATCAAGTCAAGCTGATCATCAGTGTAGTATACAGTTGAATCGTGTTAAGCTGATCATCAGTGTAGTATAGACACTTGAATCATGTTCAGATGATCATTAGTGTAGTACATAGCGTTGACATCAAGTTAGGCTGATCAGCAGTGTAGTACAGACAGTTGAACCATGTTAAGCTGATCACCATTGTAGTACAGACAGTTGACTCATGTTCAGCTGATCATTACTGTAATAGAGACAGTTGACATCATGTTACGCTGATCACCAGTGTAGTATAGACAGTTGAATCATGTTAAGCTGATCATCAGTGTAGTAGAAACAGTTGACATCATGTTAAGCTGATCATCAGTGTAGGACAGACAGTTGAATCACGTTAAGCTGATCATCAGTGTAGTAGAAACAGTTGACATCATGTTAAGCTGATCATCAGTGTAGGACAGACAGTTGAATCATGTTAAGCTGATCATCAGTGTATTAGAGACAGTTGAATCATGTTAAGCTGATCATCAGTGTAGTAGAGACAGTTGAATCATGTTAAACTGATCACCAGTGTAGGATAGACAGTTGAATCATGTTAAGCTGATCATCAATATAGTATAGACAGTTGAATCATGTTAAAATTATCACCAGTCTAGTATAGACAGTTAACATCATGGTAAACTGATGATTAGTATTGTAGAGACAGCTGACATCAACTTAAGCTGATCATTAGTGTAGTAGACAGTATAACCATGTTAAGCTGATCATCAGTGTAGTATAGACAGTTAAATCATGTTAAACTGATCACCCGTGTAGTATAGACAGAATAATCATGTTCAGTTGATCATCAGTGTAGGAGACACAGCTGAATAATGTTAAGCTGATCATCAGTGTAGAACAGACAGTTGAATCATGTTAAACGCATCACCAGTGTAGTAGAGACAGTTGAATCATGTTAAACTGATCACCAGTGTAGTATAGACAGAATAATCATGTTAAGCTGATCATCAGTGTAGTACAGACAGTTGAATCATGTTCAGCTGATCGTCAGTATAGTAGAGACAGCTGACATCAAGTCAAGCTGATCATCAGTGTAGTATACAGTTGAATCGTGTTAAGCTGATCATCAGTGTAGTATAGACACTTGAATCATGTTCAGATGATCATTAGTGTAGTACATGGCGTAGACATCAAGTTAGGCTGATCAGCAGTGTAGTACAGACAGTTGACTCATGTTCAGCTGATCATTACTGTAATAGAGACAGTTGACATCATGTTACGCTGATCACCAGTGTAGTATAGACAGTTGAATCATGTTAAGCTGATCATCAGTGTAGTAGAAACAGTTGACATCATGTTAAGCTGATCATCAGTGTAGGACAGACAGTTGCATCATGTTAAGCTGATCATCAGTGTAGTAGAGACAGTTGACATCATGTTGAGCTGATCATCATTGTAGTAGAGACAGCTGATTCATGTTAAACTGATCATCAGTGTAGTATAGACAGTTGAATCATGTTAAAATTATCACCAGTCTAGTATAGACAGTTAACATCATTGTGAACTGATCCTCAGTATAGTAGACAGCTGACATCAAGGTAAGCTGATCATTAGTGTAGTAGACAGTATAATCATGTTAAGCTGATCATCAGTGTAGTATAGACAGTTGAATCATGTCCAGCTGATCATCATTGTAGTATATATAGTTGAATCATGTTCAGCTGATCATCAGTGTAGTATAGACAGTTGAATCACGTTGAGATGATCATCAGTGTAGTATAGACAGTTGAATCATGTTAAAACTATCACCAGTCTAGTATAGACAGTTAACATCATGGTAAACTGATGATTAGTATAGTACAGACAGTTTAATCATGTTCAGCTGATCATCAGTGTAGTACAGACATTTGAATCATGTTTAGCTGATCATCATTGTAGTATAGACAGTTGAATCATGTCCAGCTGATCGTCAGTGTAGTATATATAGTTGAATCATGTTCAGCTGATCATCAGTGTAGTATAGACAGTTGAATCATGTTGAGATGATCATCATTGTAGAAGAGACAGTTGACATCATGTTAAGCTGATCATCAGTGTAGTACCGTCAGTTGAATCATGTTAAGCTGATCATCAGTGTAGTATATATAGTTGAATCATGTTCAGCTGATCATCAGTGTAGTATAGACAGTTGAATCATGTTAAGTTGATCATCAGTGTAGTAGAGACAGTTGAATCATGTTAAGCTGATCATCAGTGTATTAGAGACAGTTGGCATCATGTTAAGCTGATCATCAGTGTAGTAGAGACAGTTGAATCATGTTAAACTGATCACCATTGTAGGATAGACAGTTGAATCATGTTAAGCTGATCATCAGTGTAGTAGAGACAGTTGATTCATGCTAAACTGATCACCAGTGTAGTATAGACAGTTAACATCATGGTAAACTGATCATCAGTATAGTAGAGACAGCTGACATCAAGTTAAGCTGATCATTAGTGTAGTAGACAGTATAACCATGTTAAGCTGATCATCAGTGTAGTATAGACAGTTAAATCATGTTAAACTGATCACCCGTGTAGTATAGACAGAATAATCATGTTAAGCTGATCATCAGTGTAGTACAGACAGTTGAATCATGTTCAGCTGATCATCAGTGTAGGAGACACAGCTGAACAATGTTAAGCTGATCATCAGTGTAGAACAGACAGTTGAATCATGTTAAGATGATCATCAGTGTAGTAGAGATAGTTGAATTGTATAAAGCTGATCATCAGTGTAGTACAGACAGTTGAATCATGTTAAACGCATCACCAGTGTAGTATAGACAGTTAACATCATGGTGAACTGATCGTCAGTATAGTAGAGACAGCTGACATCAAGTCAAGCTGATCATCAGTGTAGTATACAGTTGAATCGTGTTAAGCTGATCATCAGTGTAGTATAGACACTTGAATCATGTTCAGATGATCATTAGTGTAGTACATAGCGTTGACATCAAGTTAGGCTGATCAGCAGTGTAGTACAGACAGTTGAACCATGTTAAGCTGATCACCATTGTAGTACAGACAGTTGACTCATGTTCAGCTGATCATTACTGTAATAGAGACAGTTGACATCATGTTACGCTGATCACCAGTGTAGTATAGACAGTTGAATCATGTTAAGCTGATCATCAGTGTAGTAGAAACAGTTGACATCATGTTAAGCTGATCATCAGTGTAGGACAGACAGTTGAATCACGTTAAGCTGATCATCAGTGTAGTAGAAACAGTTGACATCATGTTAAGCTGATCATCAGTGTAGGACAGACAGTTGAATCATGTTAAGCTGATCATCAGTGTAGTAGAGATAGTTGACACCATGTTGAGCTGATCATCATTGTAGTAGAGACAGCTGATTCATGTTAAACTGATCATCAGTGTAGTATAGACAGTTGAATCATGTTAAAATTATCACCAGTCTAGTATAGACAGTTAACATCATGGTGAACTGATCCTCAGTATAGTAGAGACAGCTGACATCAAGTTAAGCTGATCATTAGTGTAGTAGACAGTATAATCATGTTAAGCTGATCATCAGTGTAGTATATATAGTTGAATCATGTTCAGCTGATCATCAGTGTAGTATAGACAGTTGAATCATGTTGAGATAATCATCATTGTAGAAGAGACAGTTGAATCATGTTAAGACAATCATCAATGTAGTATAGACAGTTGAATCATGTTAAGCTGATCATCAGTGTAGTAGAGACAGTTGAATCATGTTAAACTGATCACCAGTGTAGGATAGACAGTTGAATCATGTTAAGCTGATCATCAATATAGTATAGACAGTTGAATCATGTTAAAATTATCACCAGTCTAGTATAGACAGTTAACATCATGGTAAACTGATGATTAGTATAGTAGAGACAGCTGACATCAAGTTAAGCTGATCATTAGTGTAGTAGACAGTATAATCATGTTAAGCTGATCATCAGTGTAGTATAGACAGTTGAATCATGTCCAGCTGATCATCATTGTAGTATATATAGTTGAATCATGTTCAGCTGATCATCAGTGTAGTATAGACAGTTGAATCACGTTGAGATGATCATCAGTGTAGTATAGACAGTTGAATCATGTTAAAATTATCACCAGTCTAGTATAGACAGTTAACATCATGGTAAACTGATGATTAGTATAGTACAGACAGTTGAATCATGTTCAGCTGATCATCAGTGTAGTATAGACAGTTGAATCATGTTAAGCTGATCATCAGTGTAGTAGAGACAGTTGAATCATGTTAAAATTATCACCAGTCTAGTATAGACAGTTAACATCATGGTAAACTGATGATTAGTATAGTAGAGACAGCTGACATCAAGTTAAGCTGATCATTAGTGTAGTAGACAGTATAATCATGTTAAGCTGATCATCAGTGTAGTATTGACAGTTGAATCATGTCCAGCTGATCATCATTGTAGTATATATAGTTGAATCATGTTCAGCTGATCATCAGTGTAGTATAGACAGTTGAATCACGTTGAGATGATCATCAGTGTAGTATAGACAGTTGAATCATGTTAAAATTATCACCAGTCTAGTATAGACAGTTAACATCATGGTAAACTGATGATTAGTATAGTACAGACAGTTGTATCATGTTCAGCTGATCATCAGTGTAGTACAGACAGTTGAATCATGTTTAGCTGATCATCAGTGTAGTATAGACAGTTGAATCATGTCCAGCTGATCATCAGTGTAGTATATATAGTTGAATCATGTTCAGCTGATCATCAGTGTAGTATAGACAGTTGAATCATGTTGAGATGATCATCATTGTAGAAGAGACAGTTGAATCATGTTAAGACGATCATCAGTGTAGTATAGAGAGTTGAATCATGTTAAGTGGATCATCAGTGTAGTAGAGACAGTTGAATCATGTTAAGCTGATCATCGGTGTTTTAGAGACAGTTGGCATCATGTTAAGCGGATCATCAGTGTAGTAGAGACAGTTGAATCATGTTAAACTGATCACCAGTGTAGGATAGACAGTTGAATCATGTTAAGCTGGTCATCAGTGTAGTATAGACAGTTGACATCATGTTAAGCTGATCATCAGTGTAGTACAGTCAGTTGAATCATGTTAAGCTGATCATCAGTGTAGTAGAGACAGTTGACATCATGTTAAGCTGATCATCAGTGTAGTAGAGACAGTTGATTCATGCTAAACTGATCACCAGTGTAGTATAGACAGTTAACATCATGGTAAACTGATCATCAGTATAGTAGAGACAGCTGACATCAAGTTAAGCTGATCATCAGTGTAGTAGACAGTATACTCATGTTAAGCTGATCATCAGTGTAGTAGAGACAGTTGACATCATGTTAAGCTGATCATCAGTGTAGTAGAGACAGTTGAATGATGTTAAACTGATCACCAGTGTAGTATAGGCTGTTGAATCATATTAAGCTGATCATCACTGTAGTAGAAACAGTTGACATCATGTTAAACTGATCATCAGTGTAGTACAGTCAGTTGAATCATGTTAAGCTGATCATCAGTGTAGTACAGAAAGTTGAATCATGTTAAGCTGATCATCTGTGAGGTAGAGACAGTTGACATCATGTTAAACTGATCACCAGTCTAGTATAGACAGTTGACCTCATGGTAAACTGATCATCAGTGTAGTAGAGACAGAATAATCATGTTAAGCTGATCATCAGTGTAGTACAGACAGAATAATAATGTTAAGCTGATCATCAGTGTAGAGCAGACAGTTGAATCATGTTAAGCTGATCATCACTGTAGTAGAAACAGTTGACATCATGTTAAGCTGATCATCAGTGTAGTATAGACAGTTGAATCATGTCCAGCTGATCATCAGTGTAGTATATATAGTTGAATCATGTTCAGCTGATCATCAGTGTAGTATAGACAGTTGAATCATGTTGAGATGATCATCATTGTAGAAGAGACAGTTGAATCATGTTAAGACGATCATCAGTGTAGTATAGAGAGTTGAATCATGTTAAGTGGATCATCAGTGTAGTAGAGACAGTTGAATCATGTTAAGCTGATCATCGGTGTATTAGAGACAGTTGGCATCATGTTAAGCGGATCATCAGTGTAGTAGAGACAGTTGAATCATGTTAAACTGATCACCAGTGTAGGATAGACAGTTGAATCATGTTAAGCTGGTCATCAGTGTAGTATAGACAGTTGACATCATGTTAAGCTGATCATCAGTGTAGTACAGTCAGTTGAATCATGTTAAGCTGATCATCAGTGTAGTAGAGACAGTTGAAATCATGTTAAGCTGATCCTCAGTGTAGTAGAGACAGTTGAATGATGTTAAACTGATCACCAGTGTAGTATAGGCTGTTGAATCATATTAAGCTGATCATCACTGTAGTAGAAACAGTTGACATCATGTTAAACTGATCATCAGTGTAGTACAGTCAGTTGAATCATGTTAAGCCGATCATCAGTGTAGTACAGAAAGTTGAATCATGTTAAGCTGATCATCTGTGTAGTGGAGACAGTTGAATCATTCTAAACTGATCACCAGTGTAATATAGGCAGTTGAATCATGTTAAGGTGATCATCAGTGTAGTAGAAACATTTGACATCATGTTAAGCTGATCATCAGTGCAGTACCGTCAGTTGAATCATGTTAAGCTGATCATCAGTGTAGTAGAGACAGTTGACATCATGTTAAGCTGATCATCAGTGTAGTAGAGACAGTTGAATCATGTTAAACTGATCACCAGTGTAGTGTAGGCAGTTGAATCATGTTAAGCTGATCATCACTGTAGTAGAAACAGTTGACATCATGTTAAGCTGATCATCAGTGTAGTAGAGACAGTTGACATCATGTTAAGCTGATCATCAGTGCAGTAGAGACAGTTGAATCATGTTAAACTGATCATCAGTGTAGTACCGTCAGTTGAATCATGTTAAGCTGATCATCAGTGTAGTAGAGACAGTTGACATCATGTTAAGCTGATCATCAGTGTAGTAGAGACAGTTGAATCATGTAAAACTGATCACCAGTGTAGTATAGGCAGTTGAATCATGTTAAGCTGATCATCACTGTAGTAGAAACAGTTGACATCATGTTAAGCTGATCATCAGTGCAGTAGAGACAGTTGAATCATGTTAAACTGATCACCAGTGTAGTATAGGCAGTTGAATCATGTTAAGCTGATCATTAGTGTAATAGAGACAGTTGACATCATGTTAAGCTGATCATCAGTGTAGTGGAGACAGTTGAAT
Source organism: Lampris incognitus (assembly GCF_029633865.1). Lineage (NCBI taxonomy): Eukaryota > Metazoa > Chordata > Actinopteri > Lampriformes > Lampridae > Lampris > Lampris incognitus. The sequence continues at coordinate 67,678,389 of NC_079211.1, read as the reverse complement.
CATTCTAAACTGATCACCAGTGTAATATAGGCAGTTGAATCATGTTAAGGTGATCATCACTGTAGTAGAAACAGTTGACATCATGTTAAACTGATCATCAGTGTAGTACCGTCAGTTGAATCATGTTAAGCTGATCATCAGTGTAGTAGAGACAGTTGAATCATGTTTAGCTGATCATCATTGTAGTATAGACAGTTGACATCATGTTAAGCTGATCATCAGTGTAGTGGAGACAGTTGAATCATTCTAAACTGATCACCAGTGTAATATAGGCAGTTGAATCATGTTAAAATGATCATCAGTGTAGTAGAAACAGTTGACATCATGTTAAGCTGATCATCAGTGTAGTACCGTCAGTTGAATCATGTTAAGCTGATCATCAGTGTAGTATATATAGTTGAATCATGTTCAGCTGATCATCAGTGTAGTATAGACAGTTGAATCATGTTAAGTTGATCATCAGTGTAGTAGAGACAGTTGAATCATGTTAAGCTGATCATCAGTGTATTAGAGACAGTTGGCATCATGTTAAGCTGATCATCAGTGTAGTAGAGACAGTTGAATCATGTTAAACTGATCACCATTGTAGGATAGACAGTTGAATCATGTTAAGCTGATCATCAGTGTAGTAGAGACAGTTGATTCATGCTAAACTGATCACCAGTGTAGTATAGACAGTTAACATCATGGTAAACTGATCATCAGTATAGTAGAGACAGCTGACATCAAGTTAAGCTGATCATCAGTGTAGTAGACAGTATACTCATGTTAAGCTGATCATCAGTGTAGTAGAGACAATTGACATCATGTTAAGCTGATCATCAGTGTAGTAGAGACAGTTGAATCATGTTAAACTGATCAACAGTGTAGTATAGGCTGTTGAATCATGTTAAGCTGATCATCACTGTAGTAGAAACAGTTGACATCATGTTAAACTGATCATCAGTGTAGTACCGTCAGTTGAATCATGTTAAGCTGATCATCAGTGTAGTAGAGACAGTTGACATCATGTTAAGCTGATCATCAGTGTAGTAGAGACAGTTGAATCATATAAAACTGATCACCAGTGTAGTATAGGCAGTTGAATCATGTTAAGCTGATCATCACTGTAGTAGAAACAGTTGACATCATGTTAAGCTGATCATCAGTGCAGTAGAGACAGTTGAATCATGTTAAACTGATCACCAGTGTAGTATAGGCAGTTGAATCATGTTAAGCTGATCATTAGTGTAATAGAGACAGTTGACATCATGTTAAGCTGATCATCAGTGTAGTGGAGACAGTTGAATCATTCTAAACTGATCACCAGTGTAATATAGGCAGTTGAATCATGTTAAGGTGATCATCACTGTAATAGAAACAGTTGACATCATGTTAAACTGATCATCAGTGTAGTACCGTCAGTTGAATCATGTTAAGCTGATCATCAGTGTAGTAGAGACAGTTGACATCATGTTAAGCTGATCATCAGTGTCGTATAGACAGTTGAATCATGTTAAAATTATCACCAGTCTAGTATAGACAGTTAACATCATGGTGAACTGATCCTCAGTATAGTAGAGACAGCTGACATCAAGTTAAGCTGATCATTAGTGTAGTAGACAGTATAATCATGTTAAGCTGATCATCAGTGTAGTATATATAGTTGAATCATGTTCAGCTGATCATCAGTGTAGTATAGACAGTTGAATCATGTTGAGATGATCATCATTGTAGAAGAGACAGTTGAATCATGTTAATACAATCATCAGTGTAGTATAGACAGTTGAATCATGTTAAGCTGATCATCAGTGTAGTAGAGACAGTTGAATCATGTTAAAATTATCACCAGTCTAGTATAGACAGTTAACATCATGGTAAACTGATGATTAGTATAGTAGAGACAGCTGACATCAAGTTAAGCTGATCATTAGTGTAGTAGACAGTATAATCATGTTAAGGTGATCATCAGTGTAGTATAGACAGTTGAATCATGTCCAGCTGATCATCATTGTAGTATATATAGTTGAATCATGTTCAGCTGATCATCAGTGTAGTATAGACAGTTGAATCACGTTGAGATGATCATCAGTGTAGTATAGACAGTTGAATCATGTCCAGCTGATCATCAGTGTAGTATATATAGTTGAATCATGTTCAGCTGATCATCAGTGTAGTATAGACAGTTGAATCATGTTGAGATGATCATCATTGTAGAAGAGACAGTTGAATCATGTTAAAATTATCACCAGTCTAGTATAGACAGTTAACATCATGGTAAACTGATGATTAGTATAGTACAGACAGTTGAATCATGTTCAGCTGATCATCAGTGTAGTACAGACAGTTGAATCATGTTTAGCTGATCATCAGTGTAGTATAGACAGTTGAATCATGTCCAGCTGATCATCAGTGTAGTATATATAGTTGAATCATGTTCAGCTGATCATCAGTGTAGTATAGACAGTTGAATCATGTTGAGATGATCATCATTGTAGAAGAGACAGTTGAATCATGTTAAGACGATCATCAGTGTAGTATAGAGAGTTGAAACATGTTAAGTGGATCATCAGTGTAGTAGAGACAGTTGAATCATGTTAAGCTGATCATCGGTGTATTAGAGACAGTTGGCATCATGTTAAGCGGATCATCAGTGTAGTATAGACAGTTAACATCATGGTAAACTGATCATCAGTATAGTAGAGACAGCTGACATCAAGTTAAGCTGATCATCAGTGTAGTAGACAGTATACTCATGTTAAGCTGATCATCAGTGTAGTAGAGACAGTTGACATCATGTTAAGCTGATCATCAGTGTAGTAGAGACAGTTGAATCATGTTAAACTGATCACCAGTGTAGTATAGGCTGTTGAATCATGTTAAGCTGATCATCACTGTAGTAGAAACAGTTGACATCATGTTAAACTGATCATCAGTGTAGTACAGTCAGTTGAATCATGTTAAGCTGATCATCAGTGTAGTACAGAAAGTTGAATCATGTTAAGCTGATCATCTGTGAGGTAGAGACAGTTGACATCATGTTAAACTGATCACCAGTCTAGTATAGACAGTTGACCTCATGGTAAACTGATCATCAGTGTAGTAGAGACAGAATAATCATGTTAAGCTGATCATCAGTGTAGTACAGACAGAATAATAATGTTAAGCTGATCATCAGTGTAGAGCAGACAGTTGAATCATGTTAAGCTGATCATCACTGTAGAAGAAACAGTTGACATCATGTTAAGCTGATCATCAGTGCAGTACCGTCAGTTGAATCATGTTAAGCTGATCATCAGTGTAGTAGAGACAGTTGAATCATGTTAAAATTATCACCAGTCTAGTATAGACAGTTAACATCATGGTAAACTGATGATTAGTATAGTAGAGACAGCTGACATCAAGTTAAGCTGATCATTAGTGTAGTAGACAGTATAATCATGTTAAGCTGATCATCAGTGTAGTATAGACAGTTGAATCATGTCCAGCTGATCATCATTGTAGTATATATAGTTGAATCATGTTCAGCTGATCATCAGTGTAGTATAGACAGTTGAATCACGTTGAGATGATCATCAGTGTAGTATAGACAGTTGAATCATGTCCAGCTGATCATCAGTGTAGTATATATAGTTGAATCATGTTCAGCTGATCATCAGTGTAGTATAGACAGTTGAATCATGTTGAGATGATCATCATTGTAGAAGAGACAGTTGAATCATGTTAAAATTATCACCAGTCTAGTATAGACAGTTAACATCATGGTAAACTGATGATTAGTATAGTACAGACAGTTGAATCATGTTCAGCTGATCATCAGTGTAGTACAGACAGTTGAATCATGTTTAGCTGATCATCAGTGTAGTATAGACAGTTGAATCATGTCCAGCTGATCATCAGTGTAGTATATATAGTTGAATCATGTTCAGCTGATCATCAGTGTAGTATAGACAGTTGAATCATGTTGAGATGATCATCATTGTAGAAGAGACAGTTGAATCATGTTAAGACGATCATCAGTGTAGTATAGAGAGTTGAAACATGTTAAGTGGATCATCAGTGTAGTAGAGACAGTTGAATCATGTTAAGCTGATCATCGGTGTATTAGAGACAGTTGGCATCATGTTAAGCGGATCATCAGTGTAGTATAGACAGTTAACATCATGGTAAACTGATCATCAGTATAGTAGAGACAGCTGACATCAAGTTAAGCTGATCATCAGTGTAGTAGACAGTATACTCATGTTAAGCTGATCATCAGTGTAGTAGAGACAATTGACATCATGTTAAGCTGATCATCAGTGTAGTAGAGACAGTTGAATCATGTTAAACTGATCACCAGTGTAGTATAGGCTGTTGAATCATGTTAAGCTGATCATCACTGTAGTAGAAACAGTTGACATCATGTTAAACTGATCATCAGTGTAGTACAGTCAGTTGAATCATGTTAAGCTGATCATCAGTGTAGTACAGAAAATTGAATCATGTTAAGCTGATCATCTGTGAGGTAGAGACAGTTGACATCATGTTAAACTGATCACCAGTCTAGTATAGACAGTTGACCTCATGGTAAACTGATCATCAGTGTAGTAGAGACAGAATAATCATGTTAAGCTGATCATCAGTGTAGTACAGACAGAATAATAATGTTAAGCTGATCATCAGTGTAGAGCAGACAGTTGAATCATGTTAAGCTGATCATCACTGTAGAAGAAACAGTTGACATCATGTTAAGCTGATCATCAGTGCAGTACCGTCAGTTGAATCATGTTAAGCTGATCATCAGTGTAGTAGAGACAGTTGACATCATGTTAAGCTGATCATCAGTGTAGTAGAGACAGTTGAATCATGTTAAACTGATCACCAGTGTAGTATAGGCATTTGAATCATGTTAAGCTGATCATCACTGTAGTAGAAACAGTTGACATCATGTTAAGCTGATCATCAGTGTAGTAGAGACAGTTGACATCATGTTAAGCTGATCATCAGTGCAGTAGAGACAGTTGAATCATGTTAAACTGATCACCAGTGTAGTATAGGCAGTTGAATCATGTTAAGCTGATCATTAGTGTAATAGAGACAGTTGACATCATGTTAAGCTGATCATCAGTGTAGTGGAGACAGTTGAATCATTCTAAACTGATCACCAGTGTAATATAGGCAGTTGTATCATGTTAAGGTGATCATCAGTGTAGTAGAAACAGTTGACATCATGTTAAGCTGATCATCAGTGTAGTACCGTCAGTTGAATCATGTTAAGCTGATCATCAGTGTAGTAGAGACAGTTGATTCATATTAAACTGATCACCAGTGTAGTATAGACAGTTAACATCATGGTAAACTGATCATCAGTATAGTAGAGACAGTTGAATCATGTTAAACTTATCATCAGTATAGTAGAGACAGCTGCCATCAAGTTAAGCTGATCTTCAGTGTAGAAGACAGCATAATCATGTTAAGCTGATCATCAGTGTAGTAGAGACAGTTGACATCATGTTAAGCTGATCATCAGTGTAGTAGAGACAGTTGAATCATGTTAAACTGATCACCAGTGTAGTATAGGAAGTTGAATCATGTTAAGCTGATCATCAGTGTAGTAGAAACAGTTGACATCATGTTAAGCTGATCATCAGTGTAGTACAGTCAGTTGAATCATGTTAAGCTGATCATCAGTGTATTAGAGACAGTTGAATCATGTTAAGCTGATCATCAGTGTAGTAGAGACAGTTGAATCATGTTAAACTGATCACCAGTGTAGGATAGACATTTGAATCATGTTAAGCTGATCATCAATATAGTATAGACAGTTGAATCATGTTAAAATTATCACCAGTCTAGTATAGACAGTTAACATCATGGTAAACTGATGATTAGTATAGTAGAGACAGCTGACATCAACTTAAGCTGATCATTAGTGTAGTAGACAGTATAACCATGTTAAGCTGATCATCAGTGTAGTATAGACAGTTAAATCATGTAAAACTGATCACCCGTGTAGCATAGACAGAATAATCATGTTAAGCTGATCATCAGTGTAGTACAGACAGTTGAATCATGTTCAGCTGATCATCAGTGTAGGAGACACAGCTGAATAATGTTAAGCTGATTATCAGTGTAGAACAGACAGTTGAATCATGTTAAGATGATCATCAGTGTAGTAGAGATAGCTGAATTGTATAAAGCTGATCATCAGTGTAGTACAGACAGTTGAATCATGTTAAACGCATCACCAGTGTAGTATAGACACTTGAATCATGTTCAGATGATCATTAGTGTAGTACATGGCGTAGACATCAAGTTAGGCTGATCAGCAGTGTAGTATACAGTTGAATCGTGTTAAGCTGATCATCAGTGTAGTATAGACACTTGAATCATGTTCAGATGATCATTAGTGTAGTACATGGCGTAGACATCAAGTTAGGCTGATCAGCAGTGTAGTACAGACAGTTGAACCATGTTAAGCTGATCACCATTGTAGTACAGACAGTTGACTCATGTTCAGCTGATCATTACTTTAATAGAGACAGTTGACATCATGTTACGCTGATCACCAGTGTAGTATAGACAGTTGAATCATGTTAAGCTGATCATCAGTGTAGTAGAAACAGTTGACATCATGTTAAATTGATCATCAGTGTAGGACAGACAGTTGAATCATGTTAAGCTGATCATCAGTGTAGTAGAGACAGTTGACATCATGTTGAGCTGATCATCATTGTAGTAGAGACAGCTGATTCATGTTAAACTGATCATCAGTGTAGTATAGACAGTTGAATCATGTTAAAATCATCACCAGTCTAGTATAGACAGTTAACATCATGTTGAACTGATCCTCAGTATAGTAGAGACAGCTGACATCAAGTTAAGCTGATCTTTAGTGTAGTAGACAGTATAATCATGTTAAGCTGATCATCAGTGTAGTATAGACAGTTGAATCATGTCCAGCTGATCATCATTGTAGTATATATAGTTGAATCATGTTCAGCTGATCATCAGTGTAGTATAGACAGTTGAATCACGTTGAGATGATCATCAGTGTAGTATAGACAGTTGAATCATGTTAAAATTATCACCAGTCTAGTATAGACAGTTAACATCATGGTAAACTGATGATTAGTATAGTACAGACAGTTGAATCATGTTCAGCTGATCATCAGTGTAGTACAGACAGTTGAATCATGTTTAGCTGATCATCATTGTAGTATAGACAGTTGACATCATGTTAAGCTGATCATCAGTGTAGTGGAGACAGTTGAATCATTCTAAACTGATCACCAGTGTAATATAGGCAGTTGAATCATGTTAAACTGATCATCAGTGTAGTAGAAACAGTTGACATCATGTTAAGCTGATCATCAGTGTAGTACCGTCAGTTGAATCATGTTAAGCTGATCATCAGTGTAGTATATATAGTTGAATCATGTTCAGCTGATCATCAGTGTAGTATAGACAGTTGAATCATGTTAAGTTGATCATCAGTGTAGTAGAGACAGTTGAATCATGTTAAGCTGATCATCAGTGTATTAGAGACAGTTGGCATCATGTTAAGCTGATCATCAGTGTAGTAGAGACAGTTGAATCATGTTAAACTGATCACCAGTGTAGGATAGACAGTTGAATCATGTTAAGCTGATCATCAGTGTAGTAGAGACAGTTGATTCATGCTAAACTGATCACCAGTGTAGTATAGACAGTTAACATCATGGTAAACTGATCATCAGTATAGTAGAGACAGCTGACATCAAGTTAAGCTGATCATCAGTGTAGTAGACAGTATACTCATGTTAAGCTGATCATCAGTGTAGTAGAGACAATTGACATCATGTTAAGCTGATCATCAGTGTAGTAGAGACAGTTGAATCATGTTAAACTGATCAACAGTGTAGTATAGGCTGTTGAATCATGTTAAGCTGATCATCACTGTAGTAGAAACAGTTGACATCATGTTAAACTGATCATCAGTGTAGTATCGTCAGTTGAATCATGTTAAGCTGATCATCAGTGTAGTAGAGACAGTTGACATCATGTTAAGCTGATCATCAGTGTAGCAGAGACAGTTGAATCATGTAAAACTGATCACCAGTGTAGTATAGGCAGTTGAATCATGTTAAGCTGATCATCACTGTAGTAGAAACAGTTGACATCATGTTAAGCTGATCATCAGTGCAGTAGAGACAGTTGAATCATGTTAAACTGATCACCAGTGTAGTATAGGCAGTTGAATCATGTTAAGCTGATCATTAGTATAATAGAGACAGTTGACATCATGTTAAGCTGATCATCAGTGTAGTGGAGACAGTTGAATCATTCTAAACTGATCACCAGTGTAATATAGGCAGTTGAATCATGTTAAGGTGATCATCACTGTTGTAGAAACAGTTGACATCATGTTAAACTGATCATCAGTGTAGTACCGTCAGTTGAATCATGTTAAGCTGATCATCAGTGTAGTAGAGACAGTTGACATCATGTTAAGCTGATCATCAGTGTAGTATAGACAGTTGAATCATGTTAAAATTATCACCAGTCTAGTATAGACAGTTAACATCATGGTGAACTGATCCTCAGTATAGTAGAGACAGCTGACATCAAGTTAAGCTGATCATTAGTGTAGTAGACAGTATAATCATGTTAAGCTGATCATCAGTGTAGTATATATAGTTGAATCATGTTCAGCTGATCATCAGTGTAGTATAGACAGTTGAATCATGTTGAGATGATCATCATTGTAGAAGAGACAGTTGAATCATGTTAAGACAATCATCAGTGTAGTATAGACAGTTGAATCATGTTAAGCTGATCATCAGTGTAGTAGAGACAGTTGAATCATGTTAAAATTATCACCAGTCTAGTATAGACAGTTAACATCATGGTAAACTGATGATTAGTATAGTACAGACAGTTGAATCATGTTCAGCTGATCATCACTGTAGTAGAAACAGTTGAATCATGTTTAGCTGATCATCAGTGTAGTATAGACAGTTGAATCATGTCCAGCTGATCATCAGTGTAGTATATGTAGTTGAATCATGTTCAGCTGATCATCAGTGTAGTATAGACAGTTGAATCATGTTGAGATGATCATCATTGTAGAAGAGACAGTTGAATCATGTTAAGACGATCATCAGTGTAGTATAGAGAGTTGAATCATGTTAAGTGGATCATCAGTGTAGTAGAGACAGTTGAATCATGTTAAGCTGATCATCGGTGTATTAGAGACAGTTGGCATCATGTTAAGCGGATCATCAGTGTAGTATAGACAGTTAACATCATGGTAAACTGATCATCAGTATAGTAGAGACAGCTGACATCAAGTTAAGCTGATCATCAGTGTAGTAGACAGTATACTCATGTTAAGCTGATCATCAGTGTAGTAGAGACAGTTGACATCATGTTAAGCTGATCATCAGTGTAGTAGAGACAGTTGAATCATGTTAAACTGATCACCAGTGTAGTATAGGCTGTTGAATCATGTTAAGCTGATCATCACTGTAGTAGAAACAGTTGACATCATGTTAAACTCATCATCAGTGTAGTACAGTCAGTTGAATCATGTTAAGCTGATCATCAGTGTAGTACAGAAAATTGAATCATGTTAAGCTGATCATCTGTGAGGTAGAGACAGTTGACATCATGTTAAGCTGATCACCAGTCTAGTATAGACAGTTGACCTCATGGTAAACTGATCATCAGTGTAGTAGAGACAGAATAATCATGTTAAGCTGATCATCAGTGTAGTACAGACAGAATAATAATGTTAAGCTGATCATCAGTGTAGAGCAGACAGTTGAATCATGTTAAGCTGATCATCACTGTAGAAGAAACAGTTGACATCATGTTAAGCTGATCATCAGTGTGGTATAGATAGTTGACATCATGTTAAGCTGATCATCAGTGTAGTGGAGACAGTTGAATCATGTTAAATTGATCACCAGTGTAATATAGGCAGTTGAATCATGTTAAGCTGATCATTAGTGTAATAGAGACAGTTGACATCATGTTAAGCTGATCATCAGTGTAGTGGAGACAGTTGAATCATTCTAAACTGATCACCAGTGTAATATAGGCAGTTGAATCATGTTAAGGTGATCATCAGTGTAGTAGAAACAGTTGACATCATGTTAAGCTGATCATCAGTGCAGTACCGTCAGTTGAATCATGTTAAGCTGATCATCAGTGTAGTAGAGACAGTTGACATCATGTTAAGCTGATAATCAGTGTAGTAGAGACAGTTGAATCATGTTAAACTGATCACCAGTGTAGTATAGGCAGTTGAATCATGTTAAGCTGATCATCACTGTAGTAGAAACAGTTGACATCATGTTAAGCTGATCATCAGTGCAGTAGAGACAGTTGAATCATGTTAAACTGATCACCAGTGTAGTATAGGCAGTTGAATCATGTTAAGCTGATCATTAGTGTAATAGAGACAGTTGACATCATGTTAAGCTGATCATCAGTGTAGTGGAGACAGTTGAATCATTCTAAACTGATCACCAGTGTAATATAGGCAGTTGAATCATGTTAAGGTGATCATCAGTGTAGTACCGTCAGTTGAATCATGTTAAGCTGATCATCAGTGTAGTAGAGACAGTTGACATCATGTTAAGCTGATCATCAGTGTAGTAGAGACAGTTGATTCATGTTAAACTGATCACCAGTGTAGTATAGACAGTTAACATCATGGTAAACTGATCATCAGTATAGTAGAGACATATTACATCAAGTTAAGCTGATCATTAGTGTAGTAGACAGTATAATCATGTTAAGCTGATCATCAGTGTAGTAGAGACAGTTGACATCATGTTAAGCTGATCATCAGTGTAGTAGAGACAGTTGAATCATGTTAAACTGATCACCAGTGTAGCATAGGCAGTTGAATCATGTTAAGCTGATCATTAGTGTAATAGAGACAGTTGACATCATGTTAAGCTGATCATCAGTGTAGTACAGTAAGTTGAATCATGTTAAGCTGATTTTCAGTGTAGTAGAGACAGTTGATTCATATTAAACTGATCACAGTGTAGTATAGACAGTTAACATCATGGTAAACTGATCATCAGTATAGTAGAGACAGTTGAATCATGTTAAACTTATCATCAGTATAGTAGAGACAGCTGACATCAAGTTAAGCTGATCTTCAGTGTAGAAGACAGCATAATCATGTTAAGCTGATCATCAGTGTAGTAGAGACAGTTGACATCATGTTAAGCTGATCATCAGTGTAGTAGAGACAGTTGAATCATGTTAAACTGATCACCAGTGTAGTATAGGAAGTTGAATCATGTTAAGCTGATCATCAGTGTAGTAGAAACAGTTGACATCATGTTAAGCTGATCATCAGTGTAGTACAGTCAGTTGAATCATGTTAAGCGGATCATCAGTGTAGTATAGACAGTTAACATCATGGTAAACTGATCATCAGTATAGTAGAGACAGCTGACATCAAGTTAAGCTGATCATCAGTGTAGTAGACAGTATACTCATGTTAAGCTGATCATCAGTGTAGTAGAGACAGTTGACATCATGTTAAGCTGATCATCAGTGTAGTGGAGACAGTTGAATCATGTTAAACTGATCACCAGTGTAGTATAGGCTGTTGAATCATGTTAAGCTGATCATCACTGTAGTAGAAACAGTTGACATCATGTTAAACTGATCATCAGTGTAGTACAGTCAGTTGAATCATGTTAAGCTGATCATCAGTGTAGTACAGAAAGTTGAATCATGTTAAGCTGATCATCTGTGAGGTAGAGACAGTTGACATCATGTTAAACTGATCACCAGTCTAGTATAGACAGTTGACGTCATGGTAAACTGATCATCAGTGTAGTAGAGACAGAATAATCATGTTAAGCTGATCATCAGTGTAGTACAGACAGAATAATAATGTTAAGCTGATCATCAGTGTAGAGCAGACAGTTGAATCATGTTAAGCTGATCATCACTGTAGAAGAAACAGTTGACATCATGTTAAGCTGATCATCAGTGCAGTACCGTCAGTTGAATCATGTTAAGCTGATCATCAGTGTAGTAGAGACAGTTGACATCATGTTAAGCTGATCATCAGTGTAGTAGAGACAGTTGAATCATGTTAAACTGATCACCAGTGTAGTATAGGCATTTGAATCATGTTAAGCTGATCATCACTGTAGTAGAGACAGTTGACATCATGTTAAGCTGATCATCAGTGCAGTAGAGACAGTTGAATCATGTTAAACTGATCACCAGTGTAGTATAGGCAGTTGAATCATGTTAAGCTGATCATTAGTGTAATAGAGACAGTTGACATCATGTTAAGCTGATCATCAGTGTAGTGGAGACAGTTGAATCATTCTAAACTGATCACCAGTGTAATATAGGCAGTTGAATCATGTTAAGGTGATCATCAGTGTAGTAGAAACAGTTGACATCATGTTAAGCTGATCATCAGTGTAGTACCGTCAGTTGAATCATGTTAAGCTGATCATCAGTGTAGTATAGACAGTTAACATCATGGTAAACTGATCATCAGTATAGTAGAGACATATTACATCAAGTTAAGCTGATCATTAGTGTAGTAGACAGTATAATCATGTTAAGCTGATCATCAGTGTAGTAGAGACAGTTGACATCATTTTAAGCTGATCATCAGTGTAGTAGAGACAGTTGAATCATGTTAAACTAATCACCAGTGTAGCATAGGCAGTTGAATCATGTTAAGCTGATCATTAGTGTAATAGAGACAGTTGACATCATGTTAAGCTGATCATCAGTGTAGTACAGTAAGTTGAATCATGTTAAGCTGATCATCAGTGTAGTAGAGACAGTTGATTCATATTAAACTGATCACCAGTGTAGTATAGACAGTTAACATCATGGTAAACTGATCATCAGTATAGTAGAGACAGTTGAATCATGTTAAACTTATCATCAGTATAGTAGAGACAGCTGCCATCAAGTTAAGCTGATCTTCAGTGTAGAAGACAGCATAATCATGTTAAGCTGATCATCAGTGTAGTAGAGACAGTTGACATCATGTTAAGCTGATCATCAGTGTAGTAGAGACAGTTGAATCATGTTAAACTGATCACCAGTGTAGTATAGGAAGTTGAATCATGTTAAGCTGATCATCAGTGTAGTAGAAACAGTTGACATCATGTTAAGCTGATCATCAGTGTAGTACAGTCAGTTGAATCATGTTAAGCTGATCATCAGTGTATTAGAGACAGTTGAATCATGTTAAGCTGATCATCAGTGTAGTAGAGACAGTTGAATCATGTTAAACTGATCACCAGTGTAGGATAGACATTTGAATCATGTTAAGCTGATCATCAATATAGTATAGACAGTTGAATCATGTTAAAATTATCACCAGTCTAGTATAGACAGTTAACATCATGGTAAACTGATGATTAGTATAGTAGAGACAGCTGACATGAACTTAAGCTGATCATTAGTGTAGTAGACAGTATAACCATGTTAAGCTGATCATCAGTGTAGTATAGACAGTTAAATCATGTAAAACTGATCACCCGTGTAGCATAGACAGAATAATCATGTTAAGCTGATCATCAGTGTAGGACAGACAGTTGAATCATGTTCAGCTGATCATCAGTGTAGGAGACACAGCTGAATAATGTTAAGCTGATTATCAGTGTAGAACAGACAGTTGAATCATGTTAAGATGATCATCAGTGTAGTAGAGATAGTTGAATTGTATAAAGCTGATCATCAGTGTAGTACAGACAGTTGAATCATGTTAAACGCATCACCAGTGTAGTATAGACACTTGAATCATGTTCAGATGATCATTAGTGTAGTACATGGCGTAGACATCAAGTTAGGCTGATCAGCAGTGTAGTATACAGTTGAATCGTGTTAAGCTGATCATCAGTGTAGTATAGACACTTGAATCATGTTCAGATGATCATTAGTGTAGTACATGGCGTAGACATCAAGTTAGGCTGATCAGCAGTGTAGTACAGACAGTTGAACCATGTTAAGCTGATCACCATTGTAGTACAGACAGTTGACTCATGTTCAGCTGATCATTACTGTAATAGAGACAGTTGACATCATGTTACGCTGATCACCAGTGTAGTATAGACAGTTGAATCATGTTAAGCTGATCATCAGTGTAGTAGAAACAGTTGACATCATGTTAAATTGATCATCAGTGTAGGACAGACAGTTGAATCATGTTAAGCTGATCATCAGTGTAGTAGAGACAGTTGACATCATGTTGAGCTGATCATCATTGTAGTAGAGACAGCTGATTCATGTTAAACTGATCATCAGTGTAGTATAGACAGTTGAATCATGTTAAAATCATCACCAGTCTAGTATAGACAGTTAACATCATGTTGAACTGATCCTCAGTATAGTAGAGACAGCTGACATCAAGTTAAGCTGATCTTTAGTGTAGTAGACAGTATAATCATGTTAAGCTGATCATCAGTGTAGTATAGACAGTTGAATCATGTCCAGCTGATCATCATTGTAGTATATATAGTTGAATCATGTTCAGCTGATCATCAGTGTAGTATAGACAGTTGAATCACGTTGAGATGATCATCAGTGTAGTATAGACAGTTGAATCATGTTAAAATTATCACCAGTCTAGTATAGACAGTTAACATCATGGTAAACTGATGATTAGTATAGTACAGACAGTTGAATCATGTTCAGCTGATCATCAGTGTAGTACAGACAGTTGAATCATGTTTAGCTGATCATCATTGTAGTATAGACAGTTGACATCATGTTAAGCTGATCATCAGTGTAGTGGAGACAGTTGAATCATTCTAAACTGATCACCAGTGTAATATAGGCAGTTGAATCATGTTAAACTGATCATCAGTGTAGTAGAAACAGTTGACATCATGTTAAGCTGATCATCAGTGTAGTACCGTCAGTTGAATCATGTTAAGCTGATCATCAGTGTAGTATATATAGTTGAATCATGTTCAGCTGATCATCAGTGTAGTATAGACAGTTGAATCATGTTAAGTTGATCATCAGTGTAGTAGAGACAGTTGAATCATGTTAAGCTGATCATCAGTGTATTAGAGACAGTTGGCATCATGTTAAGCTGATCATCAGTGTAGTAGAGACAGTTGAATCATGTTAAACTGATCACCAGTGTAGGATAGACAGTTGAATCATGTTAAGCTGATCATCAGTGTAGTAGAGACAGTTGATTCATGCTAAACTGATCACCAGTGTAGTATAGACAGTTAACATCATGGTAAACTGATCATCAGTATAGTAGAGACAGCTGACATCAAGTTAAGCTGATCATCAGTGTAGTAGACAGTATACTCATGTTAAGCTGATCATCAGTGTAGTAGAGACAATTGACATCATGTTAAGCTGATCATCAGTGTAGTAGAGACAGTTGAATCATGTTAAACTGATCAACAGTGTAGTATAGGCTGTTGAATCATGTTAAGCTGATCATCACTGTAGTAGAAACAGTTGACATCATGTTAAACTGATCATCAGTGTAGTATCGTCAGTTGAATCATGTTAAGCTGATCATCAGTGTAGTAGAGACAGTTGACATCATGTTAAGCTGATCATCAGTGTAGTAGAGACAGTTGAATCATGTAAAACTGATCACCAGTGTAGTATAGGCAGTTGAATCATGTTAAGCTGATCATCACTGTAGTAGAAACAGTTGACATCATGTTAAGCTGATCATCAGTGCAGTAGAGACAGTTGAATCATGTTAAACTGATCACCAGTGTAGTATAGGCAGTTGAATCATGTTAAGCTGATCATTAGTGTAATAGAGACAGTTGACATCATGTTAAGCTGATCATCAGTGTAGTGGAGACAGTTGAATCATTCTAAACTGATCACCAGTGTAATATAGGCAGTTGAATCATGTTAAGGTGATCATCACTGTTGTAGAAACAGTTGACATCATGTTAAGCTGATCATCAGTGTAGTACCGTCAGTTGAATCATGTTAAGCTGATCATCAGTGTAGTAGAGACAGTTGACATCATGTTAAGCTGATCATCAGTGTAGTAGAGACAGTTGATTCATGTTAAACTGATCACCAGTGTAGTATAGACAGTTAACATCATGGTAAACTGATCATCAGTATAGTAGAGACATATTACATCAAGTTAAGCTGATCATTAGTGTAGTAGACAGTATAATCATGTTAAGCTGATCATCAGTGTAGTAGAGACAGTTGACATCATGTTAAGCTGATCATCAGTGTAGTAGAGACAGTTGAATCATGTTAAACTGATCACCAGTGTAGCATAGGCAGTTGAATCATGTTAAGCTGATCATTAGTGTAATAGAGACAGTTGACATCATGTTAAGCTGATCATCAGTGTAGTACAGTAAGTTGAATCATGTTAAGCTGATCATCAGTGTAGTAGAGACAGTTGATTCATATTAAACTGATCACAGTGTAGTATAGACAGTTAACATCATGGTAAACTGATCATCAGTATAGTAGAGACAGTTGAATCATGTTAAACTTATCATCAGTATAGTAGAGACAGCTGACATCAAGTTAAGCTGATCTTCAGTGTAGAAGACAGCATAATCATGTTAAGCTGATCATCAGTGTAGTAGAGACAGTTGACATCATGTTAAGCTGATCATCAGTGTAGTAGAGACAGTTGAATCATGTTAAACTGATCACCAGTGTAGTATAGGAAGTTGAATCATGTTAAGCTGATCATCAGTGTAGTAGAAACAGTTGACATCATGTTAAGCTGATCATCAGTGTAGTACAGTCAGTTGAATCATGTTAAGCTGATCATCAGTGTATTAGAGACAGTTGAATCATGTTAAACTGATCATCAGTGTAGTATAGACAGTTGAATCATGTTAAAATTATCACCAGTCTAGTATAGACAGTTAACATCATGGTAAACTGATGATTAGTATAGTACAGACAGTTGAATCATGTTCAGCTGATCATCAGTGTAGTACAGACAGTTGAATCATGTTTAGCTGATCATCATTGTAGTATAGACAGTTGACATCATGTTAAGCTGATCATCAGTGTAGTGGAGACAGTTGAATCATTCTAAACTGATCACCAGTGTAATATAGGCAGTTGAATCATGTTAAACTGATCATCAGTGTAGTAGAAACAGTTGACATCATGTTAAGCTGATCATCAGTGTAGTACCGTCAGTTGAATCATGTTAAGCTGATCATCAGTGTAGTATATATAGTTGAATCATGTTCAGCTGATCATCAGTGTAGTATAGACAGTTGAATCATGTTAAGTTGATCATCAGTGTAGTAGAGACAGTTGAATCATGTTAAGCTGATCATCAGTGTATTAGAGACAGTTGGCATCATGTTAAGCTGATCATCAGTGTAGTAGAGACAGTTGAATCATGTTAAACTGATCACCAGTGTAGGATAGACAGTTGAATCATGTTAAGCTGATCATCAGTGTAGTAGAGACAGTTGATTCATGCTAAACTGATCACCAGTGTAGTATAGACAGTTAACATCATGGTAAACTGATCATCAGTATAGTAGAGACAGCTGACATCAAGTTAAGCTGATCATCAGTGTAGTAGACAGTATACTCATGTTAAGCTGATCATCAGTGTAGTAGAGACAATTGACATCATGTTAAGCTGATCATCAGTGTAGTAGAGACAGTTGAATCATGTTAAACTGATCAACAGTGTAGTATAGGCTGTTGAATCATGTTAAGCTGATCATCACTGTAGTAGAAACAGTTGACATCATGTTAAACTGATCATCAGTGTAGTATCGTCAGTTGAATCATGTTAAGCTGATCATCAGTGTAGTAGAGACAGTTGACATCATGTTAAGCTGATCATCAGTGTAGTAGAGACAGTTGAATCATGTAAAACTGATCACCAGTGTAGTATAGGCAGTTGAATCATGTTAAGCTGATCATCACTGTAGTAGAAACAGTTGACATCATGTTAAGCTGATCATCAGTGCAGTAGAGACAGTTGAATCATGTTAAACTGATCACCAGTGTAGTATAGGCAGTTGAATCATGTTAAGCTGATCATTAGTGTAATAGAGACAGTTGACATCATGTTAAGCTGATCATCAGTGTAGTGGAGACAGTTGAATCATTCTAAACTGATCACCAGTGTAATATAGGCAGTTGAATCATGTTAAGGTGATCATCACTGTTGTAGAAACAGTTGACATCATGTTAAGCTGATCATCAGTGTAGTACCGTCAGTTGAATCATGTTAAGCTGATCATCAGTGTAGTAGAGACAGTTGACATCATGTTAAGCTGATCATCAGTGTAGTAGAGACAGTTGATTCATGTTAAACTGATCACCAGTGTAGTATAGACAGTTAACATCATGGTAAACTGATCATCAGTATAGTAGAGACATATTACATCAAGTTAAGCTGATCATTAGTGTAGTAGACAGTATAATCATGTTAAGCTGATCATCAGTGTAGTAGAGACAGTTGACATCATGTTAAGCTGATCATCAGTGTAGTAGAGACAGTTGAATCATGTTAAACTGATCACCAGTGTAGCATAGGCAGTTGAATCATGTTAAGCTGATCATTAGTGTAATAGAGACAGTTGACATCATGTTAAGCTGATCATCAGTGTAGTACAGTAAGTTGAATCATGTTAAGCTGATCATCAGTGTAGTAGAGACAGTTGATTCATATTAAACTGATCACAGTGTAGTATAGACAGTTAACATCATGGTAAACTGATCATCAGTATAGTAGAGACAGTTGAATCATGTTAAACTTATCATCAGTATAGTAGAGACAGCTGACATCAAGTTAAGCTGATCTTCAGTGTAGAAGACAGCATAATCATGTTAAGCTGATCATCAGTGTAGTAGAGACAGTTGACATCATGTTAAGCTGATCATCAGTGTAGTAGAGACAGTTGAATCATGTTAAACTGATCACCAGTGTAGTATAGGAAGTTGAATCATGTTAAGCTGATCATCAGTGTAGTAGAAACAGTTGACATCATGTTAAGCTGATCATCAGTGTAGTACAGTCAGTTGAATCATGTTAAGCTGATCATCAGTGTATTAGAGACAGTTGAATCATGTTAAGCTGATCATCAGTGTAGTAGAGACAGTTGAATCATGTTAAACTGATCACCAGTGTAGGATAGACAGTTGAATCATGTTAAGCTGATCATCAATATAGTATAGACAGTTGAATCATGTTAAAATTATCACCAGTCTAGTATAGACAGTTAACATCATGGTAAACTGATGATTAGTATTGTAGAGACAGCTGACATCAACTTAAGCTGATCATTAGTGTAGTAGACAGTATAACCATGTTAAGCTGATCATCAGTGTAGTATAGACAGTTAAATCATGTTAAACTGATCACCCGTGTAGTATAGACAGAATAATCATGTTCAGTTGATCATCAGTGTAGGAGACACAGCTGAATAATGTTAAGCTGATCATCAGTGTAGAACAGACAGTTGAATCATGTTAAACGCATCACCAGTGTAGTAGAGACAGTTGAATCATGTTAAACTGATCACCAGTGTAGTATAGACAGAATAATCATGTTAAGCTGATCATCAGTGTAGTACAGACAGTTGAATCATGTTCAGCTGATCGTCAGTATAGTAGAGACAGCTGACATCAAGTCAAGCTGATCATCAGTGTAGTATACAGTTGAATCGTGTTAAGCTGATCATCAGTGTAGTATAGACACTTGAATCATGTTCAGATGATCATTAGTGTAGTACATGGCGTAGACATCAAGTTAGGCTGATCAGCAGTGTAGTACAGACAGTTGACTCATGTTCAGCTGATCATTACTGTAATAGAGACAGTTGACATCATGTTACGCTGATCACCAGTGTAGTATAGACAGTTGAATCATGTTAAGCTGATCATCAGTGTAGTAGAAACAGTTGACATCATGTTAAGCTGATCATCAGTGTAGGACAGACAGTTGCATCATGTTAAGCTGATCATCAGTGTAGTAGAGACAGTTGACATCATGTTGAGCTGATCATCATTGTAGTAGAGACAGCTGATTCATGTTAAACTGATCATCAGTGTAGTATAGACAGTTGAATCATGTTAAAATTATCACCAGTCTAGTATAGACAGTTAACATCATTGTGAACTGATCCTCAGTATAGTAGACAGCTGACATCAAGGTA
Source organism: Lampris incognitus (assembly GCF_029633865.1). NCBI lineage: Eukaryota > Metazoa > Chordata > Actinopteri > Lampriformes > Lampridae > Lampris > Lampris incognitus. The sequence continues at coordinate 67,658,272 of NC_079211.1, read as the reverse complement.
AGCTGATCATTAGTGTAGTAGACAGTATAATCATGTTAAGCTGATCATCAGTGTAGTATAGACAGTTGAATCATGTCCAGCTGATCATCATTGTAGTATATATAGTTGAATCATGTTCAGCTGATCATCAGTGTAGTATAGACAGTTGAATCACGTTGAGATGATCATCAGTGTAGTATAGACAGTTGAATCATGTTAAAACTATCACCAGTCTAGTATAGACAGTTAACATCATGGTAAACTGATGATTAGTATAGTACAGACAGTTTAATCATGTTCAGCTGATCATCAGTGTAGTACAGACATTTGAATCATGTTTAGCTGATCATCATTGTAGTATAGACAGTTGAATCATGTCCAGCTGATCGTCAGTGTAGTATATATAGTTGAATCATGTTCAGCTGATCATCAGTGTAGTATAGACAGTTGAATCATGTTGAGATGATCATCATTGTAGAAGAGACAGTTGAATCATGTTAAGACGATCATCAGTGTAGTATAGACAGTTGAATCATGTTAAGTTGATCATCAGTGTAGTAGAGACAGTTGAATCATGTTAAGCTGATCATCAGTGTATTAGAGACAGTTGGCATCATGATAAGCTGATCATCAGTGTAGTAGAGACAGTTGAATCATGTTAAACTGATCACCAGTGTAGGATAGACAGTTGAATCATGTTAAGCTGATCATCAGTGCAGTAGAGACAGTTGATTCATGCTAAACTGATCACCAGTGTAGTATAGACAGTTAACATCATGGTAAACTGATCATCAGTATAGTAGAGACAGCTGACATCAAGTTAAGCTGATCATCAGTGTAGTAGACAGTATACTAATGTTAAGCTGATCATCAGTGTAGTAGATACAGTTGACATCATGTTAAGCTGATCACCAGTGTAGTATAGGCTGTTGAATCATGTTAAGCTGATCATCACTGTAATAGAAACAGTTGACATCATGTTAAGCTGATCATCAGTGCAGTACCGTCAGTTGAATCATGTTAAGCTGATCATCAGTGTAGTAGAGACAGTTGACATCATGATAAGCTGATCATCAGTGTAGTAGAGACAGTTGAATCATGTTAAACTGATCACCAGTGTAGTATAGGCAGTTGAATCATGTTAAGCTGATCATCACTGTAGTAGAAACAGTTGACATCATGTTAAGCTGATCATCAGTGTAGTAGAGACAGTTGAATCATGTTAAGCTGATCATCAGTGTAGTAGAGACAGTTGATTCATGCTAAACTGATCACCAGTGTAGTATAGACAGTTAACATCATGGTAAACTGATCATCAGTATAGTAGAGACAGCTGACATCAAGTTAAGCTGATCATCAGTGTAGTAGACAGTATACTCATGTTAAGCTGATCATCAGTGTAGTAGAGACAGTTGAATCATGTTAAAATGATCACCAGTGTAGTATAGGCTGTTGAATCATGTTAAGCTGATCATCACTGTAATAGAAACAGTTGACATCATGTTAAGCTGATCATCAGTGCAGTACCGTCAGTTGAATCATGTTAAGCTGATCATCAGTGTAGTAGAGACAGTTGACATCATGTTAAGCTGATCATCAGTGTAGTAGAGACAGTTGAATCATGTTAAACTGATCACCAGTGTAGTATAGGCAGTTGAATCATGTTAAGCTGATCATCACTGTAGTAGAAACAGTTGACATCATGTTAAGCTGATCATCAGTGTAGTAGAGACAGTTGACATCATGTTAAGCTGATCATCAGTGCAGTAGAGACAGTTGAATCATGTTAAACTGATCACCAGTGTAGTATAGGCAGTTGAATCATGTTAAGCTGATCATTAGTGTAATAGAGACAGTTGACATCATGTTAAGCTGATCATCAGTGTAGTGGAGACATTTGAATCATTCTAAACTGATCACCAGTGTGATATAGGCAGTTGAATCATGTTAAGGTGATCATCAGTGTAGTAGAAACAGTTGACATCATGTTAAGCTGATCATCAGTGTAGTACCGTCAGTTGAATCATGTTAAGCTGATCATCAGTGTAGTAGAGACAGTTGACATCATGTTAAGCTGATCATCAGTGTAGTAGAGACAGTTGATTCATGTTAAACTGATCACCAGTGTAGTATAGACAGTTAACATCATGGTAAACTGATCATCAGTATAGTAGAGACATATTACATCAAGTTAAGCTGATCATCAGTGTAGTAGACAGTATAATCATGTTAAGCTGATCATCAGTGTAGTAGAGACAGTTGACATCATGTTAAGCTGATCATCAGTGTAGTAGAGACAGTTGAATCATGTTAAACTGATCACCAGTGTAGCATAGGCAGTTGAATCATGTTAAGCTGATCATTAGTGTAATAGAGACAGTTGACATCATGTTAAGCTGATCATCAGTGTAGTACAGTAAGTTGAATCATGTTAAGCTGATCATCAGTGTAGTAGAGACAGTTGATTCATATTAAACTGATCACCAGTGTAGTATAGACAGTTAACATCATGGTAAACTGATCATCAGTATAGTATAGACAGTTAAATCATGTTAAACTGATCACCCGTGTAGTATAGACAGAATAATCATGTTAAGCTGATCATCAGTGTAGTACAGACAGTTGAATCATGTTCAGCTGATCATCAGTGTAGGAGACACAGCTGAATAATGTTAAGCTGATCATCAGTGTAGAACAGACAGTTGAATCATGTTAAACTGATCACCAGTGTAGTATAGACAGTTAACATCATGGTGAACTGATCGTCAGTATAGTAGAGACAGCTGACATCAAGTCAAGCTGATCATCAGTGTAATATACAGTTGAATCGTGTTAAGCTGATCATCAGTGTAGTATAGACACTTGAATCATGTTAAGCTGATCATCACTGTAGTAGAAACAGTTGACATCATGTTAAGCTGATCATCAGTGTAGTAGAGACAGTTGACATCATGTTAAGCTGATCATCAGTGCAGTAGAGACAGTTGAATCATGTTAAACTGATCACCAGTGTAGTATAGGCAGTTGAATCATGTTAAGCTGATCATTAGTGTAATAGAGACAGTTGACATCATGTTAAGCTGATCATCAGTGTAGTGGAGACATTTGAATCATTCTAAACTGATCACCAGTGTGATATAGGCAGTTGAATCATGTTAAGGTGATCATCAGTGTAGTAGAAACAGTTGACATCATGTTAAGCTGATCATCAGTGTAGTACCGTCAGTTGAATCATGTTAAGCTGATCATCAGTGTAGTAGAGACAGTTGACATCATGTTAAGCTGATCATCAGTGTAGTAGAGACAGTTGATTCATGTTAAACTGATCACCAGTGTAGTATAGACAGTTAACATCATGGTAAACTGATCATCAGTATAGTAGAGACATATTACATCAAGTTAAGCTGATCATCAGTGTAGTAGACAGTATAATCATGTTAAGCTGATCATCAGTGTAGTAGAGACAGTTGACATCATGTTAAGCTGATCATCAGTGTAGTAGAGACAGTTGAATCATGTTAAACTGATCACCAGTGTAGCATAGGCAGTTGAATCATGTTAAGCTGATCATTAGTGTAATAGAGACAGTTGACATCATGTTAAGCTGATCATCAGTGTAGTACAGTAAGTTGAATCATGTTAAGCTGATCATCAGTGTAGTAGAGACAGTTGATTCATATTAAACTGATCACCAGTGTAGTATAGACAGTTAACATCATGGTAAACTGATCATCAGTATAGTATAGACAGTTAAATCATGTTAAACTGATCACCCGTGTAGTATAGACAGAATAATCATGTTAAGCTGATCATCAGTGTAGTACAGACAGTTGAATCATGTTCAGCTGATCATCAGTGTAGGAGACACAGCTGAATAATGTTAAGCTGATCATCAGTGTAGAACAGACAGTTGAATCATGTTAAACTGATCACCAGTGTAGTATAGACAGTTAACATCATGGTGAACTGATCGTCAGTATAGTAGAGACAGCTGACATCAAGTCAAGCTGATCATCAGTGTAGTATACAGTTGAATCGTGTTAAGCTGATCATCAGTGTAGTATAGACACTTGAATCATGTTCAGATGATCATTAGTGTAGTACTTGGCATAGACATCAAGTTAGGCTGATCAGCAGTGTAGTACAGACAGTTGACTCATGTTCACCTGATCATTACTGTAATAGAGACAGTTGACATCATGTTACGCTGATCACCAGTGTAGTATAGACAGTTGAATATATTACGCTGATCATCAGTGTAGTAGAAACAGTTGACATCATGTTAAGCTGATCATCAGTGTAGGACAGACAGTTGAATCATGTTAAGCTGATCATCAGTGTAGTAGAGACAGTTGACATCATGTTGAGCTGATCATCATTGTAGTAGAGACAGCTGATTCATGTTAAAATTATCACCAGTCTAGTATAGACAGTTAACATCATGGTGAACTGATCCTCAGTATAGTAGAGACAGCTGACATCAAGTTAAGCTGATCATTAGTGTAGTAGACAGTATAATCATGTTAAGCTGATCATCAGTGTAGTATATATAGTTGAATCATGTTCAGCTGATCATCAGTGTAGTATAGACAGTTGAATCATGTTGAGATGATCATCATTGTAGAAGAGACAGTTGAATCATGTTAAGACAATCATCAGTGTAGTATAGACAGTTGAATCATGTTAAGCTGATCATCAGTGTAGTAGAGACAGTTGAATCATGTTAAAATTATCACCAGTCTAGTATAGACAGTTAACATCATGGTAAACTGATGATTAGTATAGTAGAGACAGCTGACATCAAGTTAAGCTGATCATTAGTGTAGTAGATAGTATAATCATGTTAAGCTGATCATCAGTGTAGTATAGACAGTTGAATCATGTCCAGCTGATCATCATTGTAGTATATATAGTTGAATCATGTTCAGCTGATCATCAGTGTAGTATAGACAGTTGAATCACGTTGAGATGATCATCAGTGTAGTATAGACAGTTGAATCATGTTAAAATTATCACCAGTCTGGTATAGACAGTTAACATCATGGTAAACTGATGATTAGTATAGTACAGACAGTTGAATCATGTTCAGCTGATCATCAGTGTAGTACAGACAGTTGAATCATGTTTAGCTGATCATCAGTGTAGTATAGACAGTTGAATCATGTCCAGCTGATCATCAGTGTAGTATATATAGTTGAATCATGTTCAGCTGATCATCAGTGTAGTATAGACAGTTGAATCATGTTGAGATGATCATCATTGTAGAAGAGACAGTTGAATCATGTTAAGACGATCATCAGTGTAGTATAGAGAGTTGAATCATGTTAAGTGGATCATCAGTGTAGTAGAGACAGTTGAATCATGTTAAGCTGATCATCGGTGTATTAGAGACAGTTGGCATCATGTTAAGCGGATCATCAGTGTAGTATAGACAGTTAACATCATGGTAAACTGATCCTCAGTATAGTAGAGACAGCTGACATCAAGTTAAGCTGATCATCAGTGTAGTAGACAGTATACTCATGTTAAGCTGATCATCAGTGTAGTAGAGACAGTTGACATCATGTTAAGCTGATCATCAGTGTAGTAGAGACAGTTGAATCATGTTAAACTGATCACCAGTGTAGTATAGGCTGTTGAATCATGTTAAGCTGATCATCACTGTAGTAGAAACAGTTGACATCATGTTAAAATGATCATCAGTGTAGTACAGTCAGTTGAATCATGTTAAGCTGATCATCAGTGTAGTACAGAAAGTTGAATCATGTTAAGCTGATCATCTGTGAGGTAGAGACAGTTGACATCATGTTAAACTGATCACCAGTCTAGTATAGACAGTTGACCTCATGGTAAACTGATCATCAGTGTAGTAGAGACAGAATAATCATGTTAAGCTGATCATCAGTGTAGTACAGACAGAATAATAATGTTAAGCTGATCATCAGTGTAGAGCAGACAGTTGAATCATGTTAAGCTGATCATCACTGTAGTAGAAACAGTTGACATCATGTTAAGCTGATCATCAGTGTAGTAGAGACAGTTGACATCATGTTAAGCTGATCATCAGTGCAGTAGACACAGTTGAATTATGTTAAACTGATCACCAGTGTAGTATAGGCAGTTGAATCATGTTAAGCTGATCATTAGTGTAATAGAGACAGTTGACATCATGTTAAGCTGATCATCAGTGTAGTGGAGACAGTTGAATCATTCTAAACTGATCACCAGTGTAATATAGGCAGTTGAATCATGTTAAGGTGATCATCAGTGTAGTAGAAACAGTTGACATCATGTTAAGCTGATCATCAGTGCAGTACCGTCAGTTGAATCATGTTAAGCTGATCATCAGTGTAGTAGAGACAGTTGACATCATGTTAAGCTGATCATCAGTGTAGTAGAGACAGTTGAATCATCTTAAACTGATCACCAGTGTAGTATAGGCAGTTGAATCATGTTAAGCTGATCATCACTGTAGTAGAAACAGTTGACATCATGTTAAGCTGATCATCAGTGCAGTAGAGACAGTTGAATCATGTTAAACTGATCACCAGTGTAGTATAGGCAGTTGAATCATGTTAAGCTGATCATTAGTGTAATAGAGACAGTTGACATCATGTTAAGCTGATCATCAGTGTAGTGGAGACAGTTGAATCATTCTAAACTGATCACCAGTGTAATATAGGCAGTTGAATCATGTTAAGGTGATCATCAGTGTAGTAGAAACAGTTGACATCATGTTAAGCTGATCATCAGTGTAGTACCGTCAGTTGAATCATGTTAAGCTGATCATCAGTGTAGTAGAGACAGTTGACATCATGTTAAGCTGATCATCAGTGTAGTAGAGACAGTTGATTCATGTTAAACTGATCACCAGTGTAGTATAGACAGTTAACATCATGGTAAACTGATCATCAGTATAGTAGAGACATATTACATCAAGTTAAGCTGATCATCAGTGTAGTAGACAGTATAATCATGTTAAGCTGATCATCAGTGTAGTAGAGACAGTTGACATCATGTTAAGCTGATCATCAGTGTAGTAGAGACAGTTGAATCATGTTAAACTGATCACCAGTGTAGCATAGGCAGTTGAATCATGTTAAGCTGATCATTAGTGTAATAGAGACAGTTGACATCATGTTAAGCTGATCATCAGTGTAGTACAGTAAGTTGAATCATGTTAAGCTGATCATCAGTGTAGTAGAGACAGTTGATTCATATTAAACTGATCACCAGTGTAGTATAGACAGTTAACATCATGGTAAACTGATCATCAGTATAGTAGAGACAGTTGAATCATGTTAAACTTATCATCAGTATAGTAGAGACAGCTGACATCAAGTTAAGCTGATCTTCAGTGTAGAAGACAGCATAATCATGTTAAGCATATCATCAGTGTAGTAGAGACAGTTGACATCATGTTAAGCTGATCATCAGTGTAGTAGAGACAGTTGAATCATGTTAAACTGATCACCAGTGTAGTATAGGAAGTTGAATCATGTTAAGCTGATCATCAGTGTAGTAGAAACAGTTGACATCATGTTAAGCTGATCATCAGTGTAGTACAGTCAGTTGAATCATGTTAAGCTGATCATCAGTGTATTAGAGACAGTTGAATCATGTTAAGCTGATCATCAGTGTAGTAGAGACAGTTGAATCATGTTAAACTGATCACCAGTGTAGGATAGACAGTTGAATCATGTTAAGCTGATCATCAATATAGTATAGACAGTTGAATCATGTTAAAATTATCACCAGTCTAGTATAGACAGTTAACATCATGGTAAACTGATGATTAGTATTGTAGAGACAGCTGACATCAACTTAAGCTGATCATTAGTGTAGTAGACAGTATAACCATGTTAAGCTGATCATCAGTGTAGTATAGACAGTTAAATCATGTTAAACTGATCACCCGTGTAGTATAGACAGAATAATCATGTTCAGTTGATCATCAGTGTAGGAGACACAGCTGAATAATGTTAAGCTGATCATCAGTGTAGAAGAGACAGTTGAATCATGTTAAACGCATCACCAGTGTAGTAGAGACAGTTGAATCATGTTAAACTGATCACCAGTGTATTATAGACAGAATAATCATGTTAAGCTGATCATCAGTGTAGTACAGACAGTTGAATCATGTTCAGCTGATCGTCAGTATAGTAGAGACAGCTGACATCAAGTCAAGCTGATCATCAGTGTAGTATACAGTTGAATCGTGTTAAGCTGATCATCAGTGTAGTATAGACACTTGAATCATGTTCAGATGATCATTAGTGTAGTACATGGCGTAGACATCAAGTTAGGCTGATCAGCAGTGTAGTACAGACAGTTGACTCATGTTCAGCTGATCATTACTGTAATAGAGACAGTTGACATCATGTTACGCTGATCACCAGTGTAGTATAGACAGTTGAATCATGTTAAGCTGATCATCAGTGTAGTAGAAACAGTTGACATCATGTTAAGCTGATCATCAGTGTAGGACAGACAGTTGAATCATGTTAAGCTGATCATCAGTGTAGTAGAGACAGTTGACATCATGTTGAGCTGATCATCATTGTAGTAGAGACAGCTGATTCATGTTAAACTGATCATCAGTGTAGTATAGACAGTTGAATCATGTTAAAATTATCACCAGTCTAGTATAGACAGTTAACATCATTGTGAACTGATCCTCAGTATAGTAGAGACAGCTGACATCAAGTTAAGCTGATCATTAGTGTAGTAGACAGTATAATCATGTTAAGCTGATCATCAGTGTAGTATAGACAGTTGAATCACGTTGAGATGATCATCAGTCTAGTATAGACAGTTAACATCATGGTAAACTGATGATTAGTATAGTACAGACAGTTTAATCATGTTCAGCTGATCATCAGTGTAGTACAGACAGTTGAATCATGTTTAGCTGATCATCATTGTAGTATAGACAGTTGAATCATGTCCAGCTGATCGTCAGTGTAGTATATATAGTTGAATCATGTTCAGCTGATCATCAGTGTAGTATAGACAGTTGAATCATGTTGAGATGATCATCATTGTAGAAGAGACAGTTGAATCATGTTAAGACGATCATCAGTGTAGTATAGACAGTTGAATCATGTTAAGTTGATCATCAGTGTAGTAGAGACAGTTGAATCATGTTAAGCTGATCATCAGTGTATTAGAGACAGTTGGCATCATGTTAAGCTGATCATCAGTGTAGTAGAGACAGTTGAATCATGTTAAACTGATCACCAGTGTAGGATAGACAGTTGAATCATGTTAAGCTGATCATCAGTGTAGTAGAGACAGTTGATTCATGCTAAACTGATCACCAGTGTAGTATAGACAGTTAACATCATCGTAAACTGATCATCAGTATAGTAGAGACAGCTGACATCAAGTTAAGCTGATCATCAGTGTAGTAGACAGTATACTAATGTTAAGCTGATCATCAGTGTAGTAGAGACAGTTGACATCATGTTAAGCTGATCACCAGTGTGGTATAGGCTGTTGAATCATGTTAAGCTGATCATCACTGTAATAGAAACAGTTGACATCATGTTAAGCTGATCATCAGTGCAGTACCGTCAGTTGAATCATGTTAAGCTGATCATCAGTGTAGTAGAGACAGTTGACATCATGATAAGCTGATCATCAGTGTAGTAGAGACAGTTGAATCATGTTAAACTGATCACCAGTGTAGTATAGGCAGTTGAATCATGTTAAGCTGATCATCACTGTAGTAGAAACAGTTGACATCATGTTAAGCTGATCATCAGTGTAGTAGAGACAGTTGAATCATGTTAAGCTGATCATCAGTGTAGTAGAGACAGTTGATTCATGC